>NW_026691086.1:368033-736066 GCF_020826845.1 Diceros bicornis minor | reverse complement strand
GTCCCTCGTGTTGTCAAAAATGGCAGGAATTCCTTCTTTTTTCAAGGTTGACAAATATTCCATTTCTTTATCCATTCATCCATCAATGACGTTTAGGTTACTTCCATATCTTCGCTATTGTGAATTAGCTGCAATGAACATTAGAGTACAGGTATCTCTTTGAGACCTTGATTTTAATTCCTGTGGGTATACACCAGAAGTAGGATTGCTGGATCATATGCTAGTTTTCTTTTTTGGAGGAACCTCCATACTGTTTTCCATAATGGCTGTACTAGTTTACATTCCCACAAGGGTTCCTTTTCTCCACATCTTCACCAATATTTGTCATCTTTAGTTTTTTTGATAATCGCCATCTTAACAAGTGTGAAGTGATACATCATTGCGGTTTTGATTTGCATTCCCTGATGATTAACGATGCCAAACACCTTTTCATACACCTATTGGCCACTTGTATGTCTTCATTGGAAAAAGTCTATTGTGGTCTCTTGCCCATATTTTAAATTGATTTGTCTTTTTGTTATTGAGCCAACAGCAAAAAAGGAGAACAAAGTTTCCAGGCGTTATGGGTGCTTCCCAGTTGATGCAGACGGTTTTGTGTTTACAGTGTTACCAAAAGGTCATGTTTCATGCTTTTTCTTCAGCTTGTTATAAGACCAGCAGTAGCTGCGGCATGGCAGATAATCGGGATCTTCTGGGTTTGGAGGTTTACAAAATAAATGAGTGGTAAGGAATTTTTTATATTTCCAAGGAAATTATTGTGATCGTAGTCCATGGAATCCAAGATTAGATAGGTGTAGGAGGAAATTAAGGTGAGGATTGGTGATCTGGCATTACTTCTGATCTTGAGGGACAGGTATCTACTGTATGAGTGTTTGAATAAAAATATTAGAGATCAGGAATTTGTGGTGGGTGAATATGTTTTCTGAATTATTTACTTTTGAACATAACCACTAGGATTATGTGAACATCTGGGAGATTGGAGGAAGTCGTTAACAGGGGGTGGTTGATAATATCACTATTGATTTAACCTCTATGAACACCAAGTGGTCAATGGATTAAGCAAATGAGTAGACAGAAAACACAGAAATGGTGAGATTTGGGTTTTAGTAAGGACTGGGGACTGACTGTCTTGAGTGGGAGTGCCAGGACTTGTGCAGTTGAGAGTGACAAGGACAAGAAGAGAATAGAATCACACTCAAACAAGGAGAGGATGTTAACAGGATGGAGGGGGAGAAATGATCTGGAGTAGCCTTGAATTTTGACCTTGAGCTTTCTGTTCTTGATGCAAATCTGCCTGATGACATCCCAGGACACAGGTCAGATCTATCCCCAGAGGATAGAGGGGGGGGTGGAAGTACAAAACAGCCAGGATAATTGTCCTAAAAAGGCAGGCTTCTTTTATCATTTGACCCACTTTCATGATTGGTTTTTGTAGGGTAAGAGGAAAAGAAGGATGATAAGAAGGATGACAGTCACGTGTTCGCAGAGGAAGCAGCATAACTGTGAAAACCAGTCCAAACCAAAGCCTGGTTTAAACATCTCCATCCCTTTGAGGATGTCCAGTGACATATTCAAGAGGACGGTGACTAGAATCCCATCACATCCTGGCAATGACGGGTCTCTGGGAGGATTCCTTGGACCAGCTGCACCAAGTCTGCTGGGCCGAGAGACCGCAAGGACTCCAGGCCTGGAGCAGCGCAGGACAACTTGTAAGTCCTTTCAATCTGGCCAAAGCATTGCAAAAACTTGCACCTAGTCACACAGGTGAATCCCTGCCAGGTGTGCTCGCAGGTGGTCTGCATTCCAGGTCCCTTGAGCACTCCTGCTGGCCTTCAGATTTGGCAGAGATGATTCCAGGAGCTGATATGGGCATTCCACAGCTCGACTGCCAACAATTTCTGACGACTGAGGAAGGTATCAGGAAGGAGGAAAGGGCAGTGAAGAGCACAGGAGCGATACTGGTGATAGCACTGATGGCGGACAGACTTGCTAGTGAGGCAGAGAAAGTGAGGGGCCAAGAAGGCCGTCCTGACAGCAGATGAAATGGAGCAGGCACCTCAGTGAGGTCTCATGGCTGCGTCCCTAATGTTCCTTGCTTTGAGCTCTTGAACTTTTAAAATATACCAATACTTTTCTTTTATTAAACTCTCTTGCGTGACATAGAAAATAGAGATAGCGGTTTCTTTCTGAGGTGAGAGGTTGAGTTTCAGGTGAGGAGAGAAAGATCTTCCTTTTTCATGCTGTTTTCTCATTTTCCTTTACTATTTACAATATTTATTTGTACTTTAAAGTCAGCAGCCAGTTATCAACGTCACGGGATGATTCAGCTTTTCCCATCACAGTCACAGTAAAACCTACATAAAGTGGATTATTCTTTTTGTGTAATATTCCAATAGACTCCAAAATATTATTTCAAATCACTTTTGTGTCTATGTTCTCAAATTAGATATTTACTTCTAGGTCTCCATTTTTCTGTTCTCTGTTGCATGCCAATTCAGAGTTGCATCTAAGGAAATACCAGATATTCCACAGTTTTTTAGATCCATATGTGTTGGAAACGTGATTCATGGAAATGGACATGGCAGTTAGGGGATCGTGCTATTATCGAAAGAGAACTTTTCAGCATCAGTAATGCTGAAATAAACCACTGCTTGTTGGGATTTAGTTGTCTATTTGAGGGATCAAGCATTCACTGTTGGCACTTCTCTTTCTCTTTGGAGGGAAAGTATGGCCTTCCCAGTATTTCCATTACCAAATCACTTTCCTGGGTGGCTGTGCCATGTCAGGAAGGTCTTGAGATGACGGGAACCAGGGTTCATCCTCAACTTCTGGCTGTTCTGACAAGGCTTCCCTGGCAGAGTGTAGCCTGTGTGTCTGGGTGACACTTGCAGCCATCAGAAAGGAGGGGATACCTCACAAGTGCCAAGCGATTCATCTGTCCCTTGTCTTACAGGGTGTTCCCAAGTGATGAGGTTCAAAATGCCACTTGGTAACCATTTGAAATCTCCTAGTCATGGGGTGGGTTCTCTGTGTGAGCTCAGAGCAGTGTCTGTTCAGCACCAGATGGGAAGCATTTCAGTATTTTAATTGGTAAGGCTGTGTTCATGCACGTTCATGGACCACCAGTTCAGTGGCATTCTCTGCTGGAGCCCCAACACCCCTGTCATACCTCATCTTTCAAAGCTCCAAACAGTCTTCACACCCAGGAGGTTGTGGTAATGTAACCACAGCACGGGATTGGGGAAAAAAACACAACCACCCAGGGGTGACATAGTTTAAGGGCTCGGGCCCAATTGCCCCATTTGGACGAGTTGGTAACACCAACACTTAGTGTGTAAACTGGAGGATTGTCCAAGATCATGGACTTAAGAACGACACGGGCTCAGATGTCACCTTGGACAGCAAGGGACAGTGTGGGGTCACTCAATGGCCAGGATTATGGTCGCTTATACTGTCAAAGTAGAGCTCACCGGGGATCCTCTGGCCAAGCCAGAGAGGAGGCTTGGGACCTTCTAGGGAATTTCTGCCCTAAAGGGAATTGCTTAAGGAAGGCAGGGGTGCTGAAAATCCTAGTTCACAGGGAGCAGTCATGTTTATGGAACGAGGCCCAGCAGTAGCCTTAAAAGCTGCATCACAAATCTTTCCGCCTGGATACAAAACAAGCAGGAAAAGGAATTCAGAGTCTTGGACAAGGATCACAGCAGGATTCAAATCCAGGTCAGGGGGGAACAGGGAGCCCCTAGAGGGGCCTCAGGAGCGAGGTCCTTCCTGCCTTTAGTCCATTTGCAAATGAGCTTCCTTGGGCCTTGTCCTCTCCAAGTGCACGTTTTGATCTTTTTACATTGTTTTCCCCACTTAGAGCTGATGCAATTCCAGAGATTGAACTAGAAAACTACAAGTTCCTAAAATTTAGTCAAAAGAAATCTCAACAAGAGAAGCAGAAAATGTTCCCTGTTCCTCAAGAATGGAGAAAGGCAGCCCCTGCCTGTGGCACGACATGGTCCTGGGTAGTGCTGTTTTAAAGACACCCACATTTCAGTGGTTGTTGCTCTGCCTGTGAAAGTACCTTCAACATTTAAATCCCAAGAGAAAGGGCGGGGGGACACGTCTGCTCCTGGAGGAGTTGAATGATACTGAAATGAACTGGTCTTCGGAATTAGGGGAATTTGGGGGTGTCCCCACTAGCCAGAGTAGGGGCTGGCCTTTCTCCCTTCTCCCACCAACAATAAGCTGATGACCCGGAAGAGTTCGTGATTCAAGGAGAAATGTGAGATTCAGTGTCTCACTTACATGCCTACAGAAAGCTACAGAACCACATCACAACTCCCAGACTGTAAAGGGAACAGGACTTTAATACAATATTCAAATATGGCATTTATTGTTTACAACAAATAACTTCTGTGCCTCCCCATTTGGTGAATAGTTGCTGGGGTAGAGATGTCAGGGAGCTGAGGTGGGTGTGTCCCCTCTCTCTTGGGCATCAGGGGTCGCAGGAATCAGCCTACAATGCTCCCCTTCCCCTCAGGAGGGAGGAGCTGGCCCAGTGCATCCCAAGCCTCCCAGCTGTGTCCCCGCTGCTGAGGATGGGGCTGTGATCGGCCACTGGTATGAGGGTTGGTGTTGGGGCCTGGGGATGAGTAGAAGAGTCGGGTTATCTTGGTGGCCTGGAAGAATCATGGCCCCCACCCTGTCCCCACTGCACTGGGTGCTCCTGACCCTGTGCTCAGTGCTGTCAGCCACCAGTACCCCATTTGTCCCTGCCACGCGAGCGATCATTTAGTATCACCTATTTCACAGAGGGGGAAATGGAGTCTCAGGAAGCTGAAGAGAGTCACCCCAATCACAGGACTGCTCAGTAGTGGAGTTGGGATCCCATTGCCAGCTGTTCGACTACCCAAGGCCATGCTTAGCTCGAAGCCTAACTGAACCCATAGGAGTCAGTCACCCCGGCCCAGACACTCACTCACCCCTTACCTTGATGATGGCGGGTTCTTCTTGGCCTTGACTATTCTGCTGGCCAACTAGGTCTGGGGGTTCAGCTGGCAGGACAGGCTGTAGCTCCAGGACAGACAGGCTCCTGTGAACCTAAGAGAACCACACCTCAAGTGTCCCCTCACTGCCTGCCCAGCAGCTGGAGTCTGAGTGTCCCAGAGGTTGCCATGCAACAAGGCCTGGGGCTGAGTGGGGGGCCACGGAGACAGGATCTCTGGACTGGCCAACAGGGAGAGTCTACCCCTGCCCTCACCCAACTCCTGCCCGGCCTCACCTATCACTCTCGTTGAGCAGCTCCATGTCCTGGAACCAGGCCCCAAATCGCTCCTCGGGCTCTAGGTTGTAATTCTTTGTGGCCACCTGGAGCAGCAGGATCTCCCTCATGACTGGCTATTCCTGGGACCAGAGGGAAGGAGAGGCTGCAATTAGGGCCTGGGTGAGGGATGCTGCATGGGCCTTGTCGGGTGTCAGGGGTGGGGCAGGGACCAGTCCTGGGAACTGTCCTTCCCTCCAGTTCCTACCAGGTTTTACCTGTTCTCAGAATGGGAATAAGCAGCGCCTCCTCCAGGATTTTTTCATTGATGCCATCCTCCCCTCAACCCACCTGCCAACTGGATGGGTCTCCCACCTCTTTGTTATCAAACTCTTCTACTCAATGTAAGATACAGGGGGTGGAGCCAGGGACTGTTCTGCCCAGAGGGTCTCTGAATTCCTCCTCCTTCCCCTCTCCTGAAGGGGGTGCGGCAGCTGTTCACTTCAGTCATCTTCTCAGGTTGATCTCATTCTCCTGGAAGGCAGACAACCAGAGTCCATCAGACAGAGCCCCCTAGCCTGAATAGCCCCCTATGCCCACACCTTCTCATGTTGCACTACTGCCAGGTCCCCAGAGGGGGCCGGGCATGCAGAGAAAACTGGACTTGGACCTAGGCCTGGCTCTGAGCTCCAGAGAAGGAGGACATGGGGGAGAGGCTGAGGGACCTGGCAGCATAACCCTCTCTGATGACAGACTTGGAGGCTGAGGCCTCAGGCAGAGGGGACTGCTCAGCCACTTATGTGCTGCCTTGACTTGGAGGGGCCCGAATCCTCTCTCCCTCCACGGGCAGCATGGGAGGGAGAGGCTGAGTCCAGCTCAGATAAAACCTCACGCAGCTGTGCCGTCAGGCAGCTCTGAGCTTCCCCAGCCTGGGGAACCGGAATGGGTGTCTCAGGTGGAACCTCTGTTCACTCAGCCCTAAGATGTGCCTGATGCCCCAGCTCCCGGACGCGGCTGTGAGGCTCTCAGGAGAGATGTGCCAAGTGCTGAGAGCTCAGAGCACAGTTCGGGGGCTCCCACATCCCAATGCTCAGGATCCTGGGCCTCAATGCCTGGTCCTCAGGTGCACCCACCTCGAGATTATCACCCATCAGCAGGTGCAGCATCAGCAGGTGACCAACGAAAGTGCCAATATAGGAGATGACACTCTGTGACATCAGAGTGTGGGTGGGATGAAGCTTTGCTCCCAAGCCGGCCCCCTGCAAACCCTCCCCTGAAAAGTCCTCACTCTCAGCCTCCTGGCCCACACCAGAGTTCGCACTGGGAGCAGCCTAGGACCCTTAGCAGCCTCCCCTCAATTCCTCCTCCCTTCACACCCCAAGAACACCACACTCCTCCTCCTCACCTCCCAGGGCAGGATTCTGGAAAATCACAGGGTATGCGGTCCCTGGTCCTCCCCACAACAACCCATCCTGCACCAGATCTCCCAGGCCCTCCTCCTGGTCACTTCTACTGGGGGATTCAGGCACTGTGGCAGCAAGAGGAAGGGCCATCCTCTCTTGATTTGAGGCCTCCAGCTGGGAGGGCAGAGCCCCCCCCCCACAGGCACACTCACCTGCTGCTGCTGCTGTTTCTCCTGCACTCTATGGGGGCTGATCTGCCGGGGGGGGGCAAACGTGGAGGGTCCCTCCTGCCAGGATCGAGGAGAGTGTCAACGGGCCATACCACCCTCACCCCATTTCTCTCTAGCACCACTGGCCTCCGAACCTGGACATCTGACTCGAGTCAACTGGTACCAATGCCAATACATCATCCAAGGTGTTGTGATTCTAGAACAAGCCCAGCTCCAACTCTCACTCTGTGTGTGAGCTTGGGCTTTCTGTCTGGCCTCCCTGAGCCTGTTTTCTCATATGGAAGGTGTGAGAACTCCAGCTACCTCACAAGTACTCCTGAGGATTCAGTGTCACATGACTGTCATCATTGTGCTCGCCCTCACCCCTCCAGGTGGAGCAGGCAGAAAGCTCCCACAGTCCTGTCCACCCTCTTAACTCATCACCAGCCTGTGAGGCCTGCACCACACAATCACCATCCCTCCCTTCCCAGATGAGGAGACAGAGGCCCAAACAGGGACAGTGAGTTGCTCAGGGGACCAAAGAGGAGAGGCCGCTTGCCCCTCCCAGCCAGATGCCCTGTTCCCACATCCTCACCTAACCCGCAGCCCCACCACTGACAACAGTCCTGTCCTCTGAGCTCTCAAAGCTTGGTCCTGGGCCGAGCAGTGGAGAGGACGGTGTGTCTTGGGAGTCTGGTTGCATGGCTCCTGCCTGCCCCAGTCTCGTGGAGTGTCTGGCCCCCAGGCTGGGTCAGAGGCCATGCCAAAGCCTTCTCCTCCCCAAGGAACCCCTCAGGACGTTCCCCTGCCCTGAACTCTTTCTTTATCCACTCAGGAACTGAACTCTCAATGTGCCACCTCTGATCCACAGGGAAGGTGGTGACAGGATGCTTTGCTTCCTCATTTACGTGAAGCTCCTAACGTCCTTTCAGCAGGATCCACTAAGAATCCATGAGTTGCCTAGACGCTTCTCATAAGCCCCTGGGGGCATATGTCATTGCCAACCAGGCACTCAGATGAGACTCTTGTGGTTGACTCGAGTGACTGCTCTAGGGGTCGGGGGGGGGCCCCGAAAGCACACACATCTGTTTCTGGTCCAGCCGTTCAGGCCCAAGGATGAGCAGCCTGTTTGTCCACCTGGACCATGGGAATCCTCTGCCATGCATGTCCCTGGGACAGGAAGGGTGTCCTCCCCTTGGAGACATGGTGAAGACAGAAGGAGCAGCAGGGGCCTGGCTTCCTGAGGACAGGTTTAGGCTGAGGGCTAAACCCACCGCAACAGCTTGGAAGAAGCTACATCCAGCAGGATGGACGTGCATGGAAGCCAGAGACCTGCTGATGGCACCAGCTCAGCAACTCTTCCTGGAACAGCCCAACCAATACCACTGTGTCCCATGGCCAGGGCCTCCTGCCCAAAAATGGCACCCTGCTTCCCATTAGCTGAACAGATCCCTCTGCTTGTTAACCTGGACAAGATAGACTGGAATGTTTCAGAGAAAGTTCAAGTGAGAAACTATCAAAACCACAGCCTGCCCAGTACCCCTGCCCCTCTCCCCCCTCCTCTCTTTCCAGACCCGCAGCCTCCACTCTATCTTGGTCATCAGTTCTCTGCTCAAGGACTCATCTTGGCTATAGAGCTCCTTAAGTTTTTCAGAGCTTTACCCGAGGGGAGGGGAAAGAGGGAAGGATAAATTTAGGGATAATGTGAGGGGTCTGAGTGCAAATCCCTTTTCTTTGACAACCCAAGAGATTCAACCTGCCTGGAGGAGTGTTCTCACTGGGCTCCTCTGAGCACTAAGGTCTCATGGGACTGGGAGGGGGCTCTCCTGTTGGTCACTGGGGTCTCCACTCCCCAGCTCTACAGAGCAGCTCTGTTTTGACCACTATGAGTTTCAACTGGCCATAGAGTTCTGTTGCTATAAACACTTGGAAATCTCCAATGTGGCCCAACCCAATAGCTGACATTTAGGGAAACCGAGTCCTGAAGCAGAACTGGTTCACAAGGACACCAGGAGACTTAGAGACCAACTACCCACTCCCAGGCCCTGTCCCCAGCATTTGCTGCCTCCCAGGAGTTCCTGGTTGACTGAGGCGCCAATGGCAGACATAAGGAGATCCCCCATCCATCCTGGTCCTCCTATGCAGAGAGGCCTACCCACAGGGAAACTTACCCCCGTGTGTTCTTCAGGTGGCTTGTGGAGGTTTTCTGCAGAGCAGAGATGAAAGTGCGGGGTGAGGAGAAGTTCTTCCAGATGTCGCACTCCTGGGGAAGGGAAGAGAATGAGGTGTGAGGTTGGGCACTGGAGCCCCGCTTGCTCTAGCTTCAGTCTCCTTCTATTTACATCTCCCCTCCTGGATGAGACAGATGCTCAGGGAGCCCCAGAAAGACATTTAGGACCCAGAAAGTAACACTCACAAGGAGGAGGAGTTTAGCTCAACCCAGGGAAGGAGCCAGGTAGGAAGTGAGCATCCTCCCACTGGGACCTGGAGTCAAGGTCAGCGGGCCCCCTGGCAGGAAAGGCCTAGGGACTTGCAGGAGCTTAGACCACACACTTCAATCCTGGGAGCTGATAAAGGTGGAGAGGCAGTTCCCAAGTCTCCAGAGAGGGGCTCTACTGGGCCTCCCACGGCACACCTGGGCCACCTGGACCCAGCGGTCTACCACCCTCGCCCTGTCCTGGGCTGTCATGCTCGCATCCCCGAGGCAGGTGGTGATGACGAGGCTGGCCACCCTTCTGAACTGGTCGATGGTGGCCTGGATGGTGGGTGTCTAGTGTTCACTGCCAGGCTTATTCTTCTTGTGCCAGGTGGATCCCAGGCACTGAGAGGGCACCACCTTCCAGAAGAGCTCCTGGGGGACAGGGGGAGTGTCATCCAGCCCTGCCACAGGCCACCTCTGTGTCCACAGCCACTAAAGTTCCACACAGTTGTCACAGTTTAGAGCTAGAGCTCAGGAAGCTCAGGATGTGGCCTGAGCCTTGTGAGAGTCCCTAGGTTTTCTTCTCTGTCCACCGAGGGTACCCAACACAGGATGTCCCAGGACCCAATCCCGGCAGGGAAGGGAGAGGGGCATTTGCATCCAGCCCGTCCTGGCTAACTCCAAGCTCCAGACGGTGGCTCAACTCTGCTCATGCCAAGGGGGCATCTGCCACCACCCTGATCTCCGCTCTGGTCCCACTCTCCATTCTGATGCACATTCCTCCGTGGCAGCTACAACCACTGGCCTTGTCTGTCACCCTTGTAGTGAAGCACACTTCAAGTGTCAAGTCCTGAGGCTGTTGAGCCTCCTGAGGAGACGGCTGGGCCACCGTAGACCTGGCTGCACACAGTGAGTTCCCCTCCACCACTGATGGGCCAAGCCCTGCCAAGCTTTCCATCTCTTCTACCTCATGGAGCCGGCACAGCCACTCTGTGCAGCAGGTCCTGTTAGTGTCCACCTCTACGGTCTGCAGGTGGACAGCAAAGGCTTGGGGGTTCCAGAAGTTGCCCAGGTCATATGGTTGGTAAGGGGTGGAGCTGGGATTTGGGCCCAGATCATGGGAGTTTGGATCAGGTCTGGGGCAACAATGGCAGAGGGACGGCCTGCTCCACCCCGCCCTGAGATCCCAGCTGTTCACCACATCTATCACGGTCAACCGCTCCACCACCAGCTTAGGAGAGAAGGCCGTGAGGTTGGGCTTCTTCTCACGCTCCTTAACAGCCACAGGTGGAGATGGACTTCCCACTAAAAATGATGGTGGAGGTGACTCCAGCTCAGCAGCACTCACTCCTCCTGGAGCCGATGTCGGCCCTTGCTCCAGCTCCAACACTGCTGATGGAGGGGACGCTGGCCTCAGCACTAGTAGCGGTGTTGTGAACGGAGCTGGAGCCAGCTCTACCTCCACCACTGCCCACTGCTCTGCTTCTGCCACTGGCTGGAGCTCTGCAGCTGGCGCTACAGTGGGATAAAGAGAAAGATTCACCCACATAGCTGACTTTCCATGTGTCCTTCTAAACACAGGAAAGATCCCACTTCCCTTCCAGGAATATCCAGCCTGCAGTCCCCCTTACCCTCTGCCTCTGCCTCAGTGGCCTCCAGAAGCTCACACTGGACAAGGGTAAGAGGGTCATGGCAGCTCAGCTCCGAAACAGGCAAAGTTACCTGCGTGTACATCTCCTTTAGCTTGAAAAAGGGACAGCCCCAGTCTGGTCACTCCCTAGTTCTGGTCAACCTGGTCATCTCAAGGTCCTGAGTGTGGAGACCCTCTGTTCCTGTTCTCATCTCAGAGCAGCACTGGATGGTGTTTGTGGCCTCAGGCACCTTCCCCTTGCCTAGTGAGTTGGTGAAATTGAAACCATTGGGCAGCTCCTCGATGACCTTCTTACTGGAGTTCTGCAAAGACTGCTCTGGAGCTGGGCCTGAAGGAATCAGGGGCTGCCTGCACACTGCCACTGGGGTCATCCCCCAAGAGAAAGTCTGCTCCTCAGTTCAGGCACAGAGGTACATCCCTGCAGAGAACTGTGGTCAGGCAGGAAAAGAGATGAAACCTCTATGGCTCAGTAACATAAGAGTAGAGGAGCTCACATTCTCATGCTGCCAGCCATGACCTGGGCTATGAACATGACAGGCCCACCATGCTTCCGACACCTAACAACCAGCTCCTGCCCAGGAATGGTCTGCCCCTCATACCCTGCCTTCTCCCCTCCACACAAACACATACAGACACACACACACACAAGATGAGGGACCAGGGGTGTGGGGCTGATCAGGTGGGATCACAGTTGTGTCCTGGCCTGCAGTAGCCTATCCTGGGCTGCCCCGTGTTACCCTTCACTGCCTCCTGCCAGACGCCCAGAGGCGTCGGGGATGAGGGCTGAGCCAACGTCGGCAACGACCAAAAAGTTTCTCTTTCTGGGTTTTTTTGTGCCTAGATCCTCCAAAAGTTGGGATACAACAACAAAATATTTTTTCCTGTTGACTGTCTCCAGTCAAGTGAGCTGGATGGGGGGCTGTGGGTGCCTGGTTACCAGAGTTCTAAGATCTTTTGAGGTCTATGACCAAGGAAGTGAAGTCTTTTTTCAAGACTCCTTTACCTAGGCCCCTTCCCTCAATTAGACTTATCCAGAGCTGCCCCCTGTGCCCTGGCTGCTAACCCTCCTCCCCCATGTCATCTCCTGAGCTGTACACAAGGAGCCTACACAGCCCTAGCCACAACTCCCTGGAAACCTAAGTCGGGTCTTAGCTTTGAGGAGACAGAGATGAATGCAGACCTCCTTTTTCTTACCAGTTCTTCATCCCGAGAAAGTCCCTGTACCTCTCAGGTCCTCCCCAGTCTCTAAACCTGCACCATGGGGATCAGGCTAGAATCTACTTCCTAGGGATGTCAGGCGGTGTATATGACATAATATCTCTTACCTCTGTGAGCTGGTGTCACATGTACCTAAGGCACAAACTTAAAGATGGAAGAATAACAAGAAGGGGTGACAGGTAGCACAGAACACCACTCAAAACAGGCCTGGGTTCTAGCAATGTGATATTGGAACAGTCGCTTCCAACTTGGCCTCATTTTCAGGTCAGCATCATGAGGGGGTTGAACCTAATGGAAATTTACATACTGCCATCCTGCGGCATAAAACCATTCAATTGTTTCCTGTTTAATGGAGAATGAGACCCAAGTGTCTCGTCTTGGCCTATGAGGTGAGCAGCCTTCACAGTGGTACCCAGTAAGCCCCACCCATGGTACAGCCATCCCCGTGGAAGCACTAAGTAGTTAGTAACTGGTTTCTTAACATAATAACAGCCAAAGTGATGGGATGTCTTGTCTAAGTTTTAACTAAAAAAGTCTCTCACTTCCTCTTACTCCCTCTTTCATGTTCCATCTCTCTCTCTCACTCTGTCGAATCCCTGTAACTGAGGAATCAAATACCAGTGTTTTTGGGCTGCCCAACGTGGACGCCTAGATAGGAGAGAAGCACGAGATTGCCCAGGCCAACAGACAGAAAGAAACTCAGGCTCTCAGTCCAAACTGAACCCTAAAAGCTGAGAGTGAACTTGGGGGCCAGTCCTCCCCCAGTTGAGCCTCAGTTGCAGGCCACACAGGGTAGTGATGAGGTAAGAGGGAGGAAAGGAATGTGGGAGCTTTCTGCCTGCTCCACCTGGAAGGATGAGGGCGAGAACAATGTCATGTGACACTGAGTCCTCAGGAGAACCTGTGAGGTAGCTGGAGTTCTCACACCTTCCAGATGAGGAAACAGGCTCGAGGAGGCCTGGCCCAAAGCCCAAGCTCACATCGAGAGTGAGAGTTGGAGCTGGGCTTGTTCTAGAATTACAACATCTTGGAGGATGGAGTGCTATTGGTACCAGTTGCCTGGAGTCAGATGTCCAAGGTCAGAGGACAGTGGTGCTGGAGAGAAATGGGGTGAGGGGACTATGGCCTTACTGACACTCTCCTCGACCCTGACAGGAGGGGCCTGCCACGTTTACCCCCCCGCAGATCAGCCCCCATAGAGTGCAGGAGAAACAGCAGCAGCAGCAGGTGAGTGTGCCTGTGGGGGAGGGGCTCTGCCCTCCCAGCTGGAGGCCTCAAATCAAGAGAGGATGGCCCTTCCTCTTGCTGCCACAGTGCCTGAATCCCCCAGTAGAAGTGACCAGGAGAAGGGCCTGGGAGATCTGGTGCAGGATGGGTTGTTGTGGGGAGGGCTAGGGACCGCATACCCTGTGATTTTCCAGAATCCTGCCCTGGGAGGTGAGGAGGAGGAGTGTGGTGTTCTTGGGGTGTGAAGGGAGGAGGAATTGAGGGGAGGCTGCTAAGGGTCCTAGGCTGCTCCCCGTGGGAACCCTGGGGTGGGCCAGGAGGCTGAGGGTGAGGCCTTTTCAGGGGAGGGTCTGCAGGGGCCCGACTTGAGAGCAAGGGCTCATTCCATCCACACTCTGATGTCACAGAGTGTCATCCCCTATATTGGCACTTTCCTTGGTCACCTGCTGATGCTGCACCTGCTGATGGGTGATAATCTCGAGGTGGGTGCACCTGAGGACCAGGCAGGGAGGATCCTGAGCCTTGGGCTGCGGGAGCCCCCGAACTGAGCTCTGAACTCTCAGCACTTGGCACATCTCTCCTGAGAGCCTCACAGCCGCCTCTGGGAGCTAGGGCATCAGGCACATCTTAGGGATGAGTGAACAGAGGTTCCACCTGAGACACCCATTCCGGTTCCCCAGGCTGGGGAAGCTCAGAGCTGCCTGACGGCACAGCTGCGTGAGGTTTTATCTGAGCTGGACTCAGCCTCTCCCTCCCATGCTGCCCGTGGAGGGAGAGAGGATTCGGGCCCCTCCAAGTCAAGGCAGCACATAAGTGGCTGAGCAGTCCCCTCTGCCTGAGGCCTCAGCCTCCAAGTCTGTCATCAGAGAGGGTTATGCTGCCAGGTCCCTTAGCCTCTCCCCCATGTCCTCCTTCTCTGGAGCTCAGAGCCAGGCCTAGGTCCAAGTCCTGTTTTCTCTGCATGCCCGGCCCCCTCTGGGGACCTAGCAGTAGTGCAACTTGAGAAGGTGTGGTCCTAGGGGGTCTAGTCAGACTAGAGGGCTCTGTCTGATGGACTCTGGCTGTCTGCCTTCCAGGAGAACGAGATCAACCTGAGAAGAGGACTGAAGTGAACAGCTGCCGCACCCCCTTCAGGGGAGGGGAAGGAGGAGAAATTCAGAGACCCTCTGGGCAGAACAGTCCCTGGCTCCACCCTCTGTATCTTACATTGAGTAGAAGAGTTTGATAACAGAGAAGTGGGAGACCCATCCTATTGGCGGTGGGTTGAGGGGAGGATGGCATCAAGGAAAATTTCCTGGAGGAGGGGCTGATTATTCCCATTCTGAGAACAGGTAGAGCCTGGATGGAACTGGAGGGAAGGACAGTTCCCAGGACTGGTTGCCTGCCCCACTCCTCACCCCCAATAAGGTCCATGCAGCATCCCCCACTTAGGCCCTATCTGCAGCCTCTCTTTCCCTCTGGTCTCAGGAATAGCCAGTCATGAGGGAGATCCTGCTCCTCCAGGTGGCCACAAAGAATTACAACCAAGAGCCTGAGGAGCGATTTGGGGCCTGGTTCCAGGACATGGAGCTGCTCAACGAGAGTGATAGGTGAGGCCGGGCAGGAGTTGGGTGAGGGCAGGGGTGGACTCTCCCTGTTGACCAGTCCACAATGCCTGTCTCCGTGGCCCCCCACTCAGCCCCAAGCCTTATTGCATGGCGACCTCTGGGACACCCAGACTCCAGCTGCTGGGCAGGCAGTGGGGGGAAACCTGAGGTGCGGCTCCTGTTAGACTCACAGGTGCCTCTCTGTCCTGGAGCTACAGCCTGTCCTGCCAGCTGGACACCCAGACCTAGTTGGCCAGCAGAATACTCAAGGACAAGAAGAATCTGCCATCATCAAGGTCAGGGGTGAGTGATTGTCTGGCCTGTGGTGACTGACTCCTATTGGTTCAGTAAAACTTCGGGCTAAACGTGCCCTTAGGGAGTGGGACAACTGGCACTGGGATCCCAGCTCCACTACTGAGCAGTCCTGTGACTGGGGTGACTCTCTTCAGCTTCCTGAGACTCCATTTCCTCCTCTGTGAAATAGGTGATACTAAATGATCTCTTGCGTGTCAGGGACAAATGGGGTACTGGTTGCTGACAGCACTGAGCACAGAGCCTGGAGCGCTCAGTGCAGTGGGGACATGGTGGGGGCCACGATTCTGAGGGAGGCCCCCCAGGATAACCCGGCTCTTCTACTCAGTCCCCAGGCCCCAACACCAACCCCCGTACCAGTGTCCGATCACAGCCCCATCCTCAGCAACGGGGACACATCTGGGAGGCTCGGGATGCACTGGGCCAGCTCCTCCCTCCTGACGGGAAGGGGAGCATTGTAAGCTGATCTCTGAGGTCCCCTTAAACCCAAGAGAGAGGGGACGACCCCACCCCAGCTCCCCGATGTCTCTACCCCAGGACCAATTCACACATTGTGGAGGGGCAGTAGTTATTTGTTGTAAACAATAAATGCCATATTTGAATATTATATTAAAGTCCTGTTCCCTTTACAGTCTGGGAGTTGTGGTGTGGTTCTGTCGCTTTCTGTAGGCATGTAAGTGAGACACTGAATCTCACATTTCTCCTTGAATCACGAACTCTTCCGGGTCATCAGCTTATTGTATGTGGGAGAAGGGAGAAGGGCCAGCCCTTAGCTGGCTAGTGGGAAAACCCCCAAGTCCCCCTAATTCCGAAGACCAGTTCATTTCAGTATCATTCAGCTCCTCCAGGAGCAGACATGGCCCCCCGCCCGTTCTCTTGGGATTTTAAGGTTGAAGGTACTTTCACAGGCAGAGCAACAACCACTGAAATGTGGGTGTCTTTAAAACAGCACTATCAGGACCATGTCGTGCCACAGGCAGGGGCTGCCTTTCTACATTCTTGAGGAACAGGGAACGTTTTCTGTTTCTCTTGTTGAGATTTCTTTTGACTAAATTTTAGGAACTTGTAGTTTTCTAGTTCAATCTCTGGAATTGCATCAGTTCTAAGTGGGGAAAACAATGTAAAATGATCAAAACGTGCACTTGGAGAGGACAAGGCCCAAGGAAGCTCATTAGCAAATGGACTAAAGGCAGGCAGGATCTAGCTGCTGAGGCCCCTCTAGGGGCTCCCTGTTCACCCCTGACCTGGATTTGAATCCTGCTGTGATCCTTGTCCAAGACTCTGAATTCCTTTTCCTGCTTGTTTTGTATCCAGGTGGAAAGATTTGTGATGCAGCTTTTAAGGCTACTGCTGGGCCTCGTTCCATAAACATGACTGCTCCCTGTCAACTAGGATTCTCAGCACCCCTGCCTTCCTTATGCAATTCCCTTTAGGGCAGACATTCCCCAGAAGGCCCCAAGCCTCCTGCCTCGTTTGTCCTGATGGATCCCCGGTGAGCTCCACTTTGCCAGTATAAGCGACTATAATCCTAGCCAGTGAGTGACCTCACACTGTCCCTTGCTGTCCAAGGTGACTTCTGAGCCCGTGTCATTCTGAGGTCCATGAAGTTGGACAATCCTCCAGTTTACACACTAAGTGTTGGTGTTACTAACTCGTCCAAATGGGGCAATTGGGCCCAAGCCCTTAAACTGTGTCGCCCTTCGGTGGTTGTGTTCTTGTCCCCAGTCCTGTGCTGTGGTTACATTACCACCACCTGCTGGGGTGTGAACACTGTTTGAAGCTTTGAAAGATGAAGCATGATAGGGGTGTGGGGGGCTCCAGCAGGGAATGCCACTGAACTGATGGTCTATGGACATGCATGAACACAGACTTACCAATTAAAATACTAAAATGCTTCCTATCTGGTGGTGAACAGACACTGCTCTGACCTCGCACAGAGAACCCACCCCATGACTAGCAGCTTTCAAAGGGATACCAAGTGGCATTTTGAACCTCATCACTTGGGAACACCCTGTAAGACAAGGGACAGATGAATCGCTTCGCACTTGTGAATTGTCCCCTTCTTTCTGATGGCTGCAAGTTTCACCCAGACACACAGGCTGCACTCTGCCAGGGAAGCCTTCTCAGGACAACCAGAAGCTGAAGATGAATCTTGGTTCCCGGCATCCCAAGCCCTTCCTGACACGGCACAGCCACCAGGGAATGTGATTTGGTAATGGAAAGACTGGGAAGGCTGTATTTTCCCTCCAAAGGGAAAGAGAAGTACCAACAGTGAAAGCTTGATCCCTCAAATAGACAATTAAATCCCAACAAGCAGTGGTTTCTTTCAGCATTACTGATGCTGAAAAGATTTCTTTTGTTAATAGCACGATCCCCCAACTGCCATGTCCATTTCCATGAATCAAATTTCCAACACATATGGATCTAAAAAACTGAGGGAAATCTGGTATTTCCTTAGATGCAACTCTGAATTGGCATGCAACAGAGAACAGAAAAATGGAGACCTAGAAGTAAATATCTAATTTGAGAACATAGACATAAAAGTGCGTTTGAAATAATATTTTGGAATCTATTGGAATATTATACAAAAAGAAGAATCCACTTTTAGTAGGTTTTACTGTGATTGTGAGGGGAAAAACTGAATCACCCCGTGACGTTGATAATTCGCTGCTGACATTAAAGTACAAATAAATAACATACATAGTAAAGGAAAATGAGAGAACAGCATGAAAAAGGAAGATCTTTCTCTCCTCACCTGAAACTCAACCTCTCACCTCAGAAAGAAACTGTTGTCTATATTTTCTATGTCTCGAAGCAGAGTTTAATAAAAGAAAAGTATCGATATATTTTAAAGTTTCAAGAGCTCAAAGCAAGGAAACTTTAGGGATGCTGCCAAGAGACCTCACTGAGGTGCCTGTTCCATTTCATCTGCTGTCAGGACGGCCTTCTTAGACCCTCACTTTCTCTGCCTCGCTAGCAAGTCTGTCCGCCATCAGTGCTATCACCAGTCTCGCTCCTGTGCTCTTCACTGCCCTTTCCTCCTTCCTGATACCTCCACAGTGGAGCTGTGGAATGCACAGATCAGTTCCTGGAATCATCTCTGCCAAATCTGAATTCCAGCAGGAGTGGGCATGGGACCTGGAATGCAGACCATCTGCGAGCACACCTGGCAGGGATTCACCTGTGTGACTAGGTGCAAGTTTTTGCAACGTTTTGGCAAGATTGAAAGGACTTATGAGTTGTCCTGCGCTGCTCCAGGCCTGGAGTCCTTGCGGTCTCTCGGGCCAGCAGATCTGGTGGGGCTGGTCCAAGTTGTCCCCTCAGAGACTAGTCATTGCCAGGATGGGATGGGATTCTAGTAACAGGCCTCTTGAATATGTCACTGGACATCCTCAAAAGAATGGAAATGCTTAAACCTGGCTTTGGTTTGGACTGGTTCCCACAGTTACGCTGCTTCTCCTGTGAAGACGTGACTTATCATTCTTCTTTTCCTCTTACCCTATAAAAACAAATCATGAAACTGGGCCAAATGATAAAGGAGGCCTGCCTTTTTAGGACAATTATCCTGGCTGTTTTGTACTTCCACCCTCCCTCTATCCTCTGCGGATAGATCTGACCTGTTTCCTGGGATGTCATCAGGCAGATTTGCATCAAGAAGAGAAAGCTCAAGGTCAAACTCCAGGCTCCTCCAGATCATTTCCCCCTCCATCCTGTTAACACGCCCTCCTTTTTTGAGTGTAATTCTATTCTCTTCTTTTCCTTGTCACTATCAACCGCACAAGTCCTGGCACTCCCTCTCAGGACAGTCGGTCCCCAGTCCTTTACTAAATCCCAAATCTTACCATTTCTGTGTTTTCTGTCTACTCATTTGCTTAATCCATTGACCACTTGGTGTTCATAGAGATTAAATCAATAGTGACGTTATCAACCACCCCCTGTTAGCAACTTACTCCCATATCCCAGATGTTCACATAATCCAAATGGTTATGTTCAAAAGTAAATAATTCAGAAAACATATTCACTCACCACAAATTCCTGATCTTTAATATTTTTATTCAAACAGTCATACAGTAGATAGCTGTCCCTCAATATCAGTAGTAATGCCAGATCAACGATTCTCACCTTAATTTTCTCCTACACCTATCAATCCTAGATTCCATGGACTATGATCACAATAATTTCCTTGGAAAAATAAAAAATTCCTTACCACTCATTTATTTTGCAAACCTTCAAACCCAGAAGATCTCGATTATCTGCCATGCCACAGCTACTGCTGGTCTTATGACAAGCTGAAGAAAAAGCACGAAACATGATCTTTTTGTACCACTGTAAATACAAAGCCATCTGCATCAACAGGAAAGCACCCATAATGCCTGGAAATTTTGTTCTCTTTTTTTGTTTGGCTCAAAAACAAAAAGACAAATCAATTTAAAAAATGGTCAAGGCACCAGAGTAAAATTTTTCCAGTGAAGACATACAGGTGGCCAACAGGTGTATGAAACGGTGTTCAGCATCACAAATCAGGGAATGCAAATGAAAACCACAATGAACTATCATTTCACACCTGTTATGATGGCGATTATCAAAATAACTAAAGATGACAAATGTTGGTGAGGATGTGGAGAAAAGGAAACCTCGTCGGAATGTAAACTAATACAGCCATTATGGAAAACAGTATGGAATTTCCTCCAAAAATGAAAACTAGCCTATTATCCAGCAATCCCACTTCTGGTATACAGCCACAGGAATTGAAATCAGGGTCTCAAAGAGATACCTGCCCTCTAATGTTCATTGCAGCAAATTCGCAATAGCCAAGATGTGGAAGTAACCTAAACGTCACTGATGGATGAATGGATAAAGAAATAGAATATTCGTCAACATTGAAAAAAGAAGAAATTGCTGCTATTTTTGACAACATGAATGCACCTAGAAGACATTGTGCTAAGTGAAATAAGGCAGACAGAGAAAGGCAAATATTTCCTTATTTGTGGAATCTAGAATAGTCAAACTCACACAAGCAGAGGTTAGAATGGTGGTTGCCAGGGGCTGGGGAGATGGAGAAATGGGGAGCTAATGTTCAAAGATACAAAGATTCAGTTATCAAGATAAATAAGTTCTGGAAATCTAGGATAAGGCATAGTGCCTACAGCTAACAAGACTGTATTGCACGCGCTACATGCATACATATTAGCTACATTTGCTAATAGAGTAGATATTAAGAGTTCTTACCAGAGAATAATAGTAATAAAGGAGGTGAGAGAAAACTTTGGGAGATGATGGGTATGTTTGTAGCCTTGATGGTGGTGACAGTCTCAAGGGTGTATGCTTATGTCCAAATTCATCAAGCTGTATATGGAAAAGTATGACATAATCGTTGATTCTTCTGCACCTTGAAATATGCCATATCCTCATCACAAGAGAAAAAATTTGTAACTCTATATGGGGACAGATGTTAACTGGACTTATTGTGGTCATCATTTCAACATATATACAAACATTGAATCATTATGTCATACCGCTGAAACTAATTTAATGTTGTATGTCAACTTTATCTCAATTAAAAAAACACAACAGACAAAACCATTTGAATACTGTATATGAATTCAGTGAATCCCTGAAACTGCCCCATTCTCATATGGGAATTACAGGAAGCAGAGAGGATGAAGTAAATGGAAGAAAGTTGTATAAAACAGTATTCAAATTAAAATCATTTAAGTTGCTATCAGCTCCTTTTGGCAAAGTTCTGCGAGCACCGATCTACTCTCACATTTTTCCTGGAAAAACATACTTTCACATCCAACCCATAATAGTTTCATCATTTTCTCTAATAAGAAAATTTCAACTTAATAAATAAAAAGAAAAGCATCTCTTATGTATGCATAAAGTTAGTGAACTTTATAGAGAAAAGAGCATATTTGCACAATCCCAATAAAGTAAACAGAAGAACTGAATGATGATCAAGTCTCATTCAAGTTTATCTTTGAAAGCCAGTAAAACCAGGCTATCTTTTCAAGGATGTGTGTAGAGCTGTCAGCCTTGGAAGATAGAAATAGTGGCCTACTCTGGAGCAAAGGGCAGGCTTGCTTACTGTCCAGTATAATAAAAATAACACCCCCCAGGGCAAAGGTTAGCAGACATCCTGCCCGTTATCAAAGATTTGAATTCCTTAGGCTCTGAGATCTTGCAACCCTCTGCATGTCACCTGGCCCACTGTGTATCACCCTGTAGGAAGTGAGATTTAGTGAACCGGTGCAAATGCTGATACTCTGGCCACTGCTATTGTTGTGTCATTAAGTCCTTTGTCTCTGAGGCATGGGACTCCTGACTTTTGCCAGCATCTGTAAGACCATTGTAGGCTAACTAATTGGTTTGCACGTAAGGTAAAACATCAAACCTTTCACAGTTCCCGACAAGCCCTTAAAATAACTAGTAGTCTTAGGAACAGAGAGCTATCCAGAACAATATGCATGGATGGTCTTCATAGAAGACTTCATGCAACCAAAACTTTAATAAGTCTCTCTAATCTCTTTTATTTCTACCCCAAGTAGAAGGAGAGGCACCAAGCTATTACAGGCCTAGGGCTTGTGCAAGCCACCTGGAGACCTAGTGACCAGAAACTTCCCATGGGGAGAAAAGACAGATGGGCATATTTCCAAAATGGACCCATGTGCCTCCCGGTCATCAAAAAGACAGTGCATTATCTTAATTTATGGTGATTTGAGTCATTAAAATCTTGTGATGGGCCAAAGATACACTTCTAAGAGGAGTGAGGCACATGGCAGTTGTAAGCAGATTAACACACTTGGTGAATATCAAACTCTGAACTAACTTTAGTGTTCTAATCAATTAAAAGGTACAACAAATTTAATTAGGTAGATTAAATGATATTTAATGGTATCCCTGATTATTACTCTGCAATAATGAACAAGAGGCTCATGTAAATAACTATAATTGGTCTTACTTTAAAACATGATAGTCAGGACTGTTTGAGATAAGGTGGAGAGAAGGAAGGGGAGAAATACACAAAAGTTAGCTGCTCTGAAGCCACTGTCAAGACCTCTGGATCTGCATGTAACCCAGGAGATCGAGGCAGACGGCTATGCCCCTATATCCTCCTGCACTGTGTTTCTCTGGGATGTCACAGGGCTGAAGCAGCCTCCTAAATCGTGTTTACATATCCATGTGTACAATACCCTTGACCGTGGGGATGAACCACCATTCAATCATCCCTTACACCCCTCTAATTAACAATTAGCTTTCAGAATCATTGTATCATTACATGATAATTTATTCCTCAAACCTGTAGGATGCCGAGCTAAAAGAAAATCAAATATCAATGGCTTCTTTTCTTTGCAAGACCAAGATGTTCTTTCACACTTGGAATCCTGATTAGAGGATAAATCCATCAAATCAATGGAAACAACTTAAGAAATGGACAGAGGGATATTTCATTCGTATATATACATTTTGCATTGTTGCAAAAATAAAGTTACATTTAAAAAAATTAGAACTTTTTGAAATTTCATAGATATTAAAGACTTTGTTCTGCATGTACTCCCTTTGGTTTACCAAATCAAACTCACTCTTTAATGGGCATTTCTAGCATTCAGTGCTAGTAACAACAGTTTTTTTTAATTCTTATTTTTCCCAGGTCAAGGAACAAGGGCAGAGGTCGTAGAGAGGTCAAGTCTAATCTACCTAGGGATGTGGCAGCCTTAACTATGGATGTTCAAGCCAGACATTGCCAGCAGAACCACATCTCTTCATCCATAGGTGAGTTTTTACTAGTAATCACAGAGACTTGAGGATATCAAAGGAAATTCTTCATTAAGATCCAAAGTTATAGATTCTTATCTTGGGTTCATTACTTTGAATTTTTGACCCAAATCGTATATATCGATTGGACCATGTTCAATTCTATGATCTTTAGATGATGCAGCCTACAGCTGAAGAGAAACAGATACAACACCAACATCTTATCCTCTCTGAAGCCCAACTGAGAGCCCCTGGAGTCAGAAGTTTTCAAGACAAGATAAAGTCATCCTTCTTCTGAACAAAGACTGTAGAGGCTATACAAACATTCAACTTTATTTATTTTGTTTTATTTTTGTTTTGTGAGGAAGATCTGCCCTGAGCTAACATATGACAATCCTCCTCTTTTTGCTGAGGAAGACTAGCCGTGGGCTAACATCCATGCCCATCTTCCTCCACTTTATATGGGATGCCGCCACAGCATGGCTTGACAAGCAGTGCGTCGGTGAGTGCCCGGGATCCGAACCTGCAAACCTCGGGCCTCCGCGAACCCCGGGCCGCCGCAGCGGAGCCCGCGCAATTAACCGCTTGCGCCACCGGGCCAGCTCAAACATTCAACTTTAAATTGTTAATCTGACTTGTTAGAATGTGATGCAGCAAGCATAATACCTTCTAAGTTTCATGATTTTTCTCCAGAATACTGAGATGGTTGACCTTGAAGTCAAGATTCCCCATAAATGTCTTTATTCAGAGATAAAATTAATTTCCCTATAAAATAATTCCCATAAAATTGTTACAAATATATCATAGTCTCTGACTAAAAGGGAACAAAGCAAATTGAGCAGTTGAGTAGCAGTGTAATAAATTCCATACAAGGATCTTACTGCAGCATTATGTATAATAGTGAAACTGGAAATAACCCCATCTCTATCAAAGAAGAAATAAACAGATCGTGGTATTCCTGTTCTTTGGAGTAGCTCCAAAACTTCTAAACAGCTAAGTTAGAGTGACGTACACTGATAAGGAGAGACATCTATGATATATGGTTTGGGAAACAGCAAGTTGAAAAACGATGTAGTTATGTAATTTATGTTAAAAAAACTTTATGTGTATTTATAAATTCATTGGAAATGTCCAGAAGAATAAGCTGCAACCTCTTAACAATAGTTCCTTCTGAGTAGGGGAGTGAGTTTGCAGGGAAGGGGATGGAAGGGGAAGGTTTCACTTTACTCTACATAGATCTGTATAATTTGACTTTTTTTACAAAGTATGTAATTCTTTCATAATTAGAAAAATGAGTGATGTGACTGTTTGGTGCAGGGCAACAGTATGATGTTCACCAGTCTCTGTTCTCTATGTTACTGCACAGCATGGGCTGTAGGAGAAAGCCCAGAGGAGCAAGGAAGACAAAGAAGACACGACACCTGCAGAAAGTCAGTGGAGTATTTCTCCATAAGAAACCTTCCAGGCGAGTGACGGTCAGTATCTTCCACTGCTCCAGCTCTCGCAATAAACATAGAATCTGCCCAGGGTAGTCCGGACAACCACGCCCTGCTAGTCCACTCCCCACCCAGGGCCTGTTTGTGCAGGGTGACTGCCAACAATCAGACAATGGACTCAGGATGGGCCGTGTGCCTTTGGGGCGGCTGGCAGAGAGGGACAAAGTGGAACACCTGCTAAGTGCACACACCTGAGAGGCGGAGCTCCAGGTGGAGACTCAAAATGCACCAAGAAACTGTCTCAGTGTCCCCCCTGTAAAATGGGGATCACAGGTCTACTTCACAGAGCTGTTGGGGAAGATACATAGAAGTGCCTGTGACAGCCAGTGTCACATTATTAACAAAGTCGTATCCTACTTCAGAATAATCGATGAAAAGAATAATGTGATGAGACCAAAGACGAGATGCCCAGCTTCGTAAGCAGCCCCAGCAGCATGAGAAAGAAAGGAGCTCCGAGTAAGCAGGGTTCTTCACAGCTCCACTTTAGAGGATGAACATGGGCTACACCAGGATAAGTGGCTGTTGTACAGTGACTCGTGTAGTGAGGGTGGGTCGCTAAAGACACTGTGAAATCCAGTTACACACAGTGGCTCCTAGGAAACAACTACAAAGCAATCAATGCAGCAGTTAGGAATGGGAAGGGGGTGAGCAGAGGAGGGTCAGAGCCACAAAATCTGATGGAAGACACTTCACCACGACGAGCGCCCAGCTCTGTCAACAGCTTCTGTGGTTGCACCAGGAGATCAAATGTCTGAGGCAGCCATTGTGGGGACTGCTGGGAGCACAGTGGTGACTGAAGCCACACTCCAACAGCAGTGCTTTGGAGCACACAGACCCAGAGACTTTCCTCTCCATTAATCCTTGTTTCAAGATAAGGAATATCCTCATGTTACAATGTCGCCTTCCAACACTTGTGGACGAGTGTCATCAGAACCCCCTGAAGAGGTCACAGGCCAGAGTAGGATGGAACACTGGGGGCTGGGGGAGCGGCGTTGCACCTGACAACACGGACTATCACCCGGGCCTGTTGAACAGGAGAGAAGAACCCGAGGATGTGGTCTAATGATAATTCCCCATCTTGCCACATTCAGAGACACTGCAGAGTTTCTCATCCTTTCTTTACAAAAACGTTAAAGAATTCATGTGTCATTAATTCATAAAGAGGCAAATTCTTGACAAAGTGACAGGGTCTAGTTTCCATGATCAGGTTTTCCAGTTGTTTTGATAATATTCCACATTCAGTAATCAGAAATGTAACCTATTGGGATGTGTAATATAAACAAGGACTTGTTTTCATTTAGCTCAATGCCCAGACTTTTAAGGATGACATAAATCAGGAAAACAGCTAATCATCCCTCCATAGGTTTCAATAAGACTTTTAAGTTAATTTACCAATCTCAGGAAAAGAGAATATGACAATTCAAGTTTTTTGTTTCTGCATTCAAGCGTACAGTACAGCCAAGAGAATGAGCAGAAAAAAATTAACAAGAAAGTCTTGCTTGCATTTTATCTTTTGCAAATGAGCAGGATATCTAATGTTCTGTTCTTTTCACTGCTGTAATCAATTTTTAAAGAATACGGTACATCTGACTGTCCCTAGGCATGTTTATCCGGGAACCTTGCCTGAATCCAAAGCAGAGATGTTAAAGCTGACGGGTTTCAAATGTTGCCCAGGTGCTGTCTACCATGAACATCCCTCTCCCAAAGCTGGACCACCAATCTCTTCCTGAGGGATCAGAGTCGCCAGCCCTGTCCCTGAGAGACTGGCCACTCAGGACTGAGCTGAGATTAGGTGATTAATCTAAAGAGCAAAATACTTAAGCTATTCTCATCTTAACGGTGCTGTTTAGGAGGCCTCTGCACTGGAATGGGTTGGTGAAAATGGCCTACTAGATACTTGCCTGGGAATTGATTTGTTCTCCTCTGCTCTTAGCGGATCCTGGGGAAAACAGTGATTAACCTCACAGATGCCTCAACTTCCACATCTGCAAAAAAGGCAAGCAACAGCCAATGTTACCACCCTACAAAGCTCTTAAGTTGTGCTTTCAAGAGGGGCCACAAGGGCGAATGTCTCCCAAAAGCTGATGAAATGATGGCACTTTGGCTGGAGAAGGCAGAGGGCAGCAGGCAAACTGGAAAGTTTCTGGGATGTCAAACCAGCTCCCATAAGCAGTTTAGAGAAGCACCTGGCCCTGGACTAGGTAGGAGGCTGTGGAAAGACCCACAGGCACACAGGGGGGAGGAGGAATCAAGCAAAGGAGGGAGGCGGTGGGGAAGAGGCACGAGTCCAGCTTCAATTTTGGACAAAAGCAGTTGCACGCTGCAGGCCCGCGGCTGCCCATGCAGCTGCCACACCCAGACTCCCTGGTCCCTCTCTTCCCGTCACATCCCTCCGGTACTCAGTCCAGTTGGAGCCGGTGCAGGACCAGAGTCCTGAGTCAATGGCTGTTTGGCCCTCAGGCAAGCCTTCACCGCCCTGCTCCTCCCCCCAGGGCTAGGCACAGCCCCGTGCCCAGAGCAACTTGGGAGTTGTAGTTATGCAGTCCTTCAAGCTCCCAGCCAGGAATGGTTAAGAGACAAAAGCACTCAGCATGCACAGCTAGGGGACCCAACTCCCACCTCTCCCTCCACCCCTGGCCCACGCCCCTATGCTTCTACACCCCACCTTCTACCCCGCCTCTTCTCTGTACGATGCCAACTCTACATGCCTTGCCCACCCCCCAGAGTATTTGCTGTGTGGTTGGGCTGCATCCTTTGAGGCCAGTACTCAGGTAGGAGTGGGGATCACCAGCCTGGCTATTGCTGAGAATGCTTGCAGCCCTGGTGGACGCTCCCTGGCCAGTATTTGAAATGTAAATTCAATATCTAAAATGGAAATACCGGGTGCATGGGATCCTGGAATTTGCCTTTTCAAGGCCATCTGTCCTACCATCCCCTGCATCCATCCAGCCTGCCATGATCTTCCCTCTGGACCCCGTGATCAGGGTCGCTGCAGAGATCCTCCCCTTGGAACCCACCCACCTTAAGGGTCCATACCCATCATAAAAACTCAAAGCCATACCACTTGCCAAATTGAAGCAAAAATGGAACGACCCGGGGGGCCACTCAAGGGTGAGGGCATTACTAGATACTTGGGAGTATTAAAATCCATCTGATGATGTCATGAGTGAACGTGTTCCACTTTAAAACAAAACACTGCTGTTATCCTGAGATATTGAGTTAGGATCTTTTTGCAAACATGCCAGATTTAAAATGTTTATTGATGTATAACATGCGTGTAGAAATATATGCAGAAGTCATCCATGTAAACCTCAAAGAATTATTACAAAGTGAACACACTCGTGTGACCAAGAACTAACACCAGCTTCACTCAGGTCCCAACAATCCCTTTCTCCCTCCTTCCTCCCCAAAGGTAGCTGACATCTTACCAGCGAACACTATATATTGAGTTTGTCTTCTTATACAAGTGTTTTATTACAGAACAATTTAAACAATATACAAAATAAACAAAACAGCATAGTAGGCTTGTCACCCAGCTTCAACAACTACTAATCATCTGGCATTTTTGTTTCTTCCACACTCCATCCCATTCCCACCTCACTTTATTATTCTTTTAGTCCTTTGTGTGTGTGGGGGTGTAAGAAGTACGCACACTGAAAGGCACAAATCTCTACCTTACATTTTTGGCAAATAAACATACCCATATAACCTTCACCCCTTTAAGACTAGGATATTTCCATCACCCCCAGAAAACCCCTTCCTCTTCCTTCCTAGGCAATTTTTTCCTTCCCCCGAGGCAACCACTGTTCTGGTTTTTTCAGCATAGGTTCATCTTGGCTGAAATCATCCCACTTGTATTGTTTTCTGTCCAGCTTGCTTCCCTCAGCATGAGGTTGATGAGTCTCTCCCAACATGTGTGTGTCAGCGTTTGCTCCTCGGCACAGCTGAGGGCGTTCTGCTCTGAGGATGCCCCGCAGTGGGCTCTTCTTCCTCCTGGGGACGTGCAGGTCATCTCCTGCAAACATTTTTGTACAAACCATTTTTGTATGCTGT
This sequence comes from Diceros bicornis minor, assembly GCF_020826845.1. Lineage (NCBI taxonomy): Eukaryota > Metazoa > Chordata > Mammalia > Perissodactyla > Rhinocerotidae > Diceros > Diceros bicornis. Next base: position 707,492 of record NW_026691086.1, on the reverse strand, counting down.
TTAATTCCTTTATTAGCATTTAAGTGACACACCTTTGCATTTTTGGTGGTTGGTCCACATTATAATATGCATCTTTAACATATCACAGCCTACCTAGACTTAATAGTGCACCAGTTTAATCAACGTAAAATATGGAAGACTTGCTATAGAACAGTTCCATTTACCTCTGTCTGTCCTTTGTGCTATTGTTGTCATAAATTTTACATCATCCCATGTTATAAATCCCACAATACAGTGTTATAATTTTTGCTTTCAATAGTCATAGGTCTTTTAAAGTAATTAACAGAAAAACATTATGTAGTTTGAGGCAGATGATTTGAGGCTCTGCAAATTTTTTTTTTTTTTAAGTTTCACCCACAGTTTTTGCATTCATCAGTCAGCCTAACCCACAATAATTATTACTGTGGTGTTCTAGTGGCGATTTTCTATTTCATGCTATCCAGCCACATTTATTATTTGGAATTCTGTGAGGAAGATTCCCTCCCTCCTTCTCCTGTCCTTCTTCCTTTCTTTCTCTTATTCTTTTTTATTCCTGTTTCTTTCTTCCTTTCTTATTTAATCTATTTTATGTCAGTATAGACTCATGGATATTTATTTTATTCTCTGTGTAATAATCCAATGCTACCATTATTTATTATGTTGCTCACAGTTTTCCAGCTTGAGCCATTGAGAAATCTTTCAGATTGATTCCTTTTGACACATCTCATCATTTGCTGTGTTTTATTTAAAGCACTTTTCTACTTTCTGGCACTACAAGATGGTCCAGGTTCATATTGTATTTCCCATCTCCAGCCCTAGAATTAGCCATTTCTCCAAGGAAACCTGGTTCTTTTTATTGGAGAATGATATTTAGAAACCAAGATCTGGGAGCTAAGTGTGCTCATTGATACTAGGGTGTCACTGCTTCTGGACCCTCTCAGCAGAGCCTGGAAATGTATGTATGAATATAAACTCAGGTATACACATCTATCTATCAATCTACCAACATATCAATCTATCCATCTATCTGGATAGATATATTAGAAGAGACACGGTTTCATACTGATACTTCCAACTCCTATCCAACACCACAGAGTTTATTCTAGCATTCTCCTTTTGTTTATTTTTAACTTCTTTCACCAACAGTGAGAAACTTAACTCCAGTTAGCTACAATATATTTACTAATGTGTCAACCAGTTTCAGAATTGCTAATCCATACCCTTATGAAAAACAAATTTACCACCTAGAGTACAGTGTTTGTGTACAGTACTTTAGTTTTACAGTATCCCATCAAAACACTGTCTTCCCAAGTAACTTAGGTCAGGACCTTTCATCCCCACCCATTATGTGTGGCTATGTCACATGCTTGTAATACAGTGAGATTCATTTGTCACTGCATTTCATCTGAGTTCCCCAGCATCCTGATTTTTAAAATTTGCAGAGTAAAATTCACTCTTTGTAGTGTACAGTTCTGTGGGTTTTGACAACTTTATGGTCATATATCCACCTCCACAGTAGCATACAGAGCTGTTTTTCTCACCCCTCAAAATTCTCTCATACAGTCCTTGTGTAGTCAACCCCTTCCCCCATTCCATCCCTTGGCAACCACTGATCATTTTTCATGTCTGTAATGCTGACTATTCTAGAAAGTCATACAAATGAAATCATATACTGTACAGCCTTTTGAATTGTGCTTCCTTCACTTAGAGAAATGCAGCCAAGATTCATCCATGTTGTTGTGTGAATCAAGAGTTTATCCTTTTTATTGCCAAGTAGTATTCTAATGTCCCAATTCACCACAGTTTCTTTCTCCATTCACCTGATGAAGGACATTTAATTTATTTCCAGCTTGTGGCAATTATGAATAACATGGTTATGAAGATTCACCCAAAGATTCTTGTTTAAACATTAGTTTCAATTTGCTTGAGTAAATCCCTAGGAGTGGGATATCTGAGTCATATAATAAGTGTATGTTTAACTTTATAAGAACCTGCTAAACCGTTATCCGAATGCAACTATCATGTTGCATTCCCAGTTCTAGTTGCTCCTTGTCCTCACCAGCACTTGATATTTGCAATTTTATTTTTTATTTCAGCCACCTAATAGGTGTGCAGAATACTATTGTGGCTTCTGCCTCCTTTTTGAAAGTGAGATCTGCTAAATATAGAATCCTGTGTTGACTTTTGGGTTTTCTTTCTACACTTGAAAGATGTAATTTTGTTGTTGATTTGTCTCTTTTGTTTTTGATAATATATCATCCATCATTGACATTATTTCTCCCTGTATGTATTGTCTTCCCCTTTATATATGTATTTTCCTGACTGCTTTCAAGATTTTCTTTTTATCTTTGGATTTTAGCAGCTTGACTATCATGTGCCCAGGTCTGGTTTTATTTTGTATTTTATTTTCTGGGTTTGCTGACTTCCCTGGATCTAAAATTTTAGATTTTCTACCAAATTTTGGAAGTTGTATGCTATTACTTATTGATTTGCCTTTCTACCTCATTTAATTTTTTCTGTCTCTCCCCTCATTGCTGGGGACTCAATCATCTCACAAGTAAGGCTCTCTTCATTTTTCTTCAAAATTTTTACATTCTTTGGTTCAGACTGGATAATTTCTATTGCTCTATCTTCATGTTTCTTCTACTGTTCCTTTTTATTTTTAATTAAATTAATTATTTATTTTTCACCCCAAAGCCCCAATAGATAGTTCCATGTCATAGCTGCACATCCTTCTAGTTCCTGTATGTGGGATGCAGCCTCAGCATGGCAAGAGAAGCGGTGCATCAGTGTGCGTCCGGGATCCGAACCCCGGGCCACCAGCAGTGGAGCACACATACTTGACCGCTAAGCCTCGGGGCCGGCCCTCTTTTACTGTTTCTAATGTACATGTAAACTCAAAAGCATTTTTTTAATCTTCCTTTTTGGTTCTTTTTTGTAATTTCCATTTCTCTGCTGAGTTTCCAGATATGTTCATTCATTATGAGAATATTTTTCATGCCACCTTGATCATCTTTATAATAGCTGCTTTCTTATCCTTGTCAGATAATTGCAACACCTTGGGGAGAGTTTCTACTCCCTGCTTTTGGTCATATATGGATTACATTTTCCCATCTCTTCAAATCTCATGACTTTTTAAACTGTGTACTGGAAACCATGAATGATAGTTATAGAGACTCTGGATTCTATTGTATTCCTTTGAAGAGTGTTGTTATTTTTCTAGCAGGGAGTTAACTTGGCTGGACTGAAACTCCAATCTTCTCTCCTTTACAGTGGGCATAGCTGAAATCCTCATTCACTTCTCTCATCTTCCAACTGCTGTTTTTACACTAGGCCTTCTGGGGCCTACCCTGCATGGGTGTTGTTCAAAGATCTGCCAATTTGGTGTGTGTGTGGGGGGGAGACTTACATACATATTTTGAGATTTTCCTCTTTGTGTCTCCCTCCCTTCCAGAATTTCTCCCTTAACTTTCCAGCTACTTTGTTAGCCCCAAAATACATCCTCTAACATTACAAGTAAGACTGTAGTTTTTCCCGTCTGTGCCATGTACAGATTTTAGAATGCTTTGAGGCAAAAGACTCAAGCTTGCAAATATCTCCTGGTGCAATTCCCATCATTTAAGGGAAGACTCTCTCTCAGTTCTGCTTGCTTTCGGAAGATATTTATGCATACACACATATACACATTTATTATATGTGTATTACATATAAATACATGATTCTATATATAGACATATAATATTTTGTGCAGATTTTATCATTGTTATCTGTGAGAGTGTTAGTTCAACAAGCCACTCCACCATTACTGGAAGCCAGACCTCGGTTTTGTTTCTTTTTTGGATTTTATATAAATGGAATTAAAAAATATATAGCCTTTTGAATATAATTTCTTTTATGCAGCATTTTGGTTGTGATATTCATCCATGCTATTGCATGTAGCTAGTGTTTGTTCATTTGTTGAAAATAATTAATTTTTTTAAATGGTCATAAAATATGCATAACCTAAAATTGACCATTTTAACCATTTTTAAGTGTACAGTTCAGTGACATGCAGTACATTCACATTATTGTGTAGCCATAACCTCCAACCATGCACAGAACCATTTTCACCTTGCACTGAAATTCTGTGCTCATTAAGCAACAACTCCCTGTTGTCCCTCCCTCTTGCTCTTGGGAAACACCATTCTCCTTTCTATTCCTATGAATTTGAGTACTCTAAGTACCATATATGAGTGGAATCATACAGTATTTTTCCTTTTGTGGCTGGCTTTATTTCACTTAGCATTAAAGTCCTCAAGGTTCGTCCTTGTCATAGCATGTGTCAGAATTTTTTCCTTTCTAAGGGTGAATGGTATTCCACAGTCTGTATACACCACTTTTTTTTTGTCACTTCATCTGTTGATGGACACCAGGTTTGCTTCCAGCTTCTGGCTATTTTGAATAATCCTGTTAAGAACACAAGTGTACATTTATGTCTTTATACCTCTGCATTCAATCATTTTGGGTGTATGCCCATAAATGGTGTTCTGAGATTCATTTTTTCACACGTGGGGGGTTCCCCACACCTCCAACAAGCAATTCTTGGAATACCAGCTAGTCGTCAGATAATTCAACTCAATTTGATGCTGTCAACCCAGAGATACATCAGATTCCACAGGTTGAGGGCCTTCTCTTTGGGTCACTAATGTGATTTCTTAAATGAGATATGTTTTGTTCTTTGTGAAATAAATACACCTAAATGAATTTTTCTTAAGGTCCTTATTTTAAGTATGGCCAAAACTATGGCTAGGATTGAAAGTTTTACGTTTAGAGCAACACTGTTTTCTTGATTTGTTTGGCCTGTAGTCTGATAGAGCAATGTTACTTCTTATTTGCTAAGCTGTATAGAATTTAGATTATGACTGCTAAGTTTCCCCTTTAGCATTTTCAGCTGTCCCAGTAAGACATATGGAAACGACACAGATTCTAGAACGCTTGACTCTACTCTCTGCCAGTGAACTTATACCATAGGCAGAAGTATTAACATCCAATATGAACCAGCTATTGAATTCAGGGGTTCTGTGGAGAATGCTTCAAACAGTCAATAAACTATGGATGGTTCTTAATACTGTGATGCCTAGAAGGTAATTTCAGTGTATTGTTACACGTAATAGATAAGTGTATAGCAGTGATTATATACAATAACCTAAACTTAATGGTTAAAAAAAATTGTTGAGTGTTTAACAATATAAATCCCCTCTGAAGACTACTAATTAAAGAGTCATTATAACTTCCAGAGAAAGCATAAATTTGATCTTAAGAAACAGAGAGAAACTATCAAGTATTTTCAACTTGAGAAACTTCTTTAAAAGTGAGTTCTCCTCTATAGGCATCTGTCATTTGTGGCTAATTGTGATTTAGATCACTGTTGTGTCTTGCATCATTGTGGTGGCTCCAAATTTTGCTGCACATTAAAATCACCTGGACAGCTGTTAAAACTCTTGATCCCCAATTGGAACCCATGTCAATTAAATCAGAATGTCTGCGGTTGGGAGTCAGGCGTTAGTATTTTTTTTTTAAGATTTCCCAGTTGATTCCATTATGCAACAATGTTTAGAGAACACTTCATTAATTATTTCTTCTTTAGTCAAATGGGTCTCTGCTGGTCCATAGATTGTATCAGAAACACCTGGTCAGCTCTGAAAAACAGGATACTGGGCTGGCCTTCCCTGAGATATCAGATGCTTAATGTTCAATCAAGTAAGTTCGATGTGAAAAATAAAAGCATACACTTAAAAAATACTGTAAGAATTTTCATATTTTTAAACAAGGCAGTTTTGTAGTCTTCTAAGATTAAATACAGCGGTCCTGTGTTCTTTTGTTTTGTTTTATTTTAAACTGAGGCTTTGGAATATTTTATGTGAGTAGGAAACCTCTAGGAGTTCAAAATGTTGAAATAAATGGTTTCTAACTAAATGCAGCGCACATTCTTGGATCAGTTTTCAAAGGCTGGTCAAAACCTGCTGTGTTTAAATAACAGCATGCTGTTTTTCATCACATTCGTTGATGATGTAAACAAAATGTGTAACTATATTAGTAAATGTTAATATTCATGTATTTTAAGTTAAGGTTACAAAATTTGTCACAATGTGATTTTTTTTATTCAAGTGAAAACAGATGTGTGCAGCTATTTTGAATATTGGTTTATAAACATTCATATTCTTTATCAAATGAACTTGTAGTTTTTTGTGTTTTCTTTCAGTAACGTTCACTTGAAAGGAACAGTTCAAGGGACTGGAATCCAGGATTGTCTGGCTCCAGAGCCTACGTGTATCCATTTCTGTTAACGCCACACACGTCAAATGGCCATACAAGGCTAGAGTCGGTTGAGAGCCTTAGGAATTGAGCGGAGGAAAATAGAAAATCGTAGTAGTTTCCCTGGAGCAGTTACTTAAAGGATTTGATATTTAAAAAAATTGTAAAAGCAGAATAAAAATTTGAAGATATTTTTAAGTATAGATAAATTGTCCTTCATTCCACTGTTTTAACAGTAAGTTACATTTTTTATACTTTCCCTCCATCTTTGCTTATGCATATATATTTTCACATAATGGAATTCATAATACCCTGTAGGGAGTCTGCTTTCTTTCATTTAACTTTATATGAAATTTTTTTTGCAAGTTGTTTACTTTTGATAATTATTTTATTGGCTTCCTAAGGATCAAACTGATGTATCATAACCGTATAGGGTGCTATTACTAGACCGGGAGGTTGATGACTTTTTTCAGGATTACAATAGGCAATGTTATCAATTTAGATATTTTTACTTTTTCTTTCTTTTGGATTACTCTTTTAGGATAAATTTTTGAGCCTGAGATTACTAAATTAAAAGGTAGAATTTATTTTTAGCGCTGTACATTTTGCAATTGGGGAAGATGCAGTAAAACTGAAAGGGAAGCAAACAAATCCACTCTCCTCCCGCTGCTCCGCCTGCATAAAACATCTCCCCAAACTAGTTGCTCAAACTTGAGAAACTGTCTCACGTTTTACTTTTTTGAGACACTAGTATCGGAGCCAAGCTTAGGCTATTCAGAAATTGACAAAATCACACTTTGGAGAGATCACGATTAACTCCCTACCTTTGAGGAAACTGAAGTGTACTTCGTGGCAAAGAATAACAACCCGGTTTTAGGAGGGACAGAAGGCGGGTGAGCCTTGAAGGAGCAGAAGTGACCGGGGCGGGAGCGCTCTAGGGCGTTGATCTGGTTGAACTCGCTATCCGGGGAAGCCTGGAACATCCTGAGGGTCTGCGGCCACTCATCAACCAGCCTTCTCGCCTGGCCGGGCTCAGGCGTTTGGCAGTTCCCGCCTCCGTCTGTGCGACACCCGGGCCACCGTGAAGTTCGGAAACGTGAGCTGAGCGGCACTGACGGGCGCTCTGGGAAGAACTCGGCAAGGCTTTCCTTTCGCTTGGTCTACAGACCTGAAGAATGAGACTGCGAGTTTCCAAGGAAACGGATGCACGGGTTAAGTCACCAGTTTCAAAATCTCAAAACGGAGAAGAATTTCCTTTAAACCCTGCGCTGTGTTCCCATCCTTCGCTCTTCAAGCGTTCGCCTCCGGGCCACGAAATACTTTGCGTTGGTTTTTATTTCGGAGGCTTCCCTCGGGGGCCAGGGTTCTCGCCCCCTAACCTCACGCCAGGATTGGTTGCTTGGTTTCTGCTCTGGCGGGTGATTGGGTGCTGGGAGTCGAGGGGGCGGGAGGCGGGTATTCGTCCGGGAGAGCGCTGTCGCGAGGCCTGGAGAGAGCGGAGGAGGGAGCGGGTGAGGTGCCGGAGTCCGCGCTCGGCCAGGGAGTGGCAGCCCGGTGAGGAGGCGAGAGGTTTGGGGCCTCTCCTCTCTGCCAGGCTCCACAGTGTGTACTCGTAGATACCATTTCCTTTTCTCCCGGGACTCGGAGCCCAGGCAGCGCTGCCTCGGTTTTCCTCAGAACAGGCCAGCCTGTCTCTCCTGGGGTGGTGTGCAGCCTGCCCGAAGAGAGCATTCTGCTCTCGCCTGGCCGCATGCGGGCCTTCGGGGTGACCACGTCCCTGGGCCTCCGGGTTCTGAACGTGCGGAGGCCGGAGGGAGCCTGTCCTAACCCCCAGGGAGAGGCCCCGGGCCCCCTCTGACCCCCGCTGACTCGTGGCGGCGGGGACTAAGGCGGGAGGCGGATCGGGGGCTCGTGCTTTATCCCCTGGGGGATTGCGGCAACTGTGGGCGGGATGGATTTCTAGGCTGTATCTGAGGAACTAGCCGGCGTTGCGTTATTGGCTGGGGTGAAGGGGTTAGAGTCCACCAAATCTCTACACAAGAGTTGCACAGATGGAATCACAGAATAGTAGAACTGGAAAATACCTCAGAATAGTGGTTCTTAGCTTGTTTTGGAACACATAGGCTAGGGGTCAGGGTATAATTGGCTTCATAAGCTGTTGAATTACTCTTTTAACCATCCCTCCATTCCCAGGTCGAATTTGCCATTTTTTTTCACTATTGCAAGGAAGTCCTCAGTTGATAACAGTGCATATCAGTCTCCCCTCTGTTTTCAGTTATTTTATTAGGATATAGTTCTGGGAATGAGAAATCCACGGACTTTCTCTTCAGAGAAACGCAGTCATGTACCAAGACTTCTGCACGCAATAGCAAGAGAGCACAGTCTCTGACTTACGTCTCTGGATCCTAGATTAAGCATAGGTGGTTTAGAAGAGGTGGAGATTAAAGTAGATCACCTCCTCTGTGTCAAATACTGGAGTTTAGGCAAGTTCTATCCATTACCTTATTTAATTCTTAACTCAATGCCTGGCTAATTTTCATCAAAACTCTATCGGGTAGATAATCTTATCTCCATTGCACAGATGAAGAAACAGACTGAGGTTCAGTGATTCACACAGTGGGACTCACACTTAGGCTTGCTTTACTCCAAAGCCCATCTTCTTTTCATTATACCCTTCTGACCTTTAAATCAGAATTATCAAACACCTACTGTGTGCCAAGGCATATTATCCCTTACAACAGTTTTTCAATTAGGGATTATTACAGATGAGGATCTTAGTCTAGAGAAGTGAAGACATGATCAAGGAAACACATCTGAGTTGTGGGAACCTGATCTAGAACTCGTACTTCTACCTCCTGGTCCACAGCTTTGGCAGAGTAGGGATACAAATCCGGATTTGTCAGATTCCGAGACATGTTCTCAACCACTGTGATGGTTAAGACTAGGAAATTCTTTTACTTGCATTTGTTTTGTTGATACATTTAGGAATCCCCTTTTTATTTCTAGACTTCTGTCCTAGTCTAGTTGGGTATCTGGTTTTCTTTGAATGGCATTGTTTCAGTCTTGATTTTCGTTTCTGATGCAGTTAGCAATCTAAGTAAACAGGAAAGCATGACTCTTCAATATGGTCTGAATGTACAGTTGGTGGGGTGAAGATGAACTTTCCTTGTAAAGCTTGTCCATCATAGCTTGCTATAATGAATTCTGCAAGTATTTTTCAGCAGTTAAGTCTTCATTAAGATAAAGATGCTGATTATTCATAACGTATACTGAATCTGTGACTACATTCATTTTCTCAGATAGTAAATGGATTGAAAATATTTGCTGGGTTCATGGAAGAACATGTAACTTTTCGAAAAATAATCCTGATTGCTATAAACTGTATATGGTTTGTAGGCAAAGGAGAATATTCTGAAAACTATTCTCAGCTCATTTGGCACTTCTATTTACAGAATTACTACCTTCTACAAAGTATTTACTGTCTTTTACACAGAATACTATATTTCTCACCATATTTTTTGAGATGTTTCAATCATTTAGAAAATTAATAGACCAATGAGTAAGCCAACTTTCCAGAGTTGTTCAATCTTAATATTTTGCCATATTTACTTTATACCTTGTTTGCAAGTAACATTACTAGTATGCTGAATTTATTCTTTTTCTTTCCTAGACGTGTTGTTATACTTTTGTTACATACGTATGTATCCGTAAACAATATAGAGCATTACTTTACCTGTTTTTAAACTTTGTACAATGATATGATACTGTACCTATATTTGTTCAGAAGTGTTTTTAGTTGCTTAACATTATTTTTAAGAAGTAGCCTTATTGATTGTTAATCTATTTTAATTGCTATGTAGTATTCCATTGTATGAATATACCAGAATTTTTTTATCCACTTTCCTTTTGACAGACATTTAAGTTGTTTACATTCTTTTGCAATTCTAAACAATGCTGCTATGAACTTTCTTATGCATGTTTCCTTATGTTCCTGTGGGACAGGTTTTGGATATATACATAGGACTGGACTTCCCGGTGTTGGGTAACTTCAACTTTGCTAGTAATTGTTAATTTCTGTCCAAAGTGGTTGTAGCGATTTATACTCCCCCTAACAGTATCCTCCATAAAGTTTTCATCCAAGATATTAGTGTACTCTTGTTTTACAGAAATGACGGTGTTTGCATCATTAAGGCACAAATTGCTTTGTTCATTTCTTTTATGCCTATATGCTTTTAAGTCCAACATAATTTTAGGGAGAAAGATAAAGGCATAAGGTCTAGATTGAACTTAATACTAATTCTCCCTTCTGCTATTGCTATGTTCCCTCAAGTACAACCTTACTTCTTGTTGTGTTTGTACTTGTGATGGAGACAGACCCTAATGAAGTAAATTGTTTACTGATTTTTTTTATTGTTTTTGTGTCAATAGATTGTCCAAGTATTAAAAAGTAAGCAGCATTGTTTGTTGGAGAGCCCTACAGAAAGTGGGAAAAGCTTAGTCTTACTTTGTGCTGCTTTAGCGTGGCAACAGTCTCTTCTTCGTGGTGAGTATTTGGTTGATATATTCAGCTTGATTATTGGGACTTGAAAAAAATATAATAAAGTGCTTTTTATCCAGAATGATTCATTTAAAGAAATAGCAGTAACTAAGAATATACTTTTGGTCTTTCTTTTAATCCTCTCTGCTTGATATTTTAATAAGTCTCAATATAAACGAATACTCAAGCGGTTGTGCCTTTATTACATTATTAATCTTTCACTATTATCTTTTTGTAAGTTATGCAAATTGATGATAATTTCTCTATAAATGTCTCTGACATCATAAGTCTTTCTCTCCTGTCCTAATTTGATGCTACAGATAGGGTGACCAACTTGTCTAGATTTGCCAGGTACTTTCTCAGGTTTAGCACTGAAAATCTTACAGCCTGGGAAACCTCCTAATCCTGGGCAAATTCGAGTGGTTGCTCATCGAATTTGCTCACTGTAGCTGCAAAGGATGATTAATGTTTTTTGAATTAGAAATATTATAAATAGAGGTTCTTTCACTTTTAGGGAAGCCAGCGGATGAAAGCTTAAGCAAAAAAGCTGAAGTACCATTGTCACGTCGTTGTACGTGACATTCAAAGAATTTTACAAACAATGGCGAGGACCGAAAAACTTCACCTCATTTCAACAGTCCAAGTACACCACCTTCTGAAAGAAATGGCACTTCATCAACTTGTCAAGGTAGGTTATAGTTTTGCCTGGGTCTGTTGGTATGTGTAACAGGAACCTTCATTACTGTTGTTATGAGACCTAATTTGATAAATTTGATGAGCATAATTGATTAGGTACCTCCATCTAATTTCTCTGAAATTAATTTTAGGTAACACAAGAGTGGTCAGAAATCCTTGGACTACTTTATTCTTGGTTTGGCTTTTAATTGATTTGGACATTTTGCTAGCTTAAATCATTTTTTGAAGCAGGCAAGACAAAATAAATGATATTCAGAAAGTGATGTTATTTGTAGGCAGGATTGTTAATTATAGGTTAGAATTTTAGAAAACATTGATTTGTATTGTAAGACAAAATCTAGTTAGCCTCATTCATTCTTGATAAGTCTGCATGAACTTCTGAAGCCAGTATCCTGCATGAGGATGAGATATGTTTTAGGTATGATCCTTGACTAGTTCTAATTAGGTTTATTTAAGAGAAATATATTAAGAATAACATAAGACTATTCATTTTTAAAAAATATTTCTCTGGCTTTGACTATATGGAAAAGATTGATCGTTATTTGCCTAAGCCAGAAACCTAGGAGACATCGTGTACACGTTGCTCTACCTTATTTCTCCGTGCAAATCTCTATCTCCATTGACAACTCCCTGGTCCAAACTACCATCTCTTGTTTAGAGCATGCAATAACTTCTTTTCCTGCTTTCACTCATGCCATTCTTTAACTAATCACTGGCAGGGAGAAAAGAGGTGGCCATGACTGACTTAAGTCTCAACAGTATCCACTTCCTAAAATCAAGAATGGAGTCATCTTTCTCTAAAGCACATGACTATGTGTGGAGGAGGGTGGCTGCTGGAACCCAACTGTGATTCTGTTAGGAGTGAGGAAGAGGAGATGGAATAGTTACTAGAGAGGTGACCAATAGTGTTGTCTACACTCTTTTGACCCTTAGCCCTTTTGACTTTCTTTCCATTCCTTCAAAGGGTCATGCTTTCTTCTGCCTCAGAGCCTTTGCTTGTGTTAGTGTCTCTTCGGAGGAAAGTTACATCTTCAACTTGTTATCTTCCTCTTCCATTAGGTGTTGCTTAAATGTCGCTTCTTTGAGGGAGCCATACTGACCTTTCCGTTAGATCAGATTTGGTTTCCCTGTTATTTTGTGTCATCTCACTGTGCTTGTCTCCTTGACAGCACTTGTCTGTGAAGTTTTTATTATCCATGTGTCTGTGTGCATCTTTTATTAATCTCTGCTTCCCCTAGCAGACTGTGTTCTCCATGAGGTCAGGAACCATGTCAGTTTGCTCACCATTGGAACCCTGGAACCTAGCAGAGTGCTTGGCATATAGTAGGTGCTAGAAAAATATTTGTTGTGTGAATGAATGGAGTTGATTTTGAGCTAATTATAGGATGTCTGGTTCACAATATTTATATACAACCTGTATTATTTTTAGAAAAGCTTTATTGAAATATACTTGAGAAAACAAACTGCATTTATTTAAATGGTATGCTTTGATAAGTTATGACCTCCACCATAAGGTGTACCTCTATGAAACTTTCAGTCAGTGTCAAGATAGTGAACATATCCATTACCTTCAAAAGTTTTCTCATGCACCTTTGTTATCCCTCCTTCCCACCCCTCTGTGACTTACTCTCCCCAAAGAACCACTGATTTGTTTTCTATCACTAGAGATTAGTTTGCATTTTCGAGAGTTTATATAAATGGAATCAGACAATTTGTACACTGATTTTGTCTAGCTTCTGTCACTTAACATAATTCTTTTGAAATTCACCCATGTTGTGTGTATCAACAGTTTGTTCCTTTGTGTTGCTGAGTAATGTTCTGTTCTGTGGATATACTACAAATTGTTTATCCAGTCACGTGTTGATATATATGTGAGTTGTTTCTAGTTTTGGGCTATTGCAAATAAAGCTGCTATGAACATTTGTATGTAAGTCTTTGTTATGGACATGTGCTTTCCTTTTTATGGGCAAATACCTAAGAGTGGAGTGAGTGGATCACTTATGTTGAACTCTTTAAGAAATTTCCAAACTGTTTCCCAAAAGGTTTATTCATTACACCATTTTACATTCCCACCAGCAATGTCCAAGAGTTCCCATTTCTCTACATCTTTGCTTACACTTGGTATGGTCAGTCTTGTCAGCCATTCTAATAGGCATGTAGTGTTGTATCTCATTGTGGTTTTAATCAGCATTTCTCTGATAACTTATGATGTTGAGCATCTTTTTGTGTGCTTATTAGCCATCTGTGTATCTTCTCTGATAAAATGTCTGTTCGAATCTTTTGCCTGTTTTTTTTTTCTTATTGTTAAGTTTTGAGAGTTCTTTATATATTTTGAATACAAGTGTTTTTCTATCAAATATAGTTTTAGGTTTTACCATTAAGTCTAAAATCCATTTCGAGTTATTTTTGGTATATGGTGTGAGGTATGGATCCAAGTTCATTTATTTTGCCTATGGATAGCTCATTGTTCAGCACCATTTATTGAAACGGCTACCCTTTATCCACTGCATTGCCTTTGTGCCTTGGTAAAAAATCAGTTGTCAATATATACAAAACTTGCATTTTAACATCATTGTGAGTTAGAGCTAGAATAGGGTTTAGAATAGTCTCTTGAAGCATCAGATGCGGTAAATCAGGGTTGTATTCTTTACATTTTTAAGCAAATTCTTTAATAAGATATAAGCTAAATACAGAAAAGTATACAAATCCTAAGTGTATAGCTTGATGAATTTTCACAAAGTAAACACACTCGTGTATCTACCACCTAGATAAAAATAGGACATTCCCAACACCCTACAGCCCCTTCTCATGCTTCTTTCTAGTCACTATCCTTTCTCTGCGCAGGTATTTGCTCTCCTCCCTTCTGTCACCATTGATGAGTTTTGCCTCTTTATAGAAATGGAGTGATATCTGTACTCTTGAGTCTGCGTACTTTTGCTTAACATTGTATTTTGGGGATTCATTTGTGTTGTTGCATATAGTAGTAGTTCTTCTTGTGGTATATTATTTCCTTCTATGAACATATCACAGTTTATTAATCCATTCTGCAGTTATTAGACATTTGGATGGTTTCTCCTTTGGGCTTTTAATGCTTTTATGAACATTCTTGTTCATTTTTTTGCAAATAGGTAAGTATTTTCTGTTGGATATATCCCTAGGAATGGCATTGCTGGTCATAGTGTATGGATATGTTCAGCTATAGTAGAGACTGCCAACATTTTCCAAAGTGGTTGAACCAGTTTATGCAACCCCTTCACTACATCCAGTTGTATATGGGTATTATGTTGTTCAGCATTCTTGTTAACACTTGATATGTCCAGTCTTCTAAAATTTTAGCCATTCTGGTGCATGGATGGTGTTCTCGTGAGTTTGAATTGATATTTCTCTGGTGACTAATGAGGTTGAGAATCTTTATATATGTTTATTGGTCATTTGAATATTCCTTGTAGTGAATTGTCTATTCAGATTGTTCATATTTCTATTGAGTTGTTTATTACTGATTTCTATGAGTTTTTTTTTTTTAATATCTTCTGGCTATGTCTTGTTTCTTTATAACTTTGTATTTTAAAGACTTAACCCCTCCAATAAGCTTCCTGCCAACGTCACTGCTATAGAGAACAGGAAGATAAGCCTTTTGGTCAATGCAAATAATATGATTTTTTTTTAATGAATTGGGGTAAATCTCATTGGCATATGGCAGTTCAGTTTTTCTAAAATTAAATTATTGTTTTTGGTAGACATTCCCTGGCCTTTAATGGGCACATGCAAATTTGCCCCTTGATTTATTTGGGACAGGGTTTCTCAAAAGTGGCACTATTAAAATTTGAATGGGATAATTCTTTGTTGTGGCAGCTGTCCTGTGCACTGTGGGGTGCTTAGCAGCATCTCCCAGGCCTCAACCCACTAGAGGCCAGTAGTACCTACCCCCCACTTTGTGACAACCAAAAATGTTTCCAGACGTTGCTGAATGTCCCTGGGGTGGGAGGTGGGGGTGTTAAAATTGCCCTGGTCGAGAACCACTGATCTAGATTTGTTTTGTGGGTATTTTACCAGTTTGCCAGGAAATTAGGGAGCTCAAAATTACGTGTGTTTTCTAAAATACATATGGAAATACAAAGGACTAAGAATAGTCAAGATATTTTTTAAGCAGCAGGTCAAGGTGAGAAGACTTGTTCTATGAGATATCCTGATTTATTATATATAAAGCTATAATAACTAAAGCACTTTGGTATTAGCACAGTATTAGACCAGTGGAAAACAGTAGAGAACCCAAATCCAGTTCCGTGTGTATCCAGAAACTTGATTTCTTTTAATAGTAGTGCTCTTACAGAGCAGAGGGCAAAGAAGGGGCGTTTCTATAAGTGGTCCTGGGACTATTAGATATCAGTATGGAAAAAATTCAAATTGGTATCCTACTTTACTCCGTACACAAAAATCCATTCCAGGTAGATTAAAGACCTAAGCATGAAAGGCAAAACTACTAAGATGTTAGAATATAGTGGTTTTCAAACGATGTTCTTAAGAGTCTTAGAAAAAACATGGCTTGTAGTGGGAAGGGGACAGTGGATCAGGGAAGTTCTAGGTCTTGAGTGCTCTTTTGGAAATTTTAAACGCTATTTCTTAAAAAACTGTAGTCCTCCTCAGAAAAGGCTTGAAAACCTGTGCTGTGTGGCATAGAATGCCTTCTGTGTTTTTGCAGACTCAAACCTTATTTTTTTTTTGAAAATAGTATTGGACTTGCTTATAGTGCTTTCTCCCCTAGTAGTCTGTAAATCCTTCAAGGCCAGGGACTGGTTTTTTTTCATTGTTTTTCCATGGGGTCTGGAATTGTATGGACTCAATAAAATAAATGCTTGTTAAATGAATTCAAGCACTGGGAGTGGAGGGAATGTATAGAGAAGAGCAGAGAGGAAGGAAGGTACTTTGAAGAACACTCTCATTTACAGGAAGCGAGAAACCACTGCATTGCAATAGTTAAGAACCGTGTTACAGACATTAAGGAAAAAGCAAATGCATTTATTCTGTTGCAAGAATACAGAGTGTTACGTTTGGCTGTATACCTAGAGGTTATGCTTATGGATTTTAGAATCAGACAGCAGGAGTCAGTCATATCTAGGCTCTGCCTTTTACTAGCTAAACAATATTGGGCATGAACTTGACTTCTTTCAAACCTAGTATTCGCACTTATAAAATGGGAATAATATTATTCGGTGATTTAAGAGGTCATTGATGACCTTGAGATAGAGCTTTCCGGATTGTGGGATTAAAAGCTAGATTATAGGAGCTTGACTCTACTATATTGTTAAGCCTAAAGAACATTGAGAAGCTCAGTAGGAAACAAACATTGAGACGCTGTAAAGAACGATTTTTATAGAAATGAAATACATTTTCTTGAGAGAATCTTACAGTTATATTTTTTAAGCCACATTATTGGGAGTGGTCTACAAAAGCATAAAGCTACAATTGGACTTTCCTGTTGAAAGTATATTTCTCAAAATGTTTGCTATATCTTTGTTAAGGTAAACTGAGTGTTAAAGTGCTTTTAAACATGTTGAGCATTTCATGTTTTAAAGTATGTTATGAAATTTTTAGAAATAAATCATACATCTTGATTCCAATATTTTTCTAGAAAAATTTCCTGGAGCAACCCCTGATGGCCTAGCGGTTAAAGTTTGGCACGCTCCGCTTCGGCGTCCCAGGTTCAGTTCCCAGGCGCGAGCCACACCACTCGTCTCTCATTGACTATGCTGTGGCGGTGACTCATGTAGAAGAACTAGAAGGACTTACACGTAGAATATAGAACTATGTACTGGGGCTTTGGGAAGGGAGAAAGAAGAGAGGCAGATTGGCAACAGATGTTAGCTCAGAACAAATCTTTCCAAGCAGGGAAAAAAAAAGAAAAAGAAAAATTGCCTAAGTGTAAGTTATTTATACCCATTTTTTATGACTTCTTATATAAGACTCTCCCGAAAAAAACTATACTGGCTGCAAAGCTATCTGCCATTAAACAGGTATCCATATGGAGAGAAGAAAATGGTGATTTTCAAGTAGAGAAGACGTCAACCCTTATAAACTACACGGCAGGTAAACAGAATTTGTTGGCAGTGAAATATTCCCGTTATTTCTAGTAGAACAAGGTAGCCAAGCATCACTCAAGATTTCAGTGGTGCTTGTAGAGAGTAGTTGGGTCATGTCACAGACGTGAATTGTAAATTATTGTAACTTCATTTTATATAGTTACTCATTACAAAGGAGTTTATTATTATACTAGATTATTGAGGCTAACATCATTAAAATGAAACTGCATGGTGCTTTCTTATATAAGAGGAATTTGACAGTAAACTATTTACTTAAGGCATATACTGATAGTATAGCTACTTTGTACTTTTAATTCTTCTGTTGTTTTGATCTAATAATGGCATTTTGGGGGGTCAAAATACCTTTTTTTAGAAACCTTGATACAACCATATGCTGTCTTCAAAATCTTACTTCAAATAAAGCAATAGAGGCAAGTTGGAAGTAAAAGCATGGAATACATAAACAAAATAATAAGGGAATTATGGTGCCAGTTATCAATGGATTGCCCCTGTGTAACAACATCAGAGTGTTGCCCTCTATTGTCTGTTCTGCAATAATGGAGCTGCACCCAGTAGACATTTCTCTTTTGCACCTGGCAGGGGTTAAGCTTTGTCAGAGAAAGTTTAGGACAAAGGGCCTTCCTTCCTAATTCCAAGGTGCTTCCATTCTTTCCTTTTTCTTTCTCCTGCAGTACAACCAGCAGTGGCACAATTCAAGGGTGTCTACAGGGACTCACCCACAGTGGGTGATCCACAGTGGATTCAGTGGATCCCCTTGGATGGCTTAATAAGGAGAATGAGTGGCACCCCGGCAAGTGGAATCCCAGTGAATCCAGTAGACATCCCAGCCTAAGCCTACCTTCCCCCGGGATGGGACAGGGCTTTCCTGTTTGCCAGTCTCAGCCTGCTGTTCCCTACCTGCTGAGCTCTGCCCTGATCAGGGACTGGTACTGGCCTTGGGAAACATGACAATCTTCTCCACCATCCCTGTGTTGCAATCATTCCTTCTCCAACAAGACCTGAAGGCAGCCTTGGTGAAGGGGTCCTCTCCCATATTTGTTTCTTTCTTAACTACTCTACTGTAATTCTGGGCTATTCTCTATAGTTCCCTTTAAAGGTTTATGGTTAATTGTTCATTATATAAACTGTCCCTGCTCAATCTATTTGTTGGTTTCCCTGTCCTGAGTGAACACTGATTCTTATCATTATATATTATTTTATAGGATGTTAGTGCTAAGGGGAAAAATAAAAGGGGGACAAGTTGGATAGGGAGTGTCAGGACAAGAGGATAGTTCATATTTTAAATGACATGGTCAATACAGCCTCACCAAGATGACATTTGAACACAGAATTATAGATAGTGAAGAAGATGAGGCATGAAATCATCATGTGGAAGAGGATTCCAAATGGAAGGAACATAGAGTGCAAGTCTACAGGTGGGAGAGTGTCTGGCATGTACCAGGAGCATAATGGAGTGCAGAGGTACAGGGGATGACTGGCCAAAGATGATGTCAGAGAGAGTGTGGGACCAACTGTATGGTGCTTGAGGTCCAGCATAAGGACTTGAACTTTCCTCCTGAGAGAAATGGAGAGCCCCTTGAGAGATTTCACAATGTCAGGGTGTGACATCTGGTTTTAAAGGGTCACTCCAATTGGTGCATTGGGGATAGATTGTGGGTCAAATATAGAGGCAGAGAACCCAGTTAGAAGGATACAGCGATAATCCAGGCCAGAACAATGGTGCAATGTGGTCCACCCAGCCATCAGGGAGTAACAGGGTGTGGACTTACATACCCACTGCAAGCAAAGAAAAAACTAGTCAAAATACGTGATATGATTATTTCGCTAATGATCAGTCTACAAATGCAGTGGGTGAAAGTCCACAAGGCCAGAGAAAAGCAACCTTCGTGTAAAGAAAAATTCTGAGGAACTGTGAGTCACACCACCTGCAACAACCACAGATTCTAGAATTATTTGAGATGCCAAGACAATGAGGAGGGAATAATCGTTTCAACAAGTAGTGCTGGGACAGGTGGATATCCACATGTGAAAGAATAAAGGTGAACCCCTACCTCACACCATATAGAAAAATGTTACATCTTCTTACCATCAAAGATGTAAATGTAAGACCTAAAACTATAAAACTCTTGGAAGAAAACATGGCCCTGGATTAGGCAATGTTTTTGTAATTATGGCACCCAACACAAAAGCAACCAAAGGGAAAACAGATCAATTCAACTTCATCAAATTAAAACTTGAGTGCGTTGAAAGACAGGATCAAGAAAGTGAAAAGACGACTCACAGAAGGGGAGAATATGTTTACAGATCTTTACATATCTGATAAGGGTCTACTATTGAGAATATATAATACATTCTCGCCTTTCGACAATAAAATACAAATAGCACAATGAAAAATGGGCAATGCATGTGGATAGGCATTTCTCCACAAGAAATATATGCCTGCCTGGTGCTGTGCTGTGCTGTCCCTGCCTGAGGCTGCAGTTCCTGTGCTGGCCATCAAGTGGCAGCCTCCTGTGTCAGTGGTGCCCACTGAGCTTTGCTGGAGCAATTGGAGAAAGGAGGAGTCATGCAGAAGTCATGCTGACCCTCCTCCTGCCTCAGGACCCACTTGCACTTCCTATTACTAGTGTTCCTCTTCATCATCTGAGTGGAGCAAAAGCAGGAAGGACGGATCCAAGATGCCCCTATTTGTTCATTCAGCAGCCAGGTGCCAAGCCCTCACCCTGGGCCAGGAGCTCTGGTGGACCCAAGGGTGGTGCTGAAATCTACCCAGCTGTCCCTGCCCACCAGGAGCTCAGTCTGGAGACAGATTGACAAAAGCACAAAATCAGAGACACGTGAAAGAGAAGAGCATGAACTGGAATGAAAATAAAGAGTGTCCTGCAGGGAGAGCTGAGGTCTCACTGGGTAGGAGTGTCTGAAAGGCCTGACTGAGGTGACATTAGCTGTGACCAGAATGACAGGAGGACCCAGCGCTGCACTCACCTGTGATCAGCATGCCAAGGAGAAGGCACTGCTGGTGTGGAGACAGCCAGGCAGAAGTGAGTTTGGCCAGAGGAGGTTAGAGAGGTGGGCACTGTGGCTGCAGAGAGCCTGGAGGGGAGAGGAGGGAGAAGGGCAGGCCAGACCCGAGAACTGGGAGATGGTGTGGGGTGTCTCCTCCTCTCTGACAACACGGCTCCCCACCCTGCATTTTAAACCGCAAATATTCGCTCTCTCTCCATCTCTGTGGACCAGAAATCCTGCACAACTGAGCTGGAGCCTCTGCTCGTGGTGACTTCCAGGTTGGGGATGTGGCCTCCACTGAGGCTGGACCATGATGAGATGTGCTGTCAAGCTAACTCCTGTGGGCTCGATCAGGTGCAGCTTCACTGAGAGCCCGGCTCCTTTCTGTCTGTTGGCCAGGGCACTCCCTTGGTTTCTTCTGTGTGGGCCTCTGCATAGGGGAGCTCAGGACATCCATGTATTTCCCCAGGTCCAGGGGTCAGACAGACTGAGAGAGGGGAGCAAAGGGTGAGGGTCGAGGGAACACAAGAGAGCGAGTGAGAGAGAATGACAGCCTCGGTGGTGGAATCTGGGAAGGGTCGTCTTGTCACTTGTGCTGAGTCTGCTCGTCAGAAGCCAATACCTAAGCTGTCATTGGTCCACAGGGACGTATAGAACAGGCAGGGAGATCATCCCTGCAGGGGCACGCTGACCTTGACTCGATTGTCCTGGTGGTGAAAGGCTCCCTTCCTACCTGGGCTCATCCTACGTTGAGCTCAGATCTTCCTCCTTGGGAGTGTTGCTCGTCGGGGCCCGGGTGTGTGCTCTCCCGGGTTCCCTGGGCTCCTGTTCCCTCCAGGAGGGAGATGTACACTGAGGGGGCTGAGGCCAGAGCAAGCAGGGATCACTCTACCCTCCCAGCTCATTTGCTTCCTTCTCCAGGTGGGCCAACTCCTCAGGAGCCTCTCCTCACTGCTCACCATCTTCTCTGCTCTGAGAGCACCTCGTTTCAGCCTCTGAAGAAGACCTGGGGAGAAGTTTGCAGGTGGGCAGGCCTCTCTCCATGGGAGCCCCAGAGTGGACAGGGAACTTCGACAGGGCTGGGCATTGTCCCCTCAGTCAACTTGGACTTCCTGGGAGGCAGCAACACCTGGGGGCAGGGCCTAGGCTGGTGGAAGGTCTCTAAGCTTCCCCACAATGCCCATCTTCCTGGTCTCTCCTGATTGGGCACAGGCCTGCACAAGCACACAACATTTCAGACCCCCTGGGGTCATGTGCAGCCCATCAAGGCCGCTGTGTCTGTCTCATTGTGTGGTTGTCCGTCTCACTTTCCTGGCTGATTCGCTGCTCTGTTCTAGATCCAACCTCAGGCGGCTGCAAAGTTGACTTGCCACGTCAGCTTGCCACTGAGATGGCTACTGTTTCCAGAAATGCTTAGGGGCCGGGCTTTGTCCACCCATGGCGACATCAAGTGGACAACCTCTGACAGTGAAACCACCCCCCTTCAAGCTTGCGCTGCTCACAGGGCCGTCACACTGAGGGGGTGGGGACAGGACCTGCCCCGGGCAAAAACACCACGACTCTCACTGTTCTTCCCTCAGCTTCAAATGCTCCTCAGTTGGTTGTATGTCTTTGGTCTCTTCCCAGAGGTTGTTTTCTGACAGCGCTTCCAGTGTGACCATGGCTTCCGGAAAGAGGATTGGCTGAATTCCTCACTCCACCATTCGGTGTGTCCTGCCACCTCACACCGATCACTTTCTGAAGGCGCATCCTTTCAGCAATCTGAGGACCCAAGATTGTGAGTCTGTGTCCTGGAGGGATTTTGAGAAGAGCTGGTGGGATTGCAGTATTGCAAAGCATAAAGTCTTGCTTCCAGAAAGCTGTCTGGGATCCTCAGCATCTTGCTGTTTTGGAGTCAAAGCCCTGAGATCTTTAAAAAGCCAGCAATGTTAGAACATGGGCAGGACAAACAAAAGTCTCTGGGCTCCAACACCAACTAAAATATTCTGAATTTCTAGTAACCTGAGATGAGTGGAAAGGAATTGGGAGTGTGGAGTGGAGGGGCGGTTTGGGCCAACTACGCATCTGGGAGGAGAAATGTCATGCAGAGCAGCCTTTCTGGGGGCATAAGTGTGGGACATGTGTGCAGATCCCCCCTGCAGACATTGCTGCTGCTGCCCTTCAGTTCCCTCAGCCCACTTGAGTCCCTGCAGTCCCTGGGAGCCAGTCCCCAGCAGGTCCACAGTGTCCCCCTGGAGCACCTGCATCCACTCTCTGCCTGAGGGCACTCTCCTGCACCGGGAGCTTCCTCTCCTGCAAGCCTGTGCCAGCCTGTAGCACAGAAGCCTTCATGACCCGGGGTAAACCCTCCACCCACGGGGACAGAGCCAGTCCGGGTGGGATCTCGTCTCCCAACAGGACTAGGATGGATGCTCACCTCAGTGCTCCCTCGTCAGGCCCCGCACTGGCTCACCTCCTCCATGCTCCCTTCCCCTTGGCCTCCCTCGGGCCTCCTCCATCACCTGCAAACAAACCACTTGCCCTACATCCTTGTCTACTTTGTGCCCAAACCCTGCCGAGATTCCACACTGGAAGCGACTTGGAGCAGGTCGTCCAGCCTTCAGGACTTGAGCTTCCTCATCTGTAAGATGGGGACAAAAGGCCTGCCTCCCGGAGTCGTCAGAGGAGACACAGCGTGGGAAGATGCAAACCGCTGCAAAGAAGGATGTCAGATGATCACCCAGTGAAAACACCAACCTTGCCAAAGAAACAGAAGCTCTTGAGGCTGAGGGAGAAATGCGGGCAGCCTGTCCAAAAAACTTGGAGAGTCACTGACGAGTGTGGGCGTGCAGGGTAGGCCCCCAAACAGTGGAAGAGCCATTCGACAAGGAGGCTGACAGGACAGAGGCTTCCAAGGAGAAAGATTTAAGCGTTGGAGGATCACAGAGGCCTTAGAAAAATCGTGAGGCCCTGGAACAGGTTTACTGAAATACTATTATTGGCCAGAAAAATGTGTTACAAATACCCAGTCCACTCTGGATTACTTCTCGTTGGTTGTAGGAATGAGTGCACACTTGTGATTAGAACCCACATTTTGTTAAATATAGGATATCTTTATTTTTCTTAACTTTTAATTATTTTTTTTGTCGATGAAGTGCCAAGCATGGGTTTTCTCCGTTCTTCTCTTTGCATGGGTGGCCTCTACTTTCAGAAGTGGATTCCTGGTGCTCATCACCCCTGCTAACCCGAGGGACAGCCCTCTTTCAGGTCACACAGTGGATGTGAGCTCCAGGTGGGCAGGGACCACGTCGGGTCATACTCACTGGTGAAGTTACAGTGCTCAGCCCATGGCAGGGACCAGATCGTATTGGCTGAATGAGTGAGGGAAACAATGAACGAATGCATGAATGAGTACATGAGTGCAGGAGTGAGTGAGTGAAGGAATGAGTGAAGGAATGACTGGGTGAATGAAGCAGTAAGTGAATAAACCACAGAAGCTGGATCCACACAAGAGGAGCCTTTATCTGTGTCGGGCTCACAGGGTGTCACAGCACAAGCCCTGCACCGTCGTATGGAGCATGTCCAGTTGTCCTTCCAGCGTTGAGACTCCGTCACCTGCAACACAGTGTGGTCCTGGATCTTCTTCAGCTCCTCCTCAAAAATTGCTGAATGTTCCCGCGAGCAGGGCAGCAGGAAGGGAACCTGAGGAGGGACTTCCCAGACCCTGCGCCCTGGAGGACCACTGTGACAGCCTGGCAGGGGGCTCTTAACACGCTCCAGGCACCAGGCTAGAGATGCTCAAGCCATTCCGCAGGGAAGTCTCCCAACAGCCCATCAGGAGGCCAAGTTATTTCCTCATTGTACAGATAAGGAAACTGAGGCTGAGAGCCTTACCTGCATTACCAGCTAGAAAGAGGCTGAGCAGGGACTAGTACCCCTGTTTCTCTGACTTTGGATCATTCCAAACCACTGTCCTGCACTGCGGCCTCCTCGGGCTCCGGGGTCCTGGCCTCCCTGGGGCCTGCACCCTTCTGGCCTCCAGCCATCACTGAACTAAACGGACAGGGCCACTCCGTCTGCCTGGGGCTGGGTATGGTGGCCGGGGAATGGCCAGCCGTGGGCGCTGTGGGCTCTCCCAGTACCAAGGACCAGCCTATCCCCCCGCAGAGTAAGGTCTCTGTGGGCATCAGGACCAAAACTTGTCAGAACTTTAGGGAAAAGAGGTCCCTCCCTCAGCATGGGGGAGCCCTTCTCAGGCAGGCCCCATGGGGTCTAAGAGGCACTGGGTTCAAATCCCGGCTCTGCCACTCTGCAGGGCACAGAGGGAGCAAGTCTCTTTAAGCCTCAGTTTCCTCATCAGTGAAATGAAGACAATAATTTCTCCTCCCCCAAAGAGTTGTGGGGAGGATTCATGGAGATAGCTGAAGAGGAGAACAGAGGCCCCGGTAAGTGCTCATCACCGTGAGCTGTTCCTGCTGATGTCACCCCACTGAGAGCCCCCTGGGGCCCTTCTCTTCTGCCCACTCTGATCTCCCACCAGGCATGCCCTACTCGCTCTGACTCCGCTGTTCCTCTGGAATGCCTTTCTCCACCCCATCTCGTCCCACGGCAGTCAGCCAGCCAGGTGGGGATCCAGGACCCAGCCCCATCTCTCCTCCCGTGATTCCTCTTCAGTAGAGCTAGTAGCTGTTGAGATCTGAGAAGGTGCAGGGCACTCCAGGTGCAGCCTCAGCGAACTTGTCTGACACCACCGTGAAAGCTCGGCTGCCACCCCACTTCACAGGTGAGGAAACCGAGGCTCCAATGGCAGTGCCTCTCTGAGGTCACCAGGGCTCTCTCGCTCATCCCCACTGAGCAGGGCCCCTCCATCGCAGAGGCTGAATGTGCTGGATATGTGGGCTGGGGCTGGCACAGTGCCTGAGGCAGCCATCACTCCTGGAAGACCCTGAGGTGTGCTTTGGGCACAATGACCTTCTCCAAAGCCTCCAGCCCTGTGCTCTGACCTTCTGGCACCTTCTATGACACCTCCACTGTGTCTTGTCAAAGTCACTTCTGCTCACACAAGCTCCAGTGGGTCCTGCTGTTGCAACTGAGAACTCCCCGTGGAGGGAGCATGTTCAAGGAGGTCCCTGTGACTCACTGCACTGCCCTAGATGTGCTTTCCCTACTGAGGATGGGGCTCTCTGCTTGGAGGGAGAGGGAGCAGGCAGGAGTGTCCAGACCCTCATCATCATCTGTCCTGGATGGCAGGCCAGGCTGCTCAGCTCAGGTGAGTTAGGGAGCAGGAGGGGCATGGGCAAGGCCAAAGCGGAGTCAGGTGTGCTAGGTGCGGGGCCAGGGGTGAGGGGAGTGGTAGGGACAGAAGCAACAGGAGCGGGGCCTTCCAGCTGGGCAGGTCACCCCAGGTACCTTCATCCCCTGCATCCTAGCTGCTCCTCCTTCTCCCTCCCTCCCTCAGGTCTCTGCTTCAGGGTCTCTGAACTCCCTGTTCCCAAAGATGATCACAGCGTAGAAGGAGACCTTGGGTGTCAGAGACTGTGCCCAACACCTTAACATCATGTTTACATTATGAGCCAGAATCTCCACCTCTAGGGATCGGTCCTAAAGAAGTAGAGATTTATGGATGCAGGTGTTCCTTTCAGCATGCTGACGGGAGTGAAAAATCAGAAATGATCCGTGTTGCCCAGCAGAGGCTCTTAGGAAATTCTGAGGCCGACGCAGAGGAGGAAGAGGATTCACTGGCCAGGGTCCAGCCCTGGGGAAATCAGGTTCCAGAAGAGCACACTCCCTGAAGTCCTTCCCACAAGATAGCCGCAAGTGCACACACACACACACACTTGCACATAGACATACCTATGTGCATACAGATGCACACAGCTGAATGGGCACATGCACACACGTGCACACACACGTGCATACAAAGGCAAAGGACTGAAACGGTGAACACTGCCTGTTAAGGGCACTCCTCAGTTTCCACTTAATTCTTAATTCCCTTAGAATTCATTCTTTTATTCTAATAAACGTTTACTGTCTTTGTAATAAAAACCTTTACAAAGAAAAACTAAATAATGTACTTCAGTCCAAAGATGAGTGATAAATGGATAACATTAACCATGTGATTTTAATCTTGTTAGAATTATAAGAGGAATAGAGGCACATTTTATCAAGTTGAAACATCACGCAGGCCCCTAAAGGAGAAGAGAAGTGAGTGGCAATTCCCATCCCCAGAGGTGAACCCCATGGACTATTTGGTGCATATCTCTCTGGCTCTGTCTCTCTCTTTGTGTCTGTCTATCTCTGTCTCTCTCTCACACACAGATTCATTTTCGTAGATGCGTGTCTCCCGGCTGATATCACATATACGTGGTCTTACAGATGGGACAAATGGATCCCATCGCCTCGCCATGGACAGTAGCACTCCTTCCAATTGCTTGCTATTGCAACCAGTGCTGTGATGAATATTCTGGAAAATACATCTTTGAAAAGTTGGGCAGGAATTTCTGTGGGATGAAGTCCAGGGATCAGCACCGCCGCCACAGGAGTGCCCCTGGGGACTGCGATGTGTCCTGCAGGCTGGTCTCCAGAGAGGAGTGTCCTTTAACACTTGTCACTAGGGGTCTACTGGGGCCTCTGCTTCCTCACATTGTCACCAGGGCTTGTCATCACCACACTGGAACCCTGCCCGTCTGATGGGGCCCTGTGCCCTCTCCACAGTGTGCGCGACACTGGAACCCTGCCCGTCTGATGGGGCCCAGTGCCCTCTCCATGTGCGCGTCTCCTCCTTGGGGAGCTCGAGCTTCTCTGACACATGCTGCCCCTGTGTATCACGTCTCGTTGGCGTTCAATGTGTTTGCTCTTTATCTCTTTTTAGAACTCTGACTTTCGAGCATTTTTTTGGACCACAAGGATGCATAACCTTTCCCTGGTCTTGTGTTATGAGGAATACTTGCTGGTTTGTGTTTTGTCTTTCCAGCTTTCTACCCTTTCTTGTTTTAGTTTTGGCAGCAGGAAGCGCAACGTGTTTCGTGTGTGGCTTCTGGCTCTGGTGTCCCACTTAGAACAGCAGTCTGTACCCCAAGATTATGCACATATGTACCAAAAGGTCTTTCTTTGATACATCAAGTCTAGACTCCATCTGGGATTTTCCTATCAAATTAGAGAAATTCTATTTCAAATAAAAACAAAAGGAAAACCTATCAGGCCGTGTGAAAATAAATGGGCAGACAGACATGGCTACCTACGGCATGATTTCACTTATAGGAAACATGCAGAACAGATTAAAAAAAAAAAACAGTGACAGAAAACAGATTAGGGGTTGCCAGGGCCTGAGGGAGAAAGTGGGAGTGAGTGCTTTTAGAACAGGGTGTTCTTCTGGAGAATGAAATATTCTAAACCCATACAGCGGTGATGGATGCACAGCATTGTGAATGTACTTAATGATCATGAAGTGTACAATTTAAAATGTAAAACAGTAAAGTGTTAAACGACGAAAGTGAAATTTATTTTAAATAATCAAGATATAAACAATAAAAAAAATCAATGAAAGGAAACATGAAATAGAGAAACAATTAGGAGGGTGGCGAAGGAAATTTGTGGTAAGGGAGTAGGTGGAACAGGTGGGACTGGAGGTTCTAATGAGGGAGGTTCCCAGGCCAGCTCTCCCAGGCTGCAGAGATTGGCCTCAGCTGCCTCCGGTTCTCCTGCAGGAGCTTGTGCAGGGGATGGCTCTCCCTGCACGGAGGCTGGGGCCTCAGCTGCCTCTCATTCTCCTGCAGGAGCCTGTGCAGGGCATGGCTCTCCCTGTACAGAGGCCGGGGCCTCAGCTGCCTCCTCGTCTCCTGCAGGAGCCTGTGCAAGGCATGGCTCTAACTGCACGGAGGCTGGACCATCAGCTGACTCCTCTTCTCCTGCAGGAGCCTGTGCAGGGGATGGCTTTCCCTGCACAGAGGCTGGGGCCTCAGCTAACTCAATGTCTCCTGCAGGCGCCCAGGCAGGGGATGGCTCTCCCTGCACAGAGGTTTGGGCCTCAGGTGCCTCCCAGTGTCCTGCAGAAGACTGTGCAGGGGATGGCTCTCCCAGCACAGAGGCTGGAGCCTCAGCTGCCTCCTGGTCTCCTGCAGGAGACTGTGCAGGGGATGGCTCTCCCTGCACGGAGGTTGGGGCCTCAGCTGCCTCCTTTTTTTCCTGCAGGAGCCTGTACATGGGATGACTCTCACTGCTTGGATGCTGAGCCCTCAGTTGCCTCTTGGAGTCCTGCAGGAGGCTGTGCAGGAGATGTCTGCCCCAGCACGGAGGCAGGGATCTCAGCTGCCTCCTCGTCTCCTTCAGGAGGCTGTGCAGGCGATGGCTCTCCCTGCACAGAGGTTTGGGCCTCTTCTGCCTCCTGGTATCCTACAGGAGCCTGTGCAGGGGATGGTGCTCCCTGCACGGAGGCTGGGGACTCAGCTGCCTCCTGGTCTGCTGCAGGACATGGTGGATATGATTGTTCTCCCGGGATTTAAGCTGGGTCCTCTGGTGGTTCTGTCGGTTTTATCACTGTCACTACAGACCCTCTCCCGGTAGCTGCTGATCCAGTCCTGTGGGACTCCGGCGCCTCCATCGGGGAGATGGATGGGATATCCCCTTCCACCAGCTCCACGCTGATCTCCTGTCTGGAGCTCTGCAAAGACAGTGACTGGCTCTGTCCCAGAGGCATCAGAGCCCTGCCCAGCTGTCCTTGCTGCTGCTTCTGCCCTCTGGACCTAATTCTCCCAGATCAGGCAAACACCTGTGTCTGCACAGTATTCCACCGCTGAGGAAAGACCTACACCTCAGGGGCTTGGAATAAACCTCAGGCAGAAGGGCGCCACCCCCACACTCCACGTCCCACCCAGCTGGCCTTGACCTGGGCTTTGAACCTGACTGACCCCCCCAGGCTTCTAACACCTCACCGACTGCTCCTGGTCACGGTGGTCCACCCACATGAACCCGCCCTTCCAGGCACACATGGGGAGGTGATGTAGGGCTGCTCAGATGGAACCACAGTGGTAGCCTGGTTTGGAATGGCCTTCCCTGGGCCTCCCGGTGTTACCTTTCCGTCCCTCCGGCTAAACGGCCAGAGCAGTCGGCCGTGAGAGGGGCACCAGCATCTGCATCAGTCTTTGGGGGCTTTCCTGGGGCTCTGGCCCCTGGTCATTGGGAAGCAGCGACTAAACATGTTGCTCCTTCTAGACAAGTGCTAGAGAAGTGAGCTCGCTTGGGGGCTGTGTTTAGGATGTGGGTGCCTAGTTACCAGGGTTCCAAGTTCTGTTGGGCTCTGTGAGGTCACTTCCTGGGATCCCCTTACCTAAGCTTCCTCCTCACACAAGACCTTCCTAAGGGCCCCCCGGGCTGCTGACTGCTCACTCTCCATCTCCATACCCTGTCCAGACACAGTCACACCAACACAGTCCACCCCACAGCCTCTGGGGAGGTCTGGACACAACCAGGGCCCCAGCTTTGAGGACACAGAGTTGAATTCAGTCCCGCTCCTGCTTCTTGCCAGTGATGTCACCCTGGACAACCCTGCGCCGTTCAGGGCCTCCCTTCTCAGGGTCTCTCCTGTGTTCATGTCCCTCTCTGTGTAGTGGGGGTCATTCTAGCATCTACTTCCTAGGGATGTCATCAGGTGTATAGACCTAGAGATCCCTTCAGAATCTGTGAATCCCGTGGGCTGCTCCCACACGTAGCTCCTGCACAGACTTGGCAGTGCAAGGATTACAGAAAGGGCTGGCTGTGGCAGAGAATACAATGCAAAGAGGCTTGGGTCTGCTGGGCGTCTGGGAGAGGCACTTCCCCTCTTGCCTGTTTCCCAGTGTCCCTAGGGAGGGTTGAAATGAAATGACGTTCAGACATCATCTCCTTCTGGCTCGCAACCCTCCAGGGCCTCCTGTTATGTTTAGACTCAGGTCCAAGTACCTGAGTGGCGGTCATCTCAGCCTATGTGGTGGGCAGCCCACACAGTGGCCCCAGCGTTCCCACTTCCTAGGCACACATCCTATGTAATCCCCGCTCCTCAATGAGAATGGACTTTGCGGCTGGCTTCTAACCAACAGAATAGGGCCGAATGATGGGATGTCACTTCCACGGTCGGCTTAATGAAAAGTCTGTGACTTCTGCCTGGTTCTGTCTCTCCTGTGTTCATTCTATCTCTCTGTCTCTGTCTCTCTGTCTCTGTCTCCCTGTCTCTGTGTCTCTGGCTGTCTGTATATCTCTTGGTCTCTCCCTGTCTCTCCGTCTATCTCTTTGTCTCTCCTCTCTGTATCCCTGTCTCTGTCTGAGTCTCCTCTCTTTGTCTCTCCTACCCATCTTTCTATCTCTGTGTGTCTCTGTCTCTCTTTCTCTCTCACTTTCTGTCTCTCTGATCCACTATTCAGGAGAAGACAGATCAGATATTATGAGCTTGCTTCCCTATGGCACCCCCTAATGCAAAGAACTGGCAGAGGGTCCCGGCCCACAGACAGAAAAGGCCTGAAACCCCCCATCCAAACTGAATCCTACCACTGCCCCGATACTTGTGAATGATCTCCGAGATGGCTCCTGCCTCTATCGAGCTTCAGTTGAGAACACAGCCCCAGCCTCCTGCTAGACCTTGACAGGGAGCCTCCCAGCTGACCTGAGCCTGGACCCTGGTAGAGACACTGTCAGATGCTCAATGACAGGTCTCGTAAGTGCTAAGTGAGGCTAAAGCTGTCACCCAGCATAGACAGCTAGTACCTCCTTCCAAGCCTGTGTCTGGCCCTACCATCGTCTCTCCCTCACTTCTCTCCTCCTCAGCTCACTCTAGCCACACTGGCTCTTTTCTCACCTCCTCTCTCGTCAAATTCTCTTCTGCCTCCAAGTCTCTGTGCTTTTGAGCTTCCCCCCAGCACGATGTTTGCAGACAGATGCAGGGCTGGTTCCTCTTGTCCTTCTGCTCAGGGCACAAATGTCCCCAGGGGGGCCCTTTACACCCACCTAGGGGCTCCAGGCCCTCCCTCCCTCCAGCACCCTGCTTCATTGCCCTGTATCACCTGCTCTTCTTTTTCGCATGGATTTGATCATGATTTTGTCCCTTCCACCTCCAGGCTGTGAGCTCCTGGAGGACAGGGACCATGTGGGTGCTTTCAGCACTGCCCTCAGGACTAACATGGGCCCTGCTCAGAGTGAGTGCTGGGGCCACAGTAGCTGAAAGAATCATGAGAGGATCTCAGAGTCCCCTCCCGCCTCTGATCAGCTCCCATTGTGGACGTGGATGTCAGTAATCAAAGGTGCCTGTTGCTTTAGACAGGGGAACACCCAGAACGAGCCCTGGGCATCCCTTCCCTGCTCCACTTGCTCCATTGAGCACGAGTGGACACAGGACACCCCTGGTGGTCAGCCCCAGCCTTGCAGCCCCACGCAGGAAAGCAGAAAGCAAAACACACACCTTTCTTTGTTTGGGGTCCTCAAGGCAGTGGTTCCACCAGGCACGAGGGTGCAAAGCAGCAGGACCTGCAGGCTCCAGGAGTGACGTGAGGGACCTCAGAATCCTCTCTTGCTCCCCGCTTTCACTCCACTGGCCCTGGTGTGTCCAGTTGACTCACAAGGCCTCCTCACCCCAGCCAGGGCAATGACTCCACCTCACTTCCAAAGGAGGACCCCGAGGCTCCGACAAGGATAGCCTTGTTCCTGGTCCCCAGACAAGTCGACCAGTGCTCTACCATGTTCTGCACTGCCTGGGTCCCCAGTCCCCAAGCTCTCAGGCTGCCCTCTGCAAAGCAAGACCTCGAGGGAATGGAATGCATTTTACAACGACTCAGAGAACAGTGGGTCATGGATGGAGAAAGAAGGTCAATAGACTCGTCTACAAGCCTGTGGGACCCTGAGAGTCACCCCATCTATGCACCCCAATTACAGAGGCCGAAGATCAGGCCTTCTCTCCTGTAGCCCCTCCCCCCTAGGGGGTCACATCCTAGTTCCCGGTGCCCAGAGTGGTGGACACAGGACGCCAGACCTGGTTCTCTGCAGGCTGCTCTAGGGATGGCCCCAACCCCTGCATCTCCCTGTGCAACTTGGGGACCCCCTGCACACCAGTCTGGCATCTCTCCCCTTCATGCTATGGGCCTGGGCATGTGGCTAGGGGACCGGATGCCCCTGCCCTATGGCAGAGCTGCCTCCAACCTCTTTCTTCCTTCCTCCTGTCACCTCCCCAGTGTGCACTTCCCTTCTGACACAGGACTGGGCAGTCAAAGTGTGTGTGTATGCTTGTGTGTGTGAGTGTGTCCACGTGGGGATGCGTAGAGGAAAGGGCCCTACATGGGGGGGTGTTGGCAGGGGTGCCGCAGGATCTTAGGGGCTCTCATTCCCAAAGCAAACCCCTTGGAAGTGTTGAGGCTGGCCTAAGAGCTTGGAATGCTCTCTTCTCCTCTGGACTCTGCCCACCTCGTGGGCCCAGGGCCTGTCCCTACTTCTCCTGGCCTCAGTTTCCCAACTCTCCTGTGAGGGTTGGACACGGAACAACATCAGCCCCGATGAGCATGGACATGGCCCGGGATCTCAGTCCGCATGTGTGTGGCAGGGATACCCTCACGGTCTCACAAGCCTCTCTCCTGTGGGGCAACCAGGCCTCCTGTCCATGGTCAGGCACACAGAGGGGCCATGCGTACAGCACTTCTGGGTGACAAGGCCCGCAGCACACATGTGTAACACAACGGTCCCCTGAGATGGCTGCTTTCGTCTGTCCCCTCCCTAGCCAACTGCTCGGTGACCCTCACATCCACTACGTCCTGGGAACAGACCACACAAGGCAGGTGGGCCAACGGTGCGCAGTTGGGTAGGTTGGACACCTGGGGAGGTGAGGGTCACTGAATATACACCGACCTCACTGTCCTGGTCCAAAGATTGCATCCCAGGGCCCAGCTCCATGACTGGCTGGTCTTGTGGACATGAAGACTGTGGTGGACACAGACCTTGGGCAGGGAGAAGGCCAGTCTGCCCTTTTCCCTCCTCCTCTACACCCCCTACCGGCCACATGATGTCCAGCCAGTTCCTGCCTGCGGCCCTGGTGGGTTTAGGAGGAGCTGAAGGAAACCCAGCTGGGCAAATATTGGAGGGAGTTACTGTTATTAGGGAGCCCTCTGCGTCCTGAGTGATTGCACCCCATTTTACAGATGACCAGTGGTCCCAGCATTCAAGGTCACTCTACTCTAAGTGACCAATCCAGACGTGAACAGGGGACTAGAATTCCTTGCTTTTCACCAGCTTTGAGCCCAGCTTTGACCATCGAGTCCTTGTCGTGCATTGGGGCTCCCCCAGCCAGGCGACCTCCTGAGTCCAAGCACTTTAGGCACCTTCTTCTCCCTGCTTGAATCCCAACACACCCTCCTGAGGTCAGAGTCACTGACTCCAATTTTCATGGAGTAAACTGAGGCTCCGAGAAGACACCACATGAACTTGCCTGTCACAGGGCTGTGAGGTGACCTAGCTGTGTGTTTGACCCCAGGTCAATCTGACCCTAAAGGCTCTGCTAGCACAGGAGCCTGAGGAGGTGGCCTGTGAGACCAGCACGGAGGTGAGTGCATCCTGGATAGGGGCATAGGGGAGGGGCACTGTAGGCTAGGAGCTCTGAAGGGGGCAGGTGCTTGGCAGGGTCCTTGGGGAGGAAGGCTCTAGGGATGGTGGGGTGCGGTGCGGGGGTGCACTTGGGGACGATGTCTGGACCAGATCACACAGGGCCGTGACTCAGGCAAGGAGTCGGGTCTCACTACAGGTTGGTTGGACGTGAACGAGCAGTC
Organism: Diceros bicornis minor; assembly: GCF_020826845.1. Lineage (NCBI taxonomy): Eukaryota > Metazoa > Chordata > Mammalia > Perissodactyla > Rhinocerotidae > Diceros > Diceros bicornis. The sequence continues at coordinate 673,131 of NW_026691086.1, read as the reverse complement.
TCATCAGAGTCTCAGGCGCTTAGATCCTAGATTTGGAGGGAGCTTGGTGGGCAACTTATCCACCTCCACTCAAGCCCAGATCCCCAAGAACCAACAGGATGAGAAGGCTGCTTCCATTTCCTCCCATGTACAGTGGGGACTGTGGCGGTCGCCTACCTGCTCCCAGGGCTGGGCATGCTGCGTGGAGGGCCCAGAGAGGGCTTCTTGTCAAAGTAGCCATTCAGGACAGGTCTGTGCTCAGAGAGCTCTGAGTGATGGGACCAAGGGCATGTCCCACCAGTGGGCTAAACAAGATGCTCCTGTCCACGTTGCTGTTGTTTATTCCAGGTGGACAGGGATGATGCAGCATCTCCCACCGGGTGGATGGAGAGGGCCAGCGAGGAGCTATTGTTGAAGAGCCTGAGAGACAACGCTGGTGTGTGACCAAAGCTGCCATGGGTGTGGTGGAGGCTGACCAGGAAGAGGTGCTGCTGGAGACCAAGATGAAACCAGAGACCATAGGGGACCAGGGGGCGGTTGATTTCCATAACTGCGGGGAATGGCATGATCTGCAGATTCTCTGGACACCCCGACAGGACACCCCAGGCCGGCATCCAGCTCCTGGGCTTCTTGGCCCTTTTGTGGATATGGATGTGGAACACTGGTCCCAGGCAAGAAGGGACTGGGAATGCGCTGTCAGGGAGAATGGGTAGGGCAGCCACCTTCTTTTCCTTGAAATCAGGGGACTCTGGGTCAAAACTCATGTTGCTCTCCTCCACTTTGGAGCTGGAGGAACCAGCCAAGGGCTCGCTGAGCATTGGACAATGTCCCTGCCACTGAGGTCCTAGCCCCATCTGAGGTGTCCCAGCAGTTGGATTGGGAGCTGTCCCTGGTCCTGAAGCCTGTGTTGGGGCCTGGAGGATTGGAGGCTGGATGGAAGGGTTGCATTTGCAGAGGTCAGGCCCCCTGGGTGAGTGGGGACTCTGGGACACCTGATGTCACAGATGCAAGTGACCAGCACCTGGGAAGGTGTGACTGAGGTGCACAGAGGGCAGTGCCTCAGTGGCAGGCAGGGCTTCATGCCCATGGGCAGCACTCCTTGGCAAAGGTCAGCTAGTCCTTTGGACCCTAGAGGGCAGAAGGCACCTAAGGATGCCAGTGGTCCACAGGAGGCCAGGACAGCCTGCTGACTGGCAGGCATCAGGCCTGCAGCAGGAGAGGTTCAGGGTGAAACTGCTCCTGGATAGCCTGGGACAGCGGGTTGGACAGAAAAGATGGCCACCTGGTTTTTGTCACTCTAGTCTGTACATGCTCGTCTCCCCAGCTAGCCAGACCCTGGGAAGGGTGGCCCTGTGGCTGAACAGCACTAGGGACTGAGGAGAAGGTGCCCTTGGCAATATCAAGTACCTCCTCTTCATGTGAGGCCGGTTGAGCTGGCTCCATGCCTGACCTCACCCCCTTGGTGACGATGGGCTTCTTCAGGTCCAAGTCATACTAGGCTTCGGGTACTGAACACATTGCCATCCTCAGGGGTCTTCAGCATGGGAGGGAGGGGCCAAGGAAGTGTTGCCTATGCTCAGGACAGCCACACCAGGGACAGGGTAATGCACAGAGACAGTAAGCAGATCAGTGCTTGTCATGGGGTGGGAGAGTGGATATGGGGGCATGGCTGCTTCGTGGGTACAGGGGTTCTGGTGGGGTGAAGCAATGATCTGGAACTAGATAACGGCGACGGTACACAGCGCAGAGGATGTAGTTAATGGCCGGCCCTGAATTGTACAACTTTAAGTGATGAAAACATTAAACTTTATTGAATCTAAATTTGAACACATAAAACATAAAAAGTCATAAAACATAGAAAAGGGAAAAGACATCCTGCCCTCACAGGCAAGGTGAAGGACAGCTCTAGGGTGGAGCTGGAGCCGGCCGTGCCTTAGTTGCTGGCGGTGCTGCAGCTGCTCTAGCACTGGAGCCACTGCTGTGGCTGATGCTAGAGATCCCACCAGCTCTGGCTGTGCAACTGGTCCAGGAGCTGGACCTGATGTGGGGCTGGAGCTCGGTCTGTCTCAGGCGATGGTGCCTGACCTGCTTCTAGAATTGGCTCCAGTCCTGAGACTGACTCTAGCTCTGCATTGTTGACAGATTTGGTGCGGCAGCTAGTGATGGAAATGGCTGCTGCTCTGGAGCTGGTCAACTGTGGGAGCTGGAGAGAGCTCTCATTCTGGAGCTGGCCGCAACTGAGCTCTAGAGTTGACACCAGAGCTCTCACTAGTCCACAGCTGGAGCAGGATCTGGGGCCATGTGGCTCTAACTTTGTAGGTTGAGGTAACTCTGGCTCCGCTGCAGGTGACCGAGCCTTCTCTAGCTCCACAGCTGGTAAAGAACGTGTCCTGACCTTTAGATGGGGTCAGTGACATCACCAACCCATCATGAGCTGTCCATCAGATGGTGGGAGCACTCCAGCAAATAGGATCTATTAGATTAGTGTTATTTCATCTCAGTTCTAGTTACATATTTATTTTAAATATACTTAGAAGGAGAATAGGATAACAGAAACCATTTACTCTTTGCTGATAATTAACAGAGCACACCTTATTGATGTCGTTTTTTAAGAAATATTACACAGTGGAAGACACCATTCTCCTTCCTCTCTCTTTCCTCCCCAGAGGTAACTACCGTCTTGACGTTAATATATGTATTCTTTACACGTTGTCTTTTGCAAAAAGACAATCGTCCCAAATTTGCTGAGATTTTTGTTATAAGTGGCCATCAAAGATATGCGTCCTAGTGGATACTGTTAAAAACTCTGTCCTTTCAAAGTAAAGACAACAGTTCAACAGTTAGTTGCGAAGGTACCTGCTTTGTAGATAACGTTTATAAAAGAGAGGTTTGAAAATATCTCCATTATGTTACCATTGACCCTCCTTATTTGGAAGAGTTATGTTCTGTCAATTCTTCGCTGACACTGCATGAGCGAGACTGAATCAGTGCTCCCAGGGGAAGGACAAGGTGAGGTTTCTGTAGCCTCTGGTCGTGACATGTTTGGGAACCTCTCAATGCACAACCTTGTCTTATGTGTGTCTCTTGAAAGACACCTTATTTCATATAGATTGTTGATTCATTAGTTGAACTCTCGGCCAACAGCACTATCTGTAACTCATGCCTGAAGGAAGCTCATCTAACACAACCATTTTCTACGAAAGGCCCATCACAGGCTCCTTGTGCTTACGAACACTACACAACACTTCAGTACTACGTTTGAGGGCCATTCTAAAGAGCTAAAGCACCAAGGAGAAGCACAAAAGGTGACAAACGTAGCATTCCATAGATTAGAAAAAGGACATTTGTTGACGTGAGAATTAAAACAAGAGTTTTAATACTGTAATAGCAAAAACTGGAAACAACCCAAATGTGCACCAAAAGAAGAACAGTCAAAGGAGATGTCGTTTACTCATACTAACATGTAACAGTGAAAAAGAATGGCATAGGTCCAAGCAAATTGTTACAAAAATATCTCCAATGTAGTTTTGAGTGAAAAGAGGAGGTTGCAGAACCAGGTCCATGCCTCACAGGAACAGGTCTGCCTGAGGTTTGATCTCCAAGCAGCTCTATCCAGCCTAATGCCAACTGCTGTGAAAAAGGAAACAAAAATTCTGTTTCTGGAATGTGCTATTTGCCTAAAGAAAATCTTGCAAGCATGTGGCTGGTAGGTTCATCTAAAAGGACAGAGAGCTGAGACTTTGCTGAGCTTACAGAATAGGATTTACGAGTTCTTTCATTCCCTGATTCCTAAGGAATATTTTTAAGTAAATGTCTGCTTGTGTGACAACATTTCACGTGAGACTCGCTTGCATTATAACCTGGTAATGAGGTTGTGGGCCTTAGCTAACCATTACCAAGGCAAAGTTTTGCTGGCTCTCCTCTCTACCAAAAGCAACCTAAAGTTGGGCAGGACTATTTTGGTGTATCTGGTGTTATTTGGGCTGGTTTGCAGCACACACCCCCAAGAAGTCTCTCACCTCTGGGCCTCTGTACTTGAGGTAGCCTCTGCCTAGAACCTCTACCCAGGATGTGTAAATGGCTCACTCTTCATTTATCATGGCTTGGCTCAAATGTCCTCTGAGAGGTGGACACCAAGACAGGATTAAACGGGCAAGGATTTTATGAGGGGAAATGCTTCTGTAACAGAAAATGGGGTGGGGGAGCCTGGCAAAGTGGGAGAGCCATCAGGCCATGATGCAAGTCTGACTCTAAATGAGGGGGAGATAGAGGGAAGGATGGGTCCAAGTGTCCTACACTGCTGTATAGTCTAAGGAAGGCTTAGGAATGCCACTGGGGAGTCCTTGAGCACAAGCAGATCAGCAGAGGAGTCCATGCCTCCCAGGAACAGGTCTGCCTGAGTGTCTATCCCTGCCTCACTCACTGATTCAGAGCAGTCCAAGGGAAGCACGACCTCAGTGCAAACAGAGGATAGATCTCATAGCCCAGCAGACTACTGACTTCATAGCTTTGGTTAATTACGTTTGCTGCAGGTGGAGGCCTTCGAGGAGCAGTCTCCTGGATACCATATCTTATCAGTCAGTTTTCCCTGATCACTCTCTGCAAAACAGCCCCACAGAACAGTAAAACATCCACCACATTTCACCAGGAAACAGTAAAAACACATTTCAGACTGGATACAAGGCACATTCCAGGACAACAAGGTAATCTGAACTGGTGTTGGGAGTAGATTAAAACTGGATTACTTCTAGGGATCAAGCAATATCAAGAGAAAGAGAGAGAAGGAAGCAAGGGAGGGAAGACAGAGGGCGTTGGCCCTCAGCATTTGGGGCTAGTATTTGGGCATGCCCACCAGGGATCATAACCGGCTGCAAGACATCCTACAAGCCATAAAGTCAAAACACCTCATTCATTTTAAAAATATCATTTCATGTATTGACTTTTGTTTTAACCCGTCCCCTCATTTCAGACAGGAGATCCAGAAAAGGGAGACAACTAGTCAGTAGCCGAAGCAGGACTAGAAACAAGGGCCCCAGACTCCTGGTCATTCATTCAGGAGGACACCCCTTGTTCCTGGCCGCCTCCCAACCTGTAGGAGGACAACATTGGTGAGGACAACCTGAAGGAACTGAAGTACTTGCTTTCACAGAAGTTCAAAGGAGGTGCTTGAGCTGGATCTTAGAAGATGACTAGGAGTTTGCCAGACATCTGAAGGGCATTGGAGGCAGTGCGTGCAAAGTAGGGAGGCCTGAAACAGCGGTGGGATCAGAAGGCACAAGTGGAGCCCTCTGCTCAAGTGGATGAAGCGCTGAGGAGTGAGGTGAGCCGGGGAGGAGGATGCACTGTGGAAGACAGTGGGGAATGCCTGCAGGGGTTTTGGCAGCGAATGCCAATAGGAAGAGCTACCCTCTAGCTCACTGTGGCTGGAGCAGGGACTGAGTTGCCTAGTAGCTGATGAGGGTGGGGAACGCCCACGACAAGGCCAGGGAAGAGATGACAACGGACAGTGGCAAAGGGACTACACAGGGCAGGGGAAGGACTTACCTGGAGATGCGCGGAGGGCGCCACCCCTCCAGCGTTTCCCAGGCTGATGCCAAGAAGCAAAGGACCTGGCGACAGGAAAGCGCCCTGCGCCCTGAGGAGCCGGGCAGATGCTCGGGAAACGTGTGCTCCGCGGGAAGGGGACGGCGCTCAGGCGGAGCTGGAGCTCAGAGGAAGGTCGCGCACCAGGTGGCAGGGCCAGGACCTGGGCCCCATCCACCACCCTGAGGATCGCAGGTCCCCGGCTCCGCCCAGCCCAGCCACCCCCCCTGGATGCGCCACTGGGGTCCCTCAGCACCTCTGCCTTCAGCCAATAGGAAACCTGGAGGCGAGCGCATTCGCCAGGGCGTGGGGTCAAGGGTCACACAAATTGGCCTCGCTGGGTGGCCTGGAGGGGTGAAGCGGCGATGGCGCCGGCGGCGAGGGCCCGGCTGGGGCGCCGGCTGGGCTGCCCCGGGGGCGGGGCGAGGGCTCTGAACGGCGGCCGTGTGCTCACCGAGTCGGCAGGAGGCGGCGGAGGCCGGGGGCGCGCCTGTGGGCCTGTAGGTTGGCGAGCGCGCGGCCGGCGCCGACCGCATCCTCGTGGGAGGCTGCAGCTTTTCGGGGCGCAGGGCGCCCCCCCTTCGTGCTGCCCAGCTCCGGGCGGAGCCCCGCGCCAGCTCGCGTCCGCGCCGCCGGGTCGAGCCGCTGCCATCCCTCCTGGAGCTGGAGCGGAAGGAGCGGGCGGCCCCTCCCTCGGCGCGTTCCGGCCACTGCCGCCGCTGCTCCTCCCCGTGCCCTCGGCCTCTTGAGAAGCTGCCACGCTGGAGGGTGAGACTCCGGGAGGGCGCCCCTCGAGCGGCCACAGGCACAGGAGGGGGAGGCGACAGGGGCGCTGCCTGCCTTGATGGAGGCGCGGAAACGGCGGGGTTGTGGCGGCCCGTGGGAGCCACACCTCCCCGGCGGGTCGGGGTTGTCCCCACATATCAGGGAGCAGAGGGAGGCTCAGACAGGTCAAAGGACAGGCCCCAGACCCCACAGCTGGTAGGGGGAGGTACAGTGGGATCAGCACTCGGGCGGTTGGCCCCGGAAGTTCTGATGTTAGGACAGACGGCTGCAAAAGCTCTGGGACCTTGCGGGCCGGCTGGAGTCGGTGGGCCAGAGGGAAAGGAAGCGTTAACTGGAGCAGGTACAGGGATGAGCGAGGAGGAGCGGAGGTCCGCACACACTAGGGTGTTTGCACAGGAGGCGTCTGCCTTGACTCAGGTTTGAAAAGATGGCAGCAGAGGGCGACCTGCGGCAGCTTCTCTTGGAGCCAACAGTCAGAAGAGCAAAACGAGGTGCTTGGGATAGGTTCTTGTTGGGGATGCTTGTGGGAATCTCGATGCGGGATGAAAAAGCAGCAGATTGGACCAGTTTGGCTTCTGACTTGTCTGTCAAGGGTAACAAGTGATCTTGAACTGAAAAGGGGAGATCAAGAGAAACGGGGCATTGAAGCTCCAGAGGAATGACAAGTTGCGTTGTTTTTTCCTTAATATTGAGTTGTAAGAGTTATTTATGTGTGCTGGATAGAGGTCCTTTATCATATACATGATATGTGCGGATATTTTCTGCCAGCCCACGGCTTTTCTTTTGATTTTCTTAAGTGTCCTTTGAAGAGACAAATATTTAAATTTTAATGAAATTCAGTTGATCAGTTTTTCTGCTGTGGATTGTGTTTTTGGTATGTGTAAGAAGTCTTTGCCTAACCCAAGATCACAAAGATAGTTTTCCTATATTTTCTTGTAGGAGCGTCATAGTTTTAGTTCTTCTGTTTAGGTCTATGAGCCAGCCATTTGACCTGGTATTTGTGTATGGTGTGGGGTAGGGGCCTTTTTCCATGTGGATATCCCATTGTCCTAGGATCATTAGTTGAAAGACTATCCTTTCCTTATTGAATTGTTTGGCACCTTTGTCCAAGTCAGTTGCCTGTAAACAGTCAGGGTTTATTTCTGAACTGTCAGTTCTGTTCCGTTGATCTATATGTCTAACCGTATGCTAAAATTATGCTCTTTTGATTACTGTAGCTTTATAATAAATTTTGAAATTGGGAAATGTAAGTCCTCCAGCTTGTTCTTGTTTTTAAAAATTGTTTTGTCTATTCTGAGTCTTTTGATTTTCCACATAAATGTTAGGATTAGCTTGTCAGTTTTTGCAGAAGTACTTGCTGGGATTTTGGTAGGGATTATGTTGAATTTGTAGATTGATTTGGGCACAAATGCCCTCTAACATTCTTTTGTCTTCCAATCCATGAACGTAGAATCTCTCATTTAAGTAGGTCTTTAATTTCTCTCAAGTATGTTTTGTAGTTTTCAGTATACAACTCTTGCATTTCTTTTGTTACAGTTATTCCTAAGCATTTTATCCTTTTTGATGGTATTTTGAATAGAATTGTATTCTCAACTTAATTCTTGGAGCTTTCCTTGCTAGTATATAGAAATACCTTTGGTTTTTGTACATTGACCTTCTATCTTTTGAGTTTGCTGAACTTGTATATTAGTTTTATATGTTGTTGTGTATTCCTTAGGATTTTCTACATACAGGATGGTGTTATCTGGTTGTCTGTGAATCAAGACAGTTTCACGTCTTCATTTCCAATTTGCATGGCTTTGTTTCTTTCTCTTGCCTAATTGCACTGGGTAGAGCCTTCAGTACAGTGTTGAATTGAAGTGCTGTCCGTGTTCTGTTCCTGATCTTAGGGAGACAGCATTCAGTCTTTGACCATTGCGGGTGATGCGAGCTGTAAGGTTTTCACAGATGTCTTTCCTCAAGTTGAGGAAGTTCCCTTCTTGTCCTACCTTATGCGGAGTTTCTTTTCTTTTTTAAAATCCTGAATAGGGACTAGATTCTGTCAAATGCTTTTTGTATATCTGTTGAGGTGATCATGTGATGTTTGTCCTTTATTCTGTGAGTAGGATATATTACGTTAGTTGATTGTTGGATGTTAAACCAGCTTGCATTCCTGGGAGAAATTCCTCTTGTTCTTGGACAATAATCCTTTTTCCACTGGGTTGGTTATGCTAACATCTTATTGAGGATTTTTTTCTTGTGATGTCTTTGACTGGTTTTGGTATCAGGATATTCCTGGCCTCATAGAATGAGTTTCTGGAAAAGTTTGTGAAGAATTGGTGTTATTCCTTAGGTAAATGTTGGGTTAATTTACCAGTGAAGTAAGTTATCTGGGTCTGGACTTTCCTTGGTAAGAAGAGCTTGTTTTATTACTAATTTAATTTTTTTAAGCTTGTTATAGGCACATTAAAATTTTCGATTTCTTCTTGAGTCAGCTTGGGTAATTTGTGTCTTCCTAGGAATGTGTTTTTTCTTGTTAGTTATCTAATTTGTTGGCATAAAGTTGTTTCTAGTATTCACTTCTGATCTCCCACAGTTCTGTACGTTGGTAGTAATCTTCTTTCTTTAGTTCCCGATTTTGGTAATTTGTATTTTCTCTTTTTTCCTTTGTCAGTCTAGCTAAAGAATTGTCAACTTTATTAATGTTTTGAGAGAACCAAATTTTTGTTGAATTGATTTTCACTATTGATTTTCTGATTTCTGTTTGATTGATTTCTAGTTGTATTTTTAGTATTTCCCTTCTTTGCTTGCTTTCGGTTTAGTTTGCTCTTTCTAGTTTCTTAAGGTGGAAGGTTTGGCTATTGTCGAGATCTTTTTTCTTTTGTCATGTAGGTATTGAAAGCTACATTACAAGCTTTAAACTAAAGTTTAAAGCTAAAATTATAATTTTGTCTCTAGGCACTATTTAGCTACAGCCCATAAATTCGGATATGTTGTATTTCTTCTGTCTTCATTTACCTTCAAGTAGTTTTCAGTTTTCTTTGGAATTTCTTCTTTGACCCTGGAGTCATTTAGAAGTGTTTACTTTCCAAATATTGATGGTTTTCCTAATTTCTTTATTTGTGGATTTCCAATTTCATTCTGTTGTGGTTAGAGAACATACTTTAATTTCAGTCCTTTTACATGTATTGAGACTTTCTTTTCTCGCCTAGAATATGGTCTATCCTGGAGAATGTTCCCTGTGTGTTCTAAAAGGATGTGTATTCTGCTGTTGTTTGGGTGCAGTGTTCTAGAGATGTCAGGTCAAGTTGGTTGATAGTTTCTGGGTTAATCTATATTGTTTGCTCCTACTATTATGCACCACCCAGGCAGCTTTAATGTTCGTTATTAGCCTCTCATTGTTTTCAACAGACACTCCAGGAGGAAAGGCTGTTTGTTTTGGGTGATATCTGCATCAGGTCAGAAAAATAGAGCCTTGTTAATGGGGTCTTGCAGGGCACTACCAGACAGATGAAACGCGAGTTCTCTGGGAGTGGGGCTTTGCAGTTGTTCCAATCCTTTTCTGCCTCCCCCCATGGCGGCCAGATTGCTGATTTCCACTGAAATTGTGAGCTGTTTGTGTTGAGGGCTCCTGCAGAGCTGAGGAGAGGTGGATGGGAATAGGTCAGATTAAAATGCGACCAAGCTTGCTGTTCTGACTGAGAGTCAGCTGCTTTCCTGGAGTAAACATCCCCCAGATTGCTTGAAGTCTTTGGTTCTTTGTCAGAGTTTTGAAAAGTGGATTCTGACAGTTTCCCAGTGTTTTTGTTGCTCCACTATTTTCACCGACATTGCTCAATCCATGTCCTTTGAATGTAGTTACGGATGTGGTCGGATCACATCTGCCATTTTGCTCTGTTTCTTTATGTCATTTTTTTCTCTCTGCTCTTCCTTTGAGGCCCTCTTTTGTGGTTAATAGTTATTTTTCTAGCGGACTTTTTAAATTCCTTTGTTTGGTGTTTTACTATATTTTGTTTGTTTTTTTAGTAGTTGCTCTTGGGATTAAAATATGTGTCCTAATTTATCACAATCTACTTCAGGTTAATAGTGACCTAATCCTGAGGAAACTAACTTTGTTTCAACATTGCTCCATTTCCTCCTCTCTCGTTTGTGTGGTTGTTGTGATCTATACCACATCTTTCTACATTTGAAGCCCAGCAAAGCAATTTATAATTATGATTTTGTGCGATTGTCCTTTAAATCTCTTAAGTGATGAAGATAGACAAAATATATTTGTGCAGTGTTTTATATTTACCTTTATAATTACTTTGACTGATGTTCTTCATTTCTTCTTGTGATTGTTACTGACCATCTGCTGTCATTTCCTGTCAGCCTGAAGGACTTCTTTAGTTCTTGTTCAGACGCGTCTGCTCTCAGTGAATTCTGTCAGTCTTTGTTTGGTCATGTCTTTATTCCAGCTTCAATTTTTTTTAAAGTGTAATTTTGCTGGATATAGAATTAATGCTTGGTTGACAGTTTTTGTCTTTCAGACTTTGAATATGTCATTCTATTCGTTTCTGGTCTCCGTAGTTTCTGATGAGAAGTGAGCCGTGAATCTGATTGTTGTTGCCTTGTACCTGATGAGTCCATTTTCTTTGGGTGCTTTCCAGAGTTTGTTTTTTAACAGGTTAACTGTGTTTTGTTGAGCATCTTTGATCTTAGATTTATGTTTTTTCATAAAATTTGGTGGGTTTTCTGCCATTCTTTCTATAAGTGTTTTGTTCTACTTTCTTTCTCTCTTGCCCTTCTGAGACTCCCATTTCCTGACTGTTAATACAATTGATGTTGTGCCACAGGTCTCTGCAGCACCATTCGTTTTCTTTTTCAGTCTTTTTTTTCTCTATTTTTCAGAATGAATACTTTCTATTGCTATTTCTTCAAGTTCACTGATTCTTCTGCCATCTCAAATCTGCTGTTGAGCCTATATAGTGAATTCTTTATTTTGTTATTTTGCTTTACAACTTTAAAATTTCTATTTAGGATTTTTGTGTTTGTTTTTCTGTATTCAGCGTCCGTATTTGTGAAGTCATTGTCATCATGTATTCATATGGTTTTTTAACATGGTCTTAAAATAGTCTTTGAAAAACAGTTCATTGATATCTTTGATAAATCTAACATCTGGGTCAACTGCGTGTCAGTTTCTGTTGGCTGCTTTTTTCCCCCTGGTATATGTCACTCTTTCTTAATTCTTGTATTTTTTTTTTTTGTTAAAAACTGGAGTTTTTCATGATATATTATAACAATTTTGGATTCTGATATTTTTCATGCTGAGGATTTTTTCTTTTGTTTTGTTTTTTAATTTTTATGGACTTGATCTATAGCCTCAGCCTCCTGGGCTGTGCGTGGCCACTGATGTCTTTGCTCGGTTCCTCTTATTTTTTTAGCCTGACTTCCTGAGGGTTGCCCCCAGTCTGCATCCCTTTGTGGTCAGCCAATGATTTGGGCAGAGGTTGTGCTCAAACAACTTGAGCTTCTAAGGTTTCTACTCTCTACCTTTGATTGTCTGTAGGTTGGAACCACATCAAAGTTCAGCCTGTTCTCCAGTCTCCTCATCTTTACTTTCCACCGGTGCTCAGGTCTCATCTGTCCATTCGTGCAGTTTCTCAGAAAGCCGTGGATGTGGGCAGAGGCTTCTGTCGCTCTCTCTTTTCTAGCATTTTCCCATGAAATTTCTGGCTGGTCTGCCTCTCCTCTTGCCCCAATCACCATTGCAATCAGGCTCGTCGAGTTGTGCATTTTACTTGTTTGTTTCCTACTAGTTTGCTGATGGGCATGAGTTTGCACCCTCCAGTTTCAGCATCCAATGAAGGTCTGTGCATTCTGGCAACAAAGCTGAAGGTTTTCATGGCCAGCCCTGTCCTGTTCAAACTTCTGTGCTAACTGAGCTGGGGCAGAAGGAACAACACAAGACAGGAAGTCTGAAGTCTCCAGCTGTTCTTACCTGTAGTTCTCACAGTCTTCTGTGAATAATTCCTCAGTTTCTTTGTGTTTTATTGATTTCCCAGGCCGTGAAGTGGTGTTTTTTAAATAATTTTGTCCAGTTTTGCAGTTCTTTTTTGGTGAGAGCTTCACTAACTTCTTCACTCCACCATAGTTGGAAGTGCTCTGCTGGCACATTATTATAACACACATTACCGAATGCTGACTCTGTGTCAGGTGTTGTTCGAAGCCTTTTCCCATACTAGCAGATTTAATAACAGAGTAGGTGCTCACCAAGTATTTGTTGAGTGTTGAATCAACAGCTACCACAAGCAATGAGAGAAAGCATAGAGTGCTGGGCATCCTCTGTGGACTCGCTTCTTTTCTATGTTTCCTGCCGTGTGGTCGGGGGCTGGCTCCTGCCTCCCCAGTGGGTCGTTTCTGTGGACCCAAGCCATTCCCAAAGGCCAGGGAACTGAGCTTTTTGACTCACACAGGGGTGCATGTGTATATGTTCCCTGTGAATGTGAGGAGAGAAAATATCACAGGGAAAAAGGAGGGATATTTCACTTTGGGATGACTTGATTAAACAAGTCACCAACACGTCAAATTTAAAGGAAATATTTAGCTAGCTTTCCTCAGGCCATGCTGCAAGTAAAAAGAAAATCTTTCTTTTGCTGAGGAAGAGTCACCCTGAGCTAACACATGTGCCAGTCATCCTCTATTTTGTATGTGGGTCGCAGCCCCAGCCTGGCCACCAAAAGTGGTGTAGGTTTGCATCCTGGAGCCAAACCCAGGCCACCCTAGCAGAGCGCGCCGAACTCACTCACTGGGAACTAGTCCACATGGCCGGCACCCCCGCCAAGAAAATTCTTCACATTTGCTCGTTATTGGTCAGCTGGCTTTTCCTAAGGATTAGGTTTATATATAGTCTCTGAGATTGACTACAGAGGCCTGTGATAAACTGTAAACAGCCAAGGGACAGTGGGGCGTCATTTGGGTCACTGTAGAATTTGTTGTCCAGTTTGTTCGAGAGTGAACGTTGGGACATCAGGTGTAAGCTAGGACTATCCCAGGCCACCCGGGAAGGTGCTCACTCTGGGTTTTATGGGAAAGGAGCCGATTCTAAAGCCAGGCTGCCCTTGGCTTCAGCCCTACCAAATCCTCCGTTTCCTCATGTGGCCAGTGAAAGTGAGGATTGATAACATCACATCGCGTTTGGGTGAAACACCCAACAGAGTCACTGGGCTGTGAATGTGTCACTTTCGCTGTGGCTGTGGTATGAATGCTTCTTCATGGCAGGGCTTTGAGAATGTCACAGTGCAGTATCAGGGTCAAGAGGGTGCATTCTGGAATCAGACAGCCTCCACATCTTAGCCGCGTGACTGTATTAGACAAGTTACTTAATCTCTAGGAGCCTCGATTTTCTCCTCTATCGACTACTCCTCTTACTACCACCAGTAATGATAGTGAGTACGTGCCGTCGCTCTTACACATTAAGTCAAGTACTATTCACTGTAGGGGCTTTAGCTCTATTAACTCATTTAGTCCTGACAACAACCCAATAAGAGAGATATTGTTCTCAACTCCAGTTCACATAGAGGGAAACAGACACAGAGAGGTCAAGCAGTCTGTTTCAGATCACACAACTGGTCAGGGTCTACCAGCTGTAGACCCTCTGGTGTTGCCAAGATTCAAACTAAGGTAATGTTCAACTTTACTGCTTTGCGAGACTGTGTCTTGGTGAATGGGGAGGATCTGATAACTAGATCCTTGGGTGAGTGTGAAGATGAAATGAGATAGTGCATCTCAAGCACTTAGCATGTAGCAAACATTCCATAAGTGTTGGTTGCTGTGTTAATAGTGTGTGTTCTTGGAATGGGTAAACAAGCTGCCATTTATTGCTGGAAAAACTGGACGTCCCAGATCAGTGAATGCTTTATGGGAACTTTTTTTCAGATTTCACCTGCCGCCTGTGGCCATGGATTCACACTGCTGTCCTCTAAAGCTAAGGATGGGACGAAAGTTTGGTAGATGGAACTCAACAGAGATTCTCAGTTTGGATTTCACAGGAGCCGAAAAGAGAAAATTGAGGCTCTCGCCTTGGCTTTTTCTGCTGTGATTTGCTGAGGAAGCTCCCTCTGATTTTCAAGAATCTGATGACATAAAGCAAACCGTAACAACAACATAGATGGAGTCTTGAAAGGCACATTGTTTGGAACTATCTGGACTAGATTATTTTCAGCCTGTTTGGTAAAGGTCCTTTGCTGATAAGTAGGGATGTTATTTTTTGGCCCCAGAGTGATGACCTTTGTTTCCTAGCTTGAGATATCCTGAGACACTCTACAGTGCCTAGAATGTGGTCTGGGCAAAAAATTCAATGAAAGCCTTAAGATGGAGGCTTTATTCCAGATATTTGAAATTGGATTATAAAATGTTAGAAATGATTTATGATATTTGCAAAAGTAGACACAAGTCAATCAATATGATGAGGACAATATGAAACATTTTTTAAAATAAAGGGGAATTACCCAGAAATACATACTGGACAAATCTTTCTTTTCATTTTTTTCCCTCTTCCCTCATTTGTATGCAAATGTCTGTTTATAGAATTTTGATCACAGTGTATATTTTGTTTTCTGCCTTTTTTCACTGAATTTCATATCAGAATCCTTTTACCCTTAGTATTGAAGTCTTTATTGGCTGTACGATGCCAAATGACATTTCTTTTTACCTTTTGTTAAGAATGATTGTAGACATATGCAAAAGTGGATGGAATAAGATAATGCACCGCATGGGCCATCACCAGCTTCCACCATCATCAGCTCATGACGATCTTGTTTTACACATTTCCCCCATGTTCTCCCTCAGCAAATTTAGAGCAAATCATAAGAAAATTGATTTCATTCATAAATATTTCAGTACATATCTAAAAACATAAGGACTGAAAAGAGTGGTAAGTATAGCATCACACCTAAAAATAATTAACAATGTAATCCCTTAATATCAAATAGTTTGTCAGTGTTCAAACTGACAGTTGTCTTATAAGTGTCAATAGATTTTTATTTTATTTTTAAAAATTTATTTGAATCAAAAGCTGGATAAGGTCTAGACATTGCAAGTGGTTGAGAAGACTTTTATAGTCTTTTAAGTCTGTTTGAATCTTTTATCCTTGAAATGCATTTAACGAAGAAATCTCATTGTTTATTCTATAGAATTTTCCAGTCTTCAGTTTGTTGAATGCATCCCTGTGGTGCTGGTTGACATGATCCTCTGTCCTCTGTATTTCCTGTCAATAGGTAGTTGGACCTAGAGCCAGTTTCCCTTTCAATGTTATATATTAACTTTTCCCAGGCCCTTAGGGGTCCATGCAGATAGTAATGGGGGATGTGAATCACTTGTCAGTATTTTAAAGTACTTCATATTTTCAGCTACTAATATGAGCTAACAACATTGTCCATTTTCTTTGATTTTGCCTAGAATCACATCATCTCATTGTGATAAACCAGTTATTTCATGCAGATCAAAAGCTCTGTCTGCAAATTATATCAGTCACTGATGAATATGGATGGGCAAGTATATTATTATAACATTCATAATGCCATTTATTTGGTGGATGAGATGTTTTTAAAGATGAGGATTATAGGAGAAGATAGGGGGTCATTAGTGAGGAGTATGTTGAGAACCAGTGCGTTTGCAGATCTTCTCCTCAACTCCAGACTCCACTGTAAATAGTCAAAAGTTCATTGTTTAAAACCTGTCAGAGGAATTCCATACATAGACCAATCTGGCCTCTCCAGTAGGATTATAAAGAAGAATAAGTTTCTGCTTTAATTCCTTTATTTTTTATTATTTATTTTTTGTGAGGAAGATCAGCCCTGAGCTAACATCCGATGCCGATCCTCCTCCTTTTTGCCGAGAAAGATCGGCCCTGAGCTAACATCTGTGCCCATCTTCCTTTACTTTATATGGGACGCCACCACAGCATGGCGTGACAAGTGGGGCGTCGGCGCACGCCCAGGATCCAAGCCAGCGAATCCCGGGCCGCCGAAGCACAGCGCGCACACTTAACCGCTTGCGCCACCTGGCCGGCCCCAAGTTTCTTCTTTAGAGTGACTTCTAGACAACATTTCATCTTACATGCTTATTTAAAAATTAAAATTTTCTATTTTGAATAGGTAACATATTTGCATAATTTAGAATCGTAATGGCGCCATAGAACATATGATGAAGAGTCTGCTTTCCACCTCTGTCCTCCCAGGATCATGATTTTTCTCCCTGTCGACAACCTGTGTTAACAGTTTCCTGTTTATCCTTCTGGAGAGATGTAATGCATGTGCGAGCAAATGCATCTACAAATGTATTCTTTTTGCTTCCTTTATTAGAAGTGGTGTCATATAACATGTGCTGTTTTTCACCATACTGAGAAATCCTAGTGGCTATTGCAGAAAGTGGCTATTGCTTTTACTTTCCTGAAAAATTCAAATGGTGTGAAATGACATGTGAAGAGCTTTCTTTAATAAGACTAAGGATGCTTTTCAGTAACCCCATGTGTCATGGAGGCAGTGTGGTGCAGTGGGTTGGACTTGGGGGCCAGGGTTCTGGTCCTTGCTGTGCCACTAACTTATGTGGCTTGAGTAAGTCATTCCGATCTCACTGTGTAACAATGTAGGGGTGGGGCAGTGTCATCTCTCATGTTAGAAGTGCTCTGACTCTGCGTCAGTGCACTCGCCCTGGTTGTGTTTGTTTCAGCGAGGGGAGACGCGTGTGTTTTGGAGCTCTCACCTGTCCCACTGCCTCTGGACAGACCTCAGGAGACACAGGTGCTACAGGTCTCCTTTGGCAGCGCCCACTGTCGTCCTGACAAGACGGTGAAGGACGTGAATTGACCTGTTCAAGATTGATGGATGGTGGGGGGACCACTTTCTTGCCATAGGGCCTGAAGTGGCCCATTTGATTGACCCACATCTGATTGTGAGGCTGTTGGAATTTCCCGAGCAAATCAGGAGCATGGCTCAAGAGACTATGTTGGGCAGACTTGGCTGACTCTTTTCTGTTCTCTGCTCTCTGTGGTTCTTGGGAAATCTGAGGTATATGTAAACATGACAGTGCACACCAGGCAGCCTCATCAACGCCTGCCTTTGTTGTGAAGTCACTGAGCTGGGCTACGTGTGTAAACGGCTTTTCCCTTGTACTGAGAGAAGCCTGTTTGCTAACACTTCCTCCAAGACGTGGGGCTTTCAGAGTCCAGGCTCCTGGGTAACCCCGACCGTCTCCAAAAAAGTGGTTATTCCAGGGAAGGCCAACTTGATGAAATTCATCACATTTCATTTTCTGGCTAGGGTTCTTTGTAGGAAAAGCCGAAGGTGGTGTTTAGGAACTCTTTCCAGAGGGGACTTGGCCTTGAGGGCAACCTGGTGACAGGTGCAAGGAATGGGGTGTTATGAGCGGTTCGGGGGATTCGATTGGAGACGTAAAAGAAACTCCACTCCAAACAAATGGACTGAAGGTATATCTTATTATACAGAGGATAGTAAAGGCGGTAGTCCTCCAACAGATCAGAATAGGTCAAATAATAAGAGGGAAAAACACCAGCTCCATCAGAATGGGAAACCCCTGATCAGCTGAGATAGCGGCAGATTCGAATAGGTCATATAATAAGAGGGAAAAACATTGGCTCGATCAGAAATGGAAAAACATTGGCTCGACCAGATCGACTGAAGGGAAATGACACAAGGCAACCGGAAAGAGAAACACCAGGTTGACCGAAAAGAGAACACATCAGATCAATTACTTCACAATAAATCCATTACTCACAACATCCACGCCCCAGTACTGAGAGAGTCCTGTCAATCGACATGGGTGTGTGGGAATCACACGTCCTGGGCAAGGCGTCCCTTCCACAAGTGGAACTCTCACCAGGCCTCGCTTTCCAGCAGTTTATATAAGCAGTTACAGAGTTTACAGAGCAAGCATTCAGTGTTTCCATGCACAAAAGGTTATCAGTGGCGTACATGCACTGAGCACCCTGGCTGTTGTCGCAGCCCAGTAGTTGTGTACGTGCATTGGTTTGTGGTTATCGTCCCAGCCCAGCACAGATGGTCAGTCAGGCCCAGGCTGTGGCGCCCGAGGGCCTTGAAATTTTTACACATTGCAACTATGTTCATGGGAGAAGGGCCAGTTCCCACCACTCAGAAAGCAGCTTTTATATTTCTTTTTGTGCTGGTGGCTGTAGGTCAATGGAGTGGCCAAACATGGCTGTACTCATGTCAAGACAAGGGGGTGCTGAGTCCTTTCACAGGAGGTGCTCGCCTCTCATGGAATTCCTGAGAGGCAGAACGAGGGCCCAGAGGAGAAGCACAGGGAAAGTACAGGTGGCCCAGCCTGTTGCAGCATGTCTGGACCCCAGCATGCCTGGAGGTGTGCCTGCACTGGCTGGGAATATTGGAGAAGGAAACCCAGTGGCAGTTGGGTGAGCAGTTGGACTAGGACCACTTTCCAGACCCCCTTCCAGTCCTGACATTCTTGGGTTCCACACACCTGTAGAACTGATTTCATTGGTGGTGGTATTCTTTAGTCTTCAGCCTGGCAAACAGCTATTACGGACAATGTGGAAGGAAGGTGGTGGAAAATGAACCTTACAGGTGAGTTCCCACAAAGACTACCCCTCCCCAAGTTGTGTTGAGCATTAAACATCTCTGGAGTGATTACTGTGTGATAGAGTCACAGAGCAGTACCAAGCAAGGTTCCTCAGGCCTGAGAGGAGCAGTGAGCGCTCCACGGAGAGCTGTGGAGAGTGTTGTTCCATCTCAGGGGGAGCTCCGTGCATCAGCCTGGTGGGAGGGCAGGTGCATGAGCATTGATTGGGATGGCTAGACCTTCTTTGGATTCCTTCTTTATTTTTAGCCAAATTGATTAACTTCAAAAATTCCTCTGTTTCAGTTCTATTTCTGTTGGTCTTTAAAAAAATTTCCCTCTAGTTCCTCGCGTTATGCTGGTGGGTTTAAACACCAGTCTCAGCTCTGGCAGCATATTAAAATCACCAAGCGATTTAGTTTGTATTATTTTACCTTTGCACCTGTGTCTAACTCTGCCTTCTTTTTGACCTAGAGAGTTTCCCTAACAGTTACTATGTGTGTGTATGGGGCCGCCAGTGAGGAATGACAGAGGAGAGGCCAGAACCCCACAATGCTTACCGTGACCATATGTCTTGCTTCTCCCCAGATTGCCCTCAGCCATTAGCAGAAGTCACAAAGTCCATAGAACGCAGGCCTTCGATGGACAGGTGGTCCAGGTAAGAGGCGTGGGCTGAGAGCTACTCATTCTGCCCCTTAGGGCACTTTTGAAAGGGGGAAACTAGGGGGGGGGTGATGGGAAATTTTTAGGCGGATTTTCTGAATTAATAAATTATTTTATACAAATGGTCGCCTGGCTACTGTAGGCCAGGATGTTCAGTACTGGAACATGGGGTACCAAGTTGAATAAGGTTTGGGGGGAAAACACTCTAGTGGGAGAGACAAGTTGAAAAAACTGGCTGTACCTGAGTGTGCCCAGGCTCTGTGTGTGTTTCAGGCTGGCTTTATCTTGTTCACCATTTATTCCCATGTTTGGGGCAGTTCCTGGCACATGGTAGATATCTATAATCAATACTTAAATACATAAATGAATGCATACCGAAAGTGCTATAAGAGTAGCAAAGGGGAGTCATTAAGTCTTCCGGGGATGGAATGGAAGGCACAGAAGGCATCGTGGAGGAGGTGACAGAGGAATTTACCAGATAGACCAGGAATGGGTGGTGGGAAAGGTTTCATGGCAGAGGGGAGGTGGCAGGTGGAGCCTTTAACTGCTGAGAGCATGTGGGGTGGCTGGAGTTTGGTATGCTTACAGGGGAGTGCTGTGGCATAGGCTGGAAGACAGGTGGAGAGTGAGCGATGCAGGGTTTTCTAGGGTTGGGGGAGGAGGTGATGAAGGCCACTTGGGAAGGCGTGGGGAGAAGGGACATGTGGAGAGACATGTAAGGAGGATTGACCAGATTTGGGGCTTGATAAGAGGTCCAGGGAGTGAGCTAGAGGGAATGGAGCCTGACTCCACTGGCAAATGAGTGGCTGCTGATGTTCTCAACCCGGATGGGGGAGTCCTAGAGGAGGAGGCTCGTGTTGAGTGGGAGAGAGAAGCAAGGAGGAGGTAGAGAGTGAAATTGTTTTTAGTATGCAGTAGAGTATAGTGCGTCTTGCACAGACTTGAAAGTCCCATGGATGCGAATTCAAGTCCCTGCTTCCCCACATATTAACTGGATGACTTTGGTCAAGTTACCAACCTTCTCTGAGATTCAGTTTCTTCGTAGGTGTTCTTGGTTATTGACTTAGCACAGTGCCTGGCATAATAAGCATTTAGTAAACGGTGCTTTTCATTAGGCAGTTAGAAAAGCAGGTCTGGAACTCAGTAAAGTTGTTGGGAATGGAGATAGCAGTGTACAGGTGACAGAGAAAGCCTTGGAAACGGATGCAGCCTCCCAGCAGAGTGTGAAGAGGAGGAGAGAAGAGGGCAGAAGACAGACCTTGGAGAAGGATTCCAACACTGAAGGGTAAGGAGTAAGGCTGAGCTAGGGAGCAAGACTGGAAGCTATGGGAGAGGCAGAAGAGAGAGATGGGGAAGAGAAAGGCTTGTGGAGAAGGGAGTGGTTCTTCAGGGATGGACTGGGATGGAGGAGCTCTTGGGTCTTCTCCTTAGGACATCTGGCCCTTTCCTTTAGCAAGAGCCGCATCAGTGGAGGGGCAGGCAGAAACCAGGCTGCAGTGGAGTGAGAAAGAATAAGAAGTGGAGGTTGTGTGGGGCAGCCTGCCTGGACTTGGCCCCCTCAGGTTCAGGAGCAGTAGGGAATGCTCCCGTGCTTTGGGTCCTCTGAGCAGGACACTGGGCTGCCAAGGATTTCTTCTCATCAACCTTCCCTCTGTTTGTCTGATAGATCGCTTGTGGTCAGGACCATAGTCTGTTCCTAACGGATAAAGGAGAAGTCTATTCTGATGGATGGGGCCCAGCTGGGCAAACAGGTAGTGGACCTTACACCTCCTTGGGATGGTGCAGTCTGGAGCTGTGAGCAGTGGGGCTCTCATGGGTTCGAACCACCTGCCTTCATTTGACTCTTACCTCTCTTATCACTTCCTGGGGACACTGTTCTGTTTGTCCCTTCCCAGTTCCCTCATCCCCAGCTCCCATGGAAAGGAACCAATAAAGGATTGGGTGGAGGATTAGAGCCACCCCTCAGCAGAGGAGCTGTGAGCCTTTCTCTCAGCAGAGACAGGAAGCTGTGTGAGGCTTTCAAAGAGAAAACAAGTGTCCCCTAAAAGGAGCTTGATGTTCACTGATTTGAGAAGAATGTGATTAATGCAGGGAGGAATGATTGAGACATTTTCTCAAGCTTGTATATTTAACCTTTTTGTTTCTGATATTGGTCTGAAGAGAGGGCCATTAATATAAGACTAAATCTTGTAGAAATCCTCAGTAATCCTACCAGCAGATGAAATCATCTTTGTTCATTGTCTACTGTTTTCTTCCAATCCTCGTTCATATGTGCACATTTTTTCCCCCAAAGCCACAGTAGATAGTTGTATGTCATAGCTGCACATCCTTCTAGTTGCTGTATGTGGGACACGGCTTCAGCATGGCCGTAGAAACGGTGCGTCGGTGCGTGCCCAGGATCCGAACCCGGGCCGCCAGCAGCAGAGCGCGCACATTTAAGGGCTAAGCCACGGGGCCGGCCCTTTTTTTTGATGAGAAAGATTCGCCCTGAGTTACCATCCGATGCCAATCCCTCTCTTTTGTCTAACGAAGATTGCCCCTGGGCTAACATCTGTGCCCATCTTCCTCTACTCCACATGGGATGCCGCCACAGCATGGCTTGACAAGTGGTGCATCGGTGCACGCCCGGGATCAGTACCTGGGAGTCCCAGGTCGCCACAACGGAGCGTGCACACTTGACCGCTCCGCCACAGGGCCGGCCCCCATTTGTGCACATTAGTATACAGTAATCACAGCATAGGTGTGGTTTTATATGCTTGTTTTATCATTTATACTTACATAAAGCATTTTTCCATGGTGGTAATATTTTCACAGTTACAGTTTTTAATATTTGTATGATATAGCATCAATTTAATTTATCATAATTAATAATTAATTTAACCATTTTATTATAAAATTACATGAGCATTTCCCTGTTGTCAGGTGGCATACTTCTTTGGAGACGGAGTGCGGTGGCCGTTGGAGATATTATGACATTTATCTTGTGTGCATACGTGACTTTTTCTTTCGTTTGGATTATTGCTCTAGAATAAATCCCAGGAGTGTCAAAGGAGTAGGATATTTTTATTCTTGTCAGTATGTATTGTTAAATTGCTTTCCAGAAGTTTTATCAGTTGATACTGCCAGCAGCAGTGGGTAGAAGTACCACTTGAATTTTGTGGGTGAGGCATCGTGGGGGGGCTTAGCTGTGTCTTTGGCTCTGAGTCTCTCAAAGGCTGCAGTCATCGTAGGGTTCCACTGGGAAGGCTCTGCTTCCAGGAGCACACCGATGGTTGTTGGCAGGATGCAGGGGCCCCAATTCCTTGCTGGTAGTTGTCCAGCAAATGGTTGCTGGCCAAGCCTTCCTCGGTTCCTTGCCATGTAGGCTTCTCCATGTGGCAGCTCCCAACATGGCAGCTGGCTTCGTCAGAGTGACCAAATGAGAGGGTAAGACGGAGTGCCAGTGAGACAGAAGCCAGTGTCCTCTCATTTAATCTGGGCAGTGACCTCACCTTCACGTTTGCTGGCCTTCTGCTTGTGAGAAGCAAGTCACTAGGTCCAGCCCCCACACAAGGGAGTACACGTGGGTGTGAACAGCAGGAGACGGGGCTCACTAGGGGCCATTATAGAAGTAGCCTGCCACAACCATGATCTTGACTGTGGCCTGAGCCTCCCTCTGTCAGTGACAACAGTGATTTCTTTCCAGTGGCCCTTGCCAGAGCACAGTTAGGTAAAGAAGCTCTCTGCGAGCCAGGCAGCAGAGGCCAGGCCCCAGCTCTGCCAGCCTCGCTCACCTAGGTGTACACTTTCTGGGTCAGTAAACCCCTCTTTTCCTTTTGAGTCAACTTAGGGACCGTTGGTGTGCCGCGGTCTTCACCAAAGCACTTAGAATCTGTCTTTCCAAAGTTATCCCTCAGCAGAGGCACCAAGATCAAATCCTGCTGGAAAGCTAAGTTGGCCACACTTCGTCCTCCAGACCGCTGACCCTCCCATCTTTCACTCTCAGCAGAAGAACCTGCCTCCTGTTTCATAGGGGAAACAGATGCCGTCAGCTGAGAAAGCCCTCAGTTTCCCACTCGGACTCCTGCACACTTGCCTCTACCTGTCCCCGCCCTGGGTCCCTTCCCTTTACAGTGGTGGGGGAAGCGTGTCTCTTCCTGCTGAAGCTGATGATTCTCTCTGTGCCCTGGATCCCTTCTCCCCCCGTTCCTCAGAAGCCTCACTCCATCTGCTGGGCCTTCTTCCCCACAACTTCAGCCTCTCCCTCTCTACTCATCCCTCGCCATCAGTCTTGACACCTGACTCAGGTGTCTTCCATCTTAAGAGGCCCTGTGTGGAGCCCTCCACATCCTCCCATTCCCCCAAGTCCCACCCCTTCGCTTCACCTCCTGCCTCCCCTTCTAGGCGAGAGTTCTCAGGAGCTGCATTGACTTACTGTCCCCATTTCTTCGTCTCCTTCTCATTCCTCTGTCCGTTCCACTCAGCTTCCACACTGATCAGTTTGCTGAGTGGCTCTTGCTAGGGTTACGGTGACCTCCATGTTGCTGAAAACAATAATAAAGAACCTGGAGACCATTGTCCAATCTTTCCCTTTCTTGATCTCTCAGCAGCGTTTGACATTGGCCGTGACGTGCTGAGCATCTTGGTGAAGAGCGGTCTTCCTTTCGCCCCTGTGACTGGGCTCTCCGAGGGCTCTCTTCGTTTCTCGTTCCTTCTGGACTCATTTCCTGGCTCTCCTCCTGGGCCAGGCCCTCCCATGTCGGAGGTCCCCGAGGCGGGACTGTGCTCTCCTCCTTTCCTCTGCCTTCTCCTTCAGAAGGTCTCACCCTCACCGTGGTTGCAGTCACCGTCTGTGTGCTCAGGACTCTCCAGCTGGCTGGTGAGGCCAAGCCTGCTGTTCGGAGGTGCGAACATCTCTCAGTGCCACTTGACGTTTTCCCCTGGCCGTCTCTAAGCACTGTGAGTTCAGTGGGTCCAAAAGTGAACCCCTGCTCGTCACCCCCTCCCGCTCCTTCTCCACTGTTTGCCACGTCCACTCACGTTCCCCTCTAGGAATCATGTCCCTTCCCTACTTAGAACCCTTACCGTCTCCCCATTGTGCTTAGAATAAAGACCAGACCCTTCCATGGTCTACAGCATCCTGCATGACCTGCCCTCCCTGCTCCCCACTGGCGTCTTGCAAATATTCCCCCTCGTCCCCTGGCTTCATCCACTCGGCCCTTGTTTAAACTCCCTCAGTGGGCCATGGCCCTTCCCTCCCTGTGCAGGTGCTGTCTCCCCTACGTGGAATACCGTGCTCTCCCCTCCCCTCCACACTCCTACTCATCCCTCAGACTACGTGGATAGAGTGAAGCCTCCCGACCGCTCCTGCCCATGAACTACATCAGGCTCCCTGACGTTCCCTCACGGAGGCCCCTGTCCTGCCATCCTTGCAGTCAGGCACAGATTAACTGGGTGTTAATTTTGGCTGACCTCTGCCTCCTCCACTAGACTGAACTCAGAGAGAGGGACCGGGTCTCTTCCTTCCCCTCATGTTCCCATCACCAGTTAGATGTTTAGCTTATGTTTACTGTTTGGGACATATTTGTGGGGTGAATGAATGACCTGGCACTTATCTGCTCTTTCCGTTCACCAGAATCCTTCCAAGTTCTCACAAGTTTGTCTTCCTAACAGTATGGACCCTTCCTGTGACTCGGGTGAATGTCCCCCGATACTTGCCCTTCTCAGGAGTGGGGACGGTTAAGCATGTGGCGTGTAGGGGCACAGGCTGTGCTGTATGAAATGGTGAGAGCCTCTTGCAGGCAGGTCATTGGCAAGGTGTAGAGGGGTCGATGGCGAAGGGTCGGTGTCTGTTGGATTCACAGGCACAGACCTCAGCCTGAGGGAGGGAACGTGGCTGTGGGAAGACCTAGTTAGAGTGAGTTCAGTTAATAGAGGGTGAGGGTGACGTTCCTGACAGAACGATAGTAGCCCTGGTTTCTTTGTAGACAAATAGCTAGCCCAGAGCTTAGTAATTCTGTAGTAAACCTCTGGAGTGGAGAAGGAACTGCTTTCTCCCCTCCTGTCGCCTGGGCCAGAGACTCTGGCCCTGCCTTCTCCAGAGAGGCTGCACCAAGAAACAGAGACAGAGGGAGAAGAGCCTTAGGGTTTCGACGCTGAGGTCCATGCCCCTGGGATGAAACATCTGGCACCACTGATGAGTATTCCACTTTTTATAAGCAAAACATCATTTCTGAGAGTTTTCAGCATCTGGCCAGAAGTTGTTTTATATTTGGCTTGCTCTCCTGGTCAGTGTGAAACTTAGAGCTGTTAGTAGGGGGATAACTGCCCTTCTGAGGCTCTCCTGTGTTCACATGGGGTTTCTGGGTGATTTGTTGACTAGGCCCCTCCAGGTTGCCCTCCAGGTGTGGGAAGTTTGTATTCTGAGCTTGGTTTGTTTGCTTGACATACGCCAAGAGTAAGAATTTAAAAGAGGAGAAAAGAAACTGATTCTTTTCCAAGTGTAATTAACGTGATTTTGCCAACCAAGGAGGAGAAAACAATCCCTGTGTATCGAAAGCATCCGAGCGGTGCAATTTGAATTTCTGGTGAGGAGAGCTGCACTTGGTTTGACTTACTGACCGCTGTTTTTACTGTCATGTAGAAGGACATGTTTTTGTCTGAGGCTACGGAATTCTTGGCAACGGAACAAACCTAGTGGAAACCGCTCTTCCGGAAATGATTCCACCCACTCTCTTCAGCTTGATGGAGTTCAACCCAGAAGTCCAGGTTTCCTGCATTTGCTGTGGACTCAGCCACTTTGCTCCCCTTACCAGTAAGTGGCGAAGCCTGTGTGGCCCCAGTGACGGGCCGAGCTGCACTCTCTTGGGTTCATCCTAAGCCGTGGGCAGCTTTCAGTGTCCATCCATCCAGTGGAGGGGCGCCCCGCGTGGATAATTACAGTGAGCAGCTCATCCAGATGTTGTTTGGCTTGAAGTTGTATAATGTGTGTCTTTTTTCATCCTGGAGTTTTGTTTTTGGTTCCTTTGGTTTGTGGTTGGGCTCATGTGAAAGTGAATTTTCTCAAGAGGATGCCAGTCGGTGGTAGGAGGTGGACCCTCGAGAATGTCAGGGTGCTGGGGAACCCAGCAGAGGTTTGATGAATCCCCGGGAGAGCCATCGGGAAATGAAAGTGTGGGGCTCATCCCGCTCCTGGCCAAGCCCAAACCCTGACCCAACCCAGGAATGAGGGACGGCAGGACGCTGATTTGTCAGATACCCTGGGGTTTTGTGGAGGGAAATATGCCCCATTTCTCCAAAGTGCCAGGACAGAATGATCAAAGCCAAGGCTGGAATGAAGCTGTTCTTGAAGGTTTGCCCAGTTACAAAGCCGTCAGACACCCAAGTGCCTCCCGCCCTCGGATGTGCGCTTTCCTTGATTGCCTCTCCCGTTCCACCACAGTAACTGTCAGGTCAGTCTGCTGCTCTTTAGTTGACCTGACTGGTAAGACTGAAGAAAATTAATTTCATTTTGTGGGGATCCTCACGTAAATTCGCTATTTCCTTGCACCTAAGAATGTTAATTTGTAAATCTCAATTACTCATCTCTGGTGAGTCATTGTTTTCTATTTAGGCGTCTGGGCCGGGACAGAGTGGGGTCATCCTCGTTAGTGTTCTCTGGCCCTACGCTACTGTGAGGACTATCCAGAGGTCCCCCCGACCCAGAGTCCTGATTGCCCTTCAGTTGTCGTCTGAGGTTCAGATCTCAGGCCTGTAACACACACGGGCTGTGGCGTGGACTGTGGGGGGGTGACTGTGTGCACAGCACCCTCGGTCGCAGTGATGACCGGGGTAGTCCCTCAGCACCGTCACTCGGAGTCAGCACTTCCATATGCTAATGTCTTGAGGATGCCAGACTCTTCTAAAGCTATTTTGATTTAAAAACTAAGAGTCATTATGGACTCAATCTGGAGGTATCAATGATCTATGGCTTAAACTGTGCAGAGTCACATCCTTGGAAATCCATATGAAATGTGCAAAATATTCAACTAGAGTACACTGTTTTCTGTTTGCTGTCATGCCATGTGGACGTTTTGGGTCACACCAAAATGAAATCCGCTTCTAGATTTCCCCCGAGACCCCACAGCCACCCTCCAGGTGCCGTGACTGTCCTAAGTAGAGGGAGCATCAGAGCTTGGGTATCTCTCCTTCTGTGCCCAGCGTTTGCATGTGGTCAGCTGGGAGTTGGACTTGGTTGGTTTCCCCTGAGATCTGCTAACCTTTTGGGGGCCAGACTGAATTGTTCTATTAAACACGTAAAATCTGAGGGTGGAGTCCCCAGGGTGGTGGTCAGACCAGAGGGGCTCTGATGGATGGGAACAAAAGGATTCCTTACTAATCAGCCAGATTATTTTAGTCCTGGCTTCTCCATGTCTTGTCTACTTCTTCTGCTTCTCAGGTGGAGGTGGTAAAATGGGGCCTCTGTGCCAAGGAGTGCCCAGAGCTGATGTGGACAGAAGTGGGGTCTGAAGGCTGGGTAGCAGGAGGCTGCCCCACCAGGTCTGGGGTCCCGTCCAGAGGTGGGCATTCCCGAGCCCAGTCTAGATTTGTTCTCCTGGACTGTCCTCTAGAGCACTTCGTCCGTTCTTGTCCCTCGTGGCACTTTTTACAGTTTGTAAACACGTATATATTGGTTTGATCGTTTGTTTCTTTCTAACTGTTTGACTAGCTCTTGTCCCATGAGGACAGGAACCGTACGTGTTCACTCACTGTCGTGTCCCAGCTCCCAGCACACAGACATCGACCCGGCCCAAAGAGGTGCCCAGTCACCCTGTGTCCCTTGACCAAATGCTCCCGAGATGTGGAAACCCAGACAAGGGATGACGGATGGAGGTCTCCCTCTATTAGGGCATGACCAGGACTGGAGGGTGCTCAGACTTCAGGACGTGTGGAGGGCAGGGTGTGGTCGGATGTGACTGTGGGTGAGGGGTGTGCATAAGGGGCGAGCAGAGTGGGCCGTGTCCAGGAGCCTCCTGGGCCTACAGCTCTGTGCATGTACTCTTCTCCATGCGACGGACACACCGTCATTCTGGGCTTGCACATGTCTTTGGTTTGGGGATAGTATACCTTTCCCTTCAAAAGGAGGCATTAATGCCTGGTAGAAATTGAAGTTTAACATTGGGCTCTGTTTGTACCTGGTTCTAGAAAGCGTATTCTCATGACCCTTCCTCTTCTTGGTGACTTGCCTCTGGCCTAGCCCAGCCAAGCCACCCTTTTCCTTTCTGTGCAGACAAAGGAGAGCTGTTTGTGTGAGGCAAGCACATCCGAGGGTGCCTGGGAATCGGTTGCCTGGAAGACCGGTATTTGCCATGGAGCGTAAGGCTGGACTGGACGGGCGTGAGTGCGTGCCCACAGAGCAGACTACCTGATGTGGCAGCAGCGTCCAGTGTGCGGCTGGGCCAGGACCAGTTCCCTGGGCACTGCTTCCCCTCCCAGGTCCCAGCTGGCCTCCTCCTGCCCCAGCGCACCCTCTGCCAGGGCATCAGGAGAGAGCGCGTAGTGGTGAGGAGCCAGAGCGAGCGCCCAGCAGCGGCTTCTCAGGCTGCAGGCTCCCTGGCGCTGCGCTCCTTCCTGGGGCTGTGAGTGAGCAGCCTGTGCAAGCAGGGGGCAGCCTGACCAAGGGTTCCAGTCCCCCTGTGCCCTGGAAGAGGCCCTGTCAGAGGCTGTCCACGGGCACGTGGAGCAGAGAAACAGAGGCCCCCCGGGGCCTCAGAGAGGCAGAAGCTACAGGCCAGGCTCCACAAGGCCCAGAGGGGCTCCCAAGGGGGAAAGATTTGAAATGACAAAGCTGGCGTGCCAGGAGCTGTTTGCAGAGGCCCGTTTGGAGGAATGTTTTACATGCATTTAAAAGAAAGCAGGATATTTAATATTTAGAGTGCCTTACCACAGCCACCAAAGTGAAAAATAATGTTTTTCATACCGGGGAGAATGCAATTAGACCAAAAGGCTCATTTCAGTGTTAAAGTGTTCTTTCTTAAATTGTAGTTTATATTACTGTTTACTAAATCAGTTCTTCTAAACAAAGCTATTGATGTTTTTGAACACGGAACATACGTACTTGGTACAAAGTGTCTTATGAAAACTAAGTCTCCCGTCTCTTGTCCCAGAGGCACCACCGGTTCTGGTTCTCATGTTGCCTCCAGAGACAGACTGCGGAGAGTGCGTGTGTGTGCCTGCGCGCGACCGTATGCACGCACAGGCCTAAGTATTTCCTTTGAAGGCTGGATTCTAATAATGTCTTTTGAAATTGTGAGAAGCATTTTTAAAAAACACTTGTAAAAATGCAAAAAAAAATGTATAATTTAAATACAATAAGGATTTATCTTTCAAAAACCCACTGCAGAGTGTTTCGAGGCACTTTGGTGTTTCAGGGGCTGTTTCCATCGGGCCTTCCCTCTGCCGCTGGCTCTGTTGGTTCCCTGTGACCTCGGCAGGCCCACAGACACAGAAACTGTTTCCACCATTAGCTTCGTTGCTATAATTTATCCTTTTTTTCCCTGCGAAAAGTCTGTCTGCAGGCTCCGGGCTCCTGTCAGTTCAGCGAGTGTGTGAGGACACCCTGAATGCAGTGACCATGGGCCACTCCGACGTGTCTTCTGGCTGTCCTGACTTCTTACACTCAGGCTCTGTCCTTCTGCATGTATTGGGGTCTGTAGAGGAGGCCAGTGCACAGCCCGAGTGGCAGGTGTGGCCTGAGAAGGTGGAGGGACTCTCATCACACGGTGGCCACCATTATCTCCCTCAGTGGATAGCCGTTCCCAGGGGCATAGGTCTCAGTCTTCTGTTCCCTGAGCACCCGCCAGGTGTACATGCTGCCAGTCCATGATGATTTCTGGCGGGGACGGGGGTCTCTTGCTGGCACACAGACCCTGACATCAGTGAATCCAAAACACTTGGCCTGCCATTCTCGTCAGGTCCACCCCTGACTCACTCAGGAGAGTCTTGTCCTGATCATGCTTGTTTCTTGAATATGTGGTTGGCTCGCATTTTCACGAGGTCAGGAAACACCTACTGTGCACTCACTGTGTTCATGTGACACAGTCAGACGCTGAGAACCACGCGGCAGGAAGAGTGCTCTGACTTGGCACAGCGGGTGACAATCTCGCTGAGCACCTGGCACAGGGTAGACACTCGGGCTGCGTTTCTGAAGATCCACACTGTTCTCTCTCCTCATGGGCAGCCCTGGTCAGGTCCCAGCACCTCCTGACAAGCAGCAGAGTTACTCACAACTCTGAGGGCCGTTCTCCCCGCAGGGGCAGCATGGGAGCTGCTCATTGCCTCGGCCTAACCATGCAGCCTGACCTTCCCAGAGACCACTTCAGATGGCCTTGGGGGTGGCCCCCAGCACTGGGGTGGCTCTGTGAGGTCTCCATTCTCCTGGGGCCTGCCCTGCCCCAGGATTGAGCCCCAGGAATGTATCCCCTCCCCCAAGGAGCCCACACTTGCCTTTCTCTCTCCCAGGGTGCATCACCCAGCTACCCTCAGACGCTCATGCTGTGGCGACCAAGAAACCCAGCCTTTCTTCCACACCAACCTTGATATTTCTCATGGAACAGCCCAGATTGAGCTTGAGCTGGAGACAGTGCTTGGAGTCCCTCTTGCTGTGATTTTCTCGGGGCCACACTGAGGGCATGCTGAGCAGTCAAGTTTAAAAGGAAAAATCCCGAGAGTGTGGTCACCTCCTTGAACCAGGAGTCCATTGTCTTGCTAGGGAGGCAAACATGTGTGATGTAGCTGGTGTGGGGGCTGCCCATGAGGAGCAGAGAGACTTGGTCTTGCTGTCGCTCTGGTAGGGTGGTGCCAGCTGAATTGCCAGAGAAGAGCACAGGAATCTGTGCCCATCAGAAAAATGGCCCTTGTGAGTCCACCCTCAGAGACGGAAACTGAACAGGCTCAGGCTCATGACCGAAAGCTGTTCCACAGCTAAGTCATCCACCCTCATTACAGCGGGAGAACACTGAAGATGAAGCAAAGGCCTGATTGGGTCCCTGTTCCTGTCTGACTGTACGCCAGGAGCTGCCAGGTGCAGGGGATGCAGTGGTGAGAAGGACGCGTTCATTCCAGCTGGCACATCTGGGTGCAGGCTGCCTCTAATGAGTCTGGCCTCAAACTAGGGAATCAAGATGAGGCCGCCTGCTCTGGGGGCCATGTTCATGAGGGGATTCCTTTGGGCAGATTCAACCCTTTACCCTGGGCCTCACAACCTTGCCTGTATGATAGAATCATCTGGGAGGTTACTGATTGATTGTTTTGATGTATGCGAATGATCCAAAAAAAATAAAGCGCTGGGCCAATGTAAAACTCGTACATGAAGTTCTGGCATTATTCATAATAGCCAAAAAGTGGAACCACCCAAATGTCCACCAACTGTTGAATTCGGTACAAGTGTCTGTGTGAACGTGTTCTCAGTTTTCTCAAGTGTATACCTAAGAAGTGGGATCACTGGTGCCTTCATTTAATTTTTTAAGTTTGGACACTTACCACATATTTCATGACACGCTCGGTGATCTTGAGTCCAAGACACGGAGTATTAATTGCCCTGAAAACAACGCGGGCTGTTCCCTATAGGCTCCTCAGAGACTCTGCCTGCTCTCCGAGGTTCTCCCGGGACAACAGGACCCTCCCGGTGTCCCAAGCTCATCAGGGTGGGAGATGGGCCTGGGTCTCGCTGACGCTGCAGAGCTTCCCGCTGGATCAGATCAGGTCCAGAGCTCCTGGAAAAACAGCTCAAATGAGATGCTCCCCCACCAACATTTGCGAGGTGGGAGCTCCCGGTTCTTGCCTCCGTCCTCCTCCTTCTTCTCTGTGCTGCCTCCACCATGTTGATAGGGACTTCCTCTAACCCTCAAGAGTGTCAGAATAACTCATATTCTTTCTTGGCCATCCT
The DNA here is from genome assembly GCF_020826845.1 of Diceros bicornis minor. NCBI lineage: Eukaryota > Metazoa > Chordata > Mammalia > Perissodactyla > Rhinocerotidae > Diceros > Diceros bicornis. The sequence continues at coordinate 640,643 of NW_026691086.1, read as the reverse complement.
TCACGCCCAGCATCCATTCCTGTTGTTTTTTCTACCACATCGATATTTTTAAAACATTGACATGTGAGTCACATGACGTAGGACCATTTTAAAGTGTACAATTAAGTGGTTTTAGCGTATTGTCTATGTGGTGCAACCACCCCCACGATCTCATCCCGCACATTCCCTTTGGAGAGCTCGTTTTGACCATCATGAGCCCCCTGCCCCCCCAGAGGAATGTCACATGATAAACCCGGGGGGCCATGTGACCTCAGTTGTTGCTGTTCTGTGGCCCAGTTCTTTACATTACCTTTTAAGAAAGGGTGGGGGACGTTTTACACCGATATTTTATCCAAGAGAAACTGAATCAGACTCTTGGGGGTGGAGTCCTGGCATGGGTAACCCCCCTGGGGGTCTGAATGTGAGCAGTGGTGAGAACCTGCCACAAGCAGCCAGAGCTGCTCCAGGAGGAATTATGCCCTGGTTAGGCGAGGGGCACAGTCATGGTTCTGAGGGCTGGCTGGACATCTGCTGGTCCCCTGATACTCCGCTGCCTCCACCACCCCAACTCTGCACAGGGACGACTCTAGAACCAGCCAGGGGCCTCCTCCTGAGAACTGAGACCAGGACCCTGGCAGTCCCCCTTTCCTGCTCCTATCAGCCCTCTTCATAACCAAGACTCCCACTCAGATGCTAAGTTTGGTCCCCTGCGTGGAAGTCCTCAGTGGCTCCCCATGGCCTATAGGAGGGTGAGGCCCCTGGCGGACCTGAGCACCCACCTTGCATTTCAGCCTCATCCCCTACCTGCCGCATCAACTCCTCCCTCCCCCGCCGCACTCCTCCATTCCAGCCAAGGTTCCCTCTGGCCCTCTGCGCCTTTGCTCCTCCCTCTGCTGGGTCCCCATCTTACCAAGCTCAACCCTAATGTCCTGGCTTCTTGTTCTGCCCCCTACTACTGGACAGTGGTCATTCCCTCCCCCTGGGCACAGCACACCCTTGTGGTCTAGCCTGGCCTTGCACTCTTTGGACTAGCTCCTTTCCCTGTCTTCTCACCTCCTAGAGAGACGCAGGTCCAGGGGCCACAGCCTGTTCCTCGGGGTCCCCAGCACCTGGCACAAGGTCCAGCACCGCCCAAGTGACAGTGACTGTGAGTGAGTGGTGGGAATGGGAGATCGGGCCCTGGAGTTCTTTGTAACTTTTGAGATTTTGGGGGAAATCAAGAGTCCCCGTGGATGTCCCAGCTCCAATGGGGTCTCTGAAGGAATGAGGGGGGCGTAGTCTGAAGACCCCAGAAGGGAAAGCATTCACAGCATCCAGAACTTTCTTGGGCTCAGGGTGGTGAGTGAGCTTCATCCTCATTGTCACTCCCTTCAATCCTCAGGTCCACTTTTCCTGCGGGCAGGGGTGAGACAGGTGGGAATGGAGGTTGGTGGGGTTCAGTGCAGGCTCAGGTCTTCAGCACTGCCTTGGTCACACTGGCCCTCTATGGAAAACGTCAGAGAGGGGCAGTGAAGGGTGTCCAAGGTCCAAGACCTCTGTCCTGCTTGGGCATCCTGCGTGCCTACCTGTCAAAAGGGCAGGAACCAAATGCCAGAGCCCTGTGTTAGGGACGCTGGGCACGGAGCCCTCCCTCGTGCCCCCAGGGTATCTTGTAGGGAGGCGTCAGCTCCTGGGCTTCTAGCACCAAGGACCTTCCTGGGGGTGTGACATCCACAGCACGGCTCCAGGCTTGGGCCAGAGGCCCTGTGGCCCGGAATCCAGCCCCGTATCCTCCCCATGCACCAGCAAGGCCCTGTCCTGCTCCGCAGGCCCCCTCACCCCCAGGCCTGCCTCTGCCAGAGGTTTGGGAGGAATGATGGGCACAGTAGCCGGTCTCCAAGATGACCCCAGTGACCTTGGCCTCTTGGTTTCACACCCTTGTGTGTTCTCCTCCTGTGTCAAATCAGAGCAGGGCTGTATGGTGACAGAGTATGGTGGAGGCAGAGGCGTGTGAATTCTGAGGCTCAGGGCCAAAAAACCATTTTGGTCCCTACACTGGCCCTTGAATCCCTTGTCCTGGGGGAATCTGGGCACCGTATTGTGAGGACACTCAAGCAGCCCCATGGGGAGACCCATGTGGAGAGGAACAGGCTCCCTGCCAACAGCTGAGCCCAACTTGCCAGCCCTGTGAATAAACCACCTGGGAAGTAGATCCTCCAGTCCCAGCCAGGACTTCAGATGATTGCAGCCTCCCGAGGGACCCTGAGCCAGCTGCTCAAACTGCTCCCGAATTCCTAACCCACAGAAACGGTGACACGTAAACAATCATTTTAATCCATTGCGTTTGGGGCAACTCGTTACCCTGCATCAGGTAACTAATACAGCCCCTCTTGCTCTGGGGATGTGTCCTCTCTCAGCCGCTGAGTGTGGACGGGGAGGCTGTTCTGCCTTCCTCCCAACCCCTGGCCATGTTCCCCGACCATGGAATGGAGAAGGAAAGAGATGAGGTGTGGCCCTGGAGCAGCACAAAATCAGACGCCCTCAGCCAACATATTTTTCTCCATTTTAATTAACACTTTACAAAGTACAAAATACATTGTATTTTGGGGGGAACAGTTGGTATTTGTTTCTCTCCATCACACAGTACGTGAATCTTGAGGGTCTTGTGTTTCTTCAAGAAAGAAAGAAATCGTGAGGGTCCCCACCAGGGTGTAAGGCTGCCCAGTTCTCCCCTCTCCAGACTTTGGGACAGATGTAAGTGCCACTGCTACTGCTGGTGACCTTGGGCAGGCCGGGTGAGGGCCAGACCCCCGAAGACGAGGTCCTGAACAGGGCAAGGCCCCCCAGAATACCATTGTACCCCCAACATCCACTCACCCCATCTCAGGGTGACGGAAATGATCTTTGCATAGAGGAGGAGGTTGGCTTGAGATTTTGTTTGTTACCGCCTGACCCCAGCTTTGGAGCTTACCCTGCCCAGCACTCTGGAACATTTCCTGAATAGGTAAACTGAGGTAGGGAACAGGGAAATTCACTGGGCTTAGCCTGTGTCTTGGGACATGAATTTGGCCTATTTTTCATCCCCCCTTCCCGCCCCATCTCCAACTTGCTGGACCCTCTTCAGGGACGAGCCCCAGTAGGCGAGGGGGCACCAGCACCCAAAACCTCTCCCTGTGAACAGTATCCTAAGGACTGGATGCTTCTGAAGAGCCAGCTCAGCAGGTCTAGCCCCTTTGGGCTGCATGGACTGCCAGGCCTCGCGCTGCACAGCAGAGCCCCTGCTGGAGACACCTCTGCCCCCTCCACAGAGCAGATTTACACAGTCAAGTGGGCTGGGGCAGTCCTGCATGCAAGGCCTGCCACACCACCATCAGCTCCACATGTGGCCCCCGGATAAGAATGCTACCGAGGCCTCAAAATACGGGATGAGCCAATCCCTCAGCTAGGATTTGGGCTCTGCACACGTGTGCTGGCACACACCCTATTGTGGATGACACAGCACATGCTCACACTTACATGTGTGTGTATGAACACACGTTTGCCGTGTACAGAACACTGTCCTGCCCCCAGGGCAAGGTCCACCTTGCACTCCTGACTCTCACAGCCTCCCACCTCCTTGAAGCAAGAGCCACAAACTCCCTCACCACCAGGCTGCCCACAGACGCCAGGGGCCGGGCCGCAGGCTCCTACCTCCCATCCAGCCGCTCCTGGTGCCGCCTGCCTCAAGGCCAGAGGCTGCCTCAGCCACCAGCTCCTGCCTTTACCTTCCCAAGAGAGCAGGCGTCATAAGAGGGGTGGACATCAAAGCTGAAGGTATGGAAAGGGGACGAGAGACAGTTAAGCTTGTCCTTTTGCTGCCTCTAATTTGAAAATGAAAGAAAGAAAAGAGCCAGATGAGCTCTGAGAGGTAGGGAAAGGTCTCTCCTACAGCAGGGCTCCACTCCCCTCAAGACAGCCCCGCCACTCTTCCCAAGCCTGCCCTCTGCTGGGCCGACCACCGTCCACCACTCTAGTTTCTCCCCTCCCAGGAGGCCTCTGTGAATGGAGGGCTGCTGCCCCTCCCTCAGCACAGTATCCAGGAACCTGAAAGGCCAAAGCTCATGTCTTTCCACTGCTGGGAGACTCCATCATCCTCCCCCAGGCTCCTCTCACTAAGCCAATCACCAACTCCATTTCTCAGTGGATGTGACAGCAGTGACTGGCTGCTCCCTGCCCTGGCTTACAGTGGGCACACATATATTGGGGGTATTTTCTTCCTAACCCTGCCCAGTGTTCACTCAGAGAGTGGCATCAAAAATTTCTCAGTCCCAGGACTGGAGTGCTCTGTTCTCATATGGGAGCTCCTCAAGGTTCCCTCTCTTAGCCGGGGCCGGCAAGGGCCCTAGTTGTCCCCACCTCCAGATCCAGAAGCTCAGAGAGGTGGCCCAGGGTAGCTGTGAGACTCCTAAAAGTCTTCCTGGGAAATACTGCCAGGAGGGGCTGGTGGTGGGTGAACAGGTTCATATTCGATGATCAGGCAAATGGTGCCTTGGCATGGGGTGGGGGCCTGGCCCTTCCTATCTCCCCAGAGCCTTCTCTCCTGACCTCCATAGCCTCCTCTGTCACCACAAAGTGCCAGGCTCCACCAGAGCGTGCATCATCTTCTGGACACCACACTGGTCTCTGAGGCCATGCTGACTGGTGGGGGGAGGTCACAGTGGGCGGCTCTGAGTCACCTGGCTCCCTCCCTTCCCTCCAGGGGTCTGTGGCCTGGGGTTGGTGGGAGGGGGAGAATGCTGGTTCTTGGGGGGCTCTGGACCCTCTGAATCTTTGGGAGTAGAGTTCTGCACACCTCTCCATCTTGGATGAGTACTCTGGGCTGAGGGCAGTGGCATGGGTAACACCTCTTGGGGGCTTTGGAGACCCCCATGGAGGAAGGAGGTGCAGAGTTGGCACTGTCAATCTCTCTCCTGGGTCAGGACTGAGGTCTGAGGGAGAAAGATGTTTCTTGGGAACCAGGGGAACCAATGCCAAAGGTTGAGCGAGGTCAGATTTTTCTACTTGGTGGGGGAGGGAAAGGGGTGGTCAGGGCTCCCCCTGCCCCTCACTCTCCTCTCCTGGAGCTCTCACCACTCTGGATGGGGCAGGGAGGAGCGAGGGTGGTGTAGAGGGTTTGAGCTTTTCTCACCAGGGGGAGGCACGGAGGCAAAGACACACACGGGAGTCCAGGTGGTGGATCTGAGTGCCCGCTCACCCTGCCTTTTGGCAGCCTGGCCCAGGAGCCCCATTTCCCTCCTGTGCCACCTGCCTCCCCAGTCAGTGCCCAGAGATCCTCAGCCCCTACAGGGCATCATCCTCAGGTCTCCCTGAGCCATTGGCTGCCCTTAGCACCCACCTTCACCTTCAGCCGTTGGGAAATGTGGCCTCCAGCTCTTCTGCTGGGGCATGGGGTCAAGGATCATGCAAGACTGCAGTGCCCAGCATGGGTTTTCTCTGAACTTTTCTCTGTATGACTGGCCTCTATTTTCAGGTGTGGATTTCTGGTGCTCATCACCCCTGGTACCCCCAGGGACTGCCCTCTTTTATGTCACACAGTGGACGTGAGCTCCACGTGAGCAGGGACCACATCAGGTTGTGCTCCCTGGTGAAGTCACAGTGCTTGGCACACAGCAAGGACTGGAGGATGTTGGCTGAATGATTGAATAAATGAACCAGTGAATGAACAAATGAGTGAATGAATGAGTGATGACTGAATGAATGAGTGTAGGAATGAATGAGAGAATGACTGAGTGAGTGATTGAAGGAATGAGAGAATAAACGAAACAATGAGTGAATGGGTGAGTGAATGAAAACACAGAAGCAGGTGTGATCCAAACAGGAGGAGCCTTTGTTTCTTCTCCTCTGGACTCTGCCCATCTCATGGGCCCGGGCCAGTCCCTGTCTCTCCTGGCCTCAGTTTCCCAACTGTCTCCTGAGAGCCTGCTCTTGGAACTGCATCAGCCAGCTCAGTGTGGACACGGCTTGTGCTCTCCCCGGCGTGGGGGCGGTAGGGACGCGCTCGGGGCGCACGGGCCTCCCTCCAATGGGCGGTCGCGGGTGGACACGCGAGGGGGCAGCCGGGCCTCACGTCCCCAGCCGGGCACGCTCTCGGGGCCCACGCACAGCGCATGCACGTGACCCCGCTCCTCCGCGCACATGCGCAACACCAACAGCTGCCACAGGGCTGGTCCCGAGGGTCCCCACTCCGCCGACTGCTCTGTGACCCCCACATCGGTTGGGGCGTTGGAAGAGGCCCTGGATCCAGTGTGGGGCCGGGTCGTGGGTGCTGTGGGGTGGAGGACAGCGTGTGGGGACTCCTGTCTCCCCAGAACTCCCAGCCCCTCGTCTCGGTACAGCTGGCGCCCAGGGAGAGGTTTCAGAAGAGGCTGCGGCTCCCGGAGAGACTGGCCTCCGAGCCCGAGAGAGACCCGCCTTTGGTTCCGCCTCCGGGTTGCACGCGGGGGGACGGTGAACCCTTTGCTCTGTGTCCCGGGCCTTTGTCACGGAGGCCTGCTTGTTCGTGTGTGCAGGGACAGCTGGAGACCTCCATCGCCTCGGTGAGGGAGACGGGCCCTGACCCCGCCAGCCTGCAGGTGAGAGAGCTGGTCCCAGTCCCCAGAGGCAGCACCGTCCCGCCCACTGTGCCCGCCCACTGTCTGGGCACCTGTGGGAGAGACGGGACCTGGTGGCAGGAGCATACCTGTCATGAAGGTTGATGCTACTTGGCCGAGGAGACAAACGTGTTTCGGCTCATTGATGCTCATTCATGACGAGCTGATACATTTATTGTGGGTCGACTATGTGGACTGAGGGGTCAGGACTCCAGTCAATTTGTTCCAATCTCTGTGGGGATGAACTAAAAATGGCAACTTGCCCTAGAGTTTTCTCTTGTCCAGTAGCCTGTTTTGTTTCTGTGTCAGGGAAAGAACTAAAATGATCCTATAGGGCTGGCCCCGTGGCTCAGCGCTTGAGTGCGCGCCCTCCACTACTGGCGGCTCGGGTTCGGATCCCGGGCGCGGCCCGACGCACCGCTTCTCGGACCATGCTGAGGCCGCGTCCCACATACAGCAACTAGAGGGATGTGCAGCTATGACATACAACTATCTGCTGGGGCTTTGGGGGAAAAATTTTTAAAAATTTAAAAAAAGGCAGCTTTCTTTGAAAATGTCCTAAGGATCAGCCCATTTCTGGCATAGAGAGGAGAGTTCTTCGTGGCTCCCCAATGAGAAAGTGCCCTGGACCAGAAGTCAGAGACACTCCCAGTGTGTCCTTGAACCCTCCCTGGGCGTCAGTTTCCTCATCTGTAAAATAGGGCTATTGTGGAGGTCGTAAGTGGTTTCCAGAAGTTCTTACAGCTCTGAGAGTGATGCCTTAAGCTACCAAATGTTCCTGAAGCCATGAAGGAGGGGTCACAAATGGTGTTGTTACCGCTTAACAGTCATAAGCTAGTAAATATGAAAATGAGAGGGGCCCAGCTCGCAGATGGATGATTCCAGTGAAACTCCTTCACACCTTGTGTGTCATGGAAAGTTCTCCTTTACATGCTCCCTGCGCAGGTCCTGCTCCTTACCTATCGCCAGAGTTCATCGTTGACCTTGGGCACTTTCATTGGTCTTTTGGGAGGATTTCTGTTCAACTTGATGAGTTCCTGAATATCGTACCCAGTGAATCACTCCCAATATTACTCATTAATTCCAAGTCCTATTTTTTAAAATCCCATCTCCAGCCCTGTTCTGGGCAAGTTGTCTAAGCAAACCTCAGTGTCTTGGTCCAATTGAATTGTAGTGAAGATATCCCCGTGTACACTCATGTTTTCTCCCCTTTGATGTATTTCCCACATGGAATAGCTGCTTTGAAAATCAAAAGATAAAATTTCCTCTCTGTCCTCTGCCAGCTACCCTCCTGCCAAGAGAGACACTCTAAGCTGCACGTGCTTCACCTTGGGAAGATCAAGGCGTAAATTCAAGGTAAAATTTCATCAGTGTGAAGGTTAGGGTTAGGGCTGCTCGTGCCCATGCTGCTGGCTGGACCAAGTCTGCACCCCCTCCTCCAGTGGCCAACCCCTCCATCCATTCCTTCTGAGGACGTCTTTCCCCATTTCCCTGGGGGTGGGCTTTGTGAAGGTGGGTTTTGTGGGGTTGTGACCCATATTGTTTGGATGGGTTGGGTCTTGGTGTTATAGCAAGTGCCTAGTCCGGCTGCTCCTGGGACCAAGACACATCTCCAAGTTGAAACAAATTATCTTTCTCTGTATTTTCGTAAAACAGCTGTGTTGAGATATCGCTCACATGCCGTGTAAGCCACCCATTTAAAGTGTACAAATCAATGGCTTGTAGTAGAGTCACAGAGTTGGGCAACCATCACCACAACAGTGGAACATTTTCATCACCTCAGAATGAAACCCTGGACCCATTAGCAGTCACTCCCCCTTCCCCCATCGCCACAGCCCTAGACAACCACTCCTCTACTTTTTCTCTCTCTCGATTTGTCTATTTTGGACCTCTTATATACACAGAATAGTACAATGTGTGTTCTTTTGTGATAGCTCCTTTAATATGTCATGTTTTCAAGGTTCATCCTTGATTGTAGTGTATCGGTAATTCTTTCTGTTTTGTGCCAAATGATTTTCCATTGCATAGATATACTGTATTTTATTGATCCATTCATCGGTTGAGGGACATTGGAGTTGTCTCCACCTTTTGGCTATTATAATAATGATGCTATGAACATTCACGTACAAGCTTTCATGTTTTCATGTCTGTTGGGTACACACCTAGAGTGGAACTGCTGGGTCATGTGAAAACTCTCTAAATTTTGAAGAATTGCTAGACTATTTTCCATCTTTATTCCTGCCAATAATGTATGAGGATCCCAGTTTCTACCTATCCTTGACAAGACGTCTTAATATCTATATTTTTAATTTACAACCATCCTAGTGGATGGGAAATGATACTTATTGATTGTGGTTTTGATTGCATTTTCTTCCTGGATAATGGTGTTGAACGTTTTTCATGTCTTTATTGGCCATTTGTATATCTTCTTTGGAGAAATATCTGCTCAGCTCCTTTCCCCATTTTTAAATTGGGTTATTAGTTTCTTTATTATTGAGTTGTAAGCATTCACTCTATCTTCTATTTGCAAGTAGCTTGTTATATATATGGTGAGCTGGTATTGTGTCCCATTCAGCAGGCTGTCTTCTCACTTTCTTGATACTGCCTTTTGATACACACAAATTTTTAATTTTGATGAAGTCCAATTTGTTTATTTTTTATTCGTGTGTTTTTGATGTCCTATCTAAGATATCATCACCTAACTCAAGGTCAAAAGTTATATTCCTAGGGCCGGCCCAGTGGCGCAAGCGGTTAAGTGCCCGTGCTCTGCTGCGGCAGCCCAGGGTTCGCTGGTTCGGATCCCGGGCGGGCACCGACGCACCGCTTGTTAAGCCATGCTGTGGCGGCGTCCCACATAAAGTAGAGGAAGATAATGGATGTTAGCCCAGGGCCAGTCTTCCTTAGCAAAAAAGAGGAGGATTGGCATTGGGTGTTAGCTCAGGGCTGGTCCTCCTCACAAAAAAAAATAAATAAAATAAAAGTTTTATTCCTGTTATGAGAGGTTCGGGGATTCGATCGGAGATGTAAAATACACTTTCCACTCCAAACAAATGGACTGAAGGTATATTTTATTATATAGAGGATAGTAAAGGTGACAGTCTGCAAACAGATCAAATAGGTCAAATATTAAGAGGGAAAAAACATCAGCTCGATTGGAAAGGGAAAACACCCACATCGGCTGAAGAGAAATGACACAAATCAACTGGAAAGAGAAACACCAGGTTGACCGAAAAGAGAACACATCAAATCAATTACTTCATATCAAATCAATTACTTCATATCAAATCAATTACTTCATATCAAATCAGTTACTCACAACATCCACGCCCCACTGCCGGGAGAGCCCTGTCAATCGACGCGGCTGGGCAAGGATCACACGTCCTGGGCAAGGTGTCCCTTCCACAGGTGGAACTCTCACCAGGTCTCAGCTTCCAGCAGTTTATATAAGCAGTTACAGAGTTTACAGAGCAAGCATCTAGTGTTCCCATGCCCAAAACAGTTATCAGTGGCATACGTGCACTGAGCCCCTTGGCTAACGTCCCAGCCCAGTGGTTGTGTACGTGCATTGTTTTCTTTGGTTATCATCTTAGCCCGGCACAGATGGCCAGTCCATCCCGTGCTACCACGCTCCAAGAGCCTTGAACTGTTACAACTTGCAACTCCCTCCATGGGAGAAAGGCCAGTTCCCGGGAAAAGGCCAGTTCCCCCCACACAGAAAGCAGCTTTGTATTTCTTTGTGTGCTGGTGGCTATAGGTCAATGGAGCGGCCAAACATGGCTGTACTCATGTCAAGACAATTCCCATGTGTTTTCTTGTAAGAGTTGTATAGTTTTGTCTCATATTTAGCTGTTGGATCTATTTTGAGTTCATTTTTGTAAGTACTGTAAGCAAGGAGTCCAACTTCTTTGCGTGTGAAAATCCAGTTGTTTCAATACCATTTGTGGACAACACTGTTCTTTCCCCATTGAATTGTCTTTTCACTCATCAAAAATCAATTGACTGTAAATATGTAGGTTGATTTCTGGACTCTCAATTCTATTCCGTTGGTCTGTATGTCTATTTTTTATGACAGCACCACGCTGTATTCATTATGGTAGCTTTGTAATAATTTTTGAAATTGGGAAGTGTGAATACTCCATCTTTGAACTTCTTTCTCAAGATTGTTGTGGCTCTTGTGGCTCCCTTGCATTTCCACATGAATTTTAGCCTTGGCTTGTCAGTTTCTGCAAAAACAGGCAGCTGGGAGTTTGCTTGGAATTCCACTGAATCTCTAGTTCTATTTGTGGAGTATTGCCACCTTAATAGTATCAAGTCTTCGCATACATGAAGATGAAATGTCTTTCCATTTATTTTGGTCTTCATTAATTGCTTCCAATAATGTTTTTTATCTTTCATTGTACAACTCTTGTACTTCTTATGATAAATTTATTTCTAATTATTTCATTGTTTTGGATGCTATTGTAAATTAACATATTTTCTTACTTATATTGTCAGATTTTCCTTTGCTAGTATATAGAAATAAAATTGATATTTTAAAACTTGACATATGATATTATATTAGTTTCAGGCATATAACATAATGATTCTATATATGTATATATTACCAAAGATCAACACAATAAGTCTGGTTAACATCCATCACCTCACATAGTTACAGATTTTTTTCTTGTTATCAGAACTTTTAAAATCTGCTCTCTTAGCATCTCTCAGATGTACAATACAATATTGCTAACTATAGTCACCATGTTTTTTGTTATATTTCCAGGACTCATTTATTTTCTAAGTGGAAGTTTATACCTTTTGACCCCTTCATTCATTTGCCCAACCCCCACCCCCTGCCTCTGGCGACCACCAAGCTGTTCCCTGTATCTGTTAGCTCAGTTTTTGTTTTTTTTTTTAATTTTAGATTCGCCATTTAAGTGAGATCATATGGTATTTGTCTTTCTCTCTCTGACTTATTTCACTTAGCATAATGCCCGTCTATGTTGTTGCAAGTGGCAGGATTTCTTTCCTTTTTATGGCTGAATAAGATTCTGTTATATATATATACTTACACCACATCTTCTTTACCCGTTCATCCATCAAAGGACACTAGGTTGCTTACCGTGTCTTCACTATTGTAAATAAATGCTGCAATGAACAGTGGGGTGCAGATATCTTTTTGTGTTAGTGTTTTTATTTCCTTTGGATAAATATTCATAAGTGGAATTGCTGGATCATATGGTAGTTCTATTTTTAATTTTTTGAGGAATCTGCATATTCTTTCTCATAGTGGCTGCACCAATTTATATTCCTATACAATGGATTTTTTAAATTAATCTTGTATCCGGCAGCTTTGTTAATCTCATTTCTTAGTTCCAATAGTTTTTCCATGTATTCTCTGTGATTTCCTCTATATGTGGTCACATCATTTGAGAGTTGAGATAGTTTTACTTCATCCCCTCCAATCTAGATACCTTTTACATCATTTTCTTGCCTAATTGACCTGGCTAAAACCTCCAGTAAAATGTAGCATAGAATTGGCAAGAGTGGCTAATGCTCATCTTGTTCTTGACCTCAGGGGTGGCATTTCCAGTCTTTCCCCACTGACTATGACGTCGGTGAGCTGTGGACTGTTCACAGATGCCCTGGACGAGGCTCAAGATATTCCCATCTGTTTCTAGTTTCTTGAGTGTTTCTATCACGAAAGGGTGTTGGATTTTGTCATATGGTTTTTCTGCACCTAGTGGATATTAGCTTTTGCAGCAGCTTTTAAACCATGAAATCGTCTTCCCTCCCCTCTTCCTCCATCTTTCTCCCTCACACAAACACACAGAACCTCTCTGGAGGCAAACCAGAACCCACATATTAAATACTTGCTGAAAGCCAGTCGAATGACTAGTCTAGACCTCTTGATCCCATCATCCCTGCCCTGGCTGCTGTGTAACTGGGGGGTGGGCCCACTCCAAACAGGTGACGACAGAAATTCACATACTCATGATAATTCCGAGGGTGGTGGCTCCCTCTGGATTGCATTCTCCGTCGTGTTCTCTTCTCTTTACTGACTGTAGAGTGAAAATATTTAGCATGAAGGGAGAGGATTGTGCAGGAAAGAGCATATATCAATTGTGTGTGCTGAAAGGTAACAATAAATAGGCAAAAAACTTGACTTCTTCAAGAAATGTGTTAAAGGAAATATGACATATTCTCTACAGACCTTCCTGGCGTGGAAGCCCACATTCTGAAAATACGGTGTCTGGTTAATTTTCTGAGGCCTCGTGTATCACTTTTCCATTGCAGGAGTCTGGGTGCTGACCCTGTTGTCGGCCGGCCTCACGAGGGTGAGCTTTCTGTTCCATAATTTGCCCGGTTTCAGGTAAGAGGCCTTTGGGGTCATTTGCATGTCTTCAGCAGGAAAGCGTCAGCCACGCTTTCTCAGAATTATCAGGAAGTGCCAGCAGAGCCCGACATGCAGTACGAGGTCTGGATTGGACAGACACTTCGTCTGCAAACTTCCTATGGCACTGAGTTTCTGAAGCCCTTAAAGAACAGTGATTCTAAAGTGGAAAAAGGAAGGACAAAGGCATTTCAGCATTGTGTTTGTCAGAGTTCTCCAGAAAATAACCAACAGGATACATATGCATGTGCACACATACACACACACACACACACAGATGTGTGTATATGTATGTGTAGAGAGAGAGAGAGACTGATTTTAATATATTGGCTCATGTGCTCATGAGGGCTGGCAAGTCCAAAATCTGTAGACCAGGCTTGCAGACTAGAAACTCAGGCAGATGTCTAGATGCTGGAGTCTCGAGGCAGATTTTCTTCTTTGGGAAACCTCAGTGTTAGCTCTGAAGGCCCTTAGCTGATGAGGCCCACCCAAATTATTGACAGTAATCTCTTTTACTTGAAGTCAACTAATTGTACGTGTTAACCACATCTACAGAATACCTTCACAGCAAGACGCGATTAAATATCCAGTTTGATTAAACAGCTGCATACTATGGCCTGGTCGGGTTGACACACAAGACTAACCATCAGAGCCCAGGCTCCCTCAACTTGGCGCCCACTCACATCTCCTTTAGCCGCATTTAATCTCCAAATAAGGACAGGAAGAAAGTCATTCTTCCCTCTAACATGGTACCCCTCTCCTGTGGACAACTCAAAACACAAATACTCTCCCCAAGGAGGATGCAAAGTTCTTGGGTGATGTGCACTCCTTTCCTTGATATCCTATGACTTAAATACTATCATGTGAAGTTAACTGTTATTGATACATCTAGTTACATATGATGTTCTGTGATAAGAAGATAAGGAACAGAAGAAAAAAATTTATTTGATACATGCACACTGTCTACAGTCTGGGAAGGCTTCCTGGAAGGCTTCTTGGATCCTTGGGCTGGGGCTTCTCTGGAGGGCAGCGGGGTGTTTTCTGTTTTTGGAAAGGCACGTGGAAAGGCAGTCATGTTGCTGAACATTTGTCCTCTTGAAGCACCAGTGCCCGCTCTAAAACAAGCTTCAGAGCTAGTGCCAGCTCCACCACCAGCTCCACAGCTAGCACCGCCTTCAGTGTCAGACATCACACCAGCTCTAGTACCAAATCTTAAGTTCGAGCCATTTCTTGCCCATGCCCAAGAGCTAGATGTAGTACCAGCCACAGAGCTAGTGCCAACTCCAGAAAATGGTCAAAAGCTGGGGCCTGGTCCAACACCAGCTCCAGCAGCAGCTCAAGAGCTTGAGTGTTCTCTGGAGCCAGCTCTAGCCAGGCTCCTGACTCAGAGCCATTTTCAGGACCAGCTTCAGCACCCAAGCCACTGCACGAACCAGTTCTATTACCAGCTCCAGAACTAGAGCCAGTGATAGGTCTATAGCCAGAGCTAGCCCCAACACCAGCTCTACCAACAGCTCTAGCACCAGAGTTGGGGCCAGCTCCATAGCTAGAGCTAACCCCAGCTCCCACAGTTGCACAAACTCCTGAGATAGAGCAAGCTCCACCTTCAGCTCCAGTGCTAGTTGCAGGGTCAGGGCCGGGGTTCTCTCATGAGCTAGAGCTGGCTTGAACACTAGCTGTAGCATCAACGCTGGAGATAGAGGCAGCTCTATCACCAACTCCTGTGCCAGTCCCAGTGATGGTTCTAGTGCTTACTTTAGAGTGAGAACCAGGTTGAAGCTAGTTTACAGCCAGTGCCAGGTTCCAAGGAAGAGCCAGCTCCAGCATCAGCTCTAACACTGGCTCCAGAGTTAGAGCCATTTCTGGCACCAGCTCGAGAGCTAGAGTCAGCACCAAGTTCAGAGGCAGAGCCTGCTCCAGCAACAGATCTAGTACCAGCTGCAGAGCTAGATCCCCCACAAGTGCTGGAGCAAGAGCTGGCTTGGGTACCAGTAGCAGACTTAGAGCCAATGCCAGCTCAGGAGAAAGAACCAGCTCTGGCAACAGCTCTAGCACCAACATCAGAGCTAGATCATGCTGTGCTACCAGCTCTACCACCGATTTCAGAGATGGAGGCAGCTCTATCACCAACCCCCCAGGCAGAGCCTGTGCTGCTCTAGTACCAGAATCTGCCCCAACACCAATTCCAGAGGTGGAGCCGGTGCCAGAGCTACAAACCAATCCACCACCAGTTTTAGCACCAGCTACATAGCTAGAGCTAAGACTGGTTATACAACTAGAGACACAAGAACCAGGTCTAGAATGAGAACCACAGTTAGAGCCACTTACAGCAATAACTCTGCACCAGCTCCAGTGCAAGAGTTGGAGCCAGCTCAAGAGCTTTATCAAACTGCAGAAGCAGGTCTAGATTATCTCTGGAGGTAGTTCCAGCTCCAGTGCCTTCCCCAGAGCTAGAGATACTGGCGGCTATAGAGATAGCACAACTCTAACACAGGCTCTCGCATGAGCTGCTGAGATTGAACCAGCTCCACCTTCAGCTCCAGTTCTAGAACCAGAGCCATGTTTTGAGCTAAAGCAAGCTCCAGCACCAGCTCTAGCACCAGCGAGAGGACTAGCCCATGACATCACCATGATGGGTGGGGCCAGGTGTTGGGCTGAGGGGTGGGACATTTTCTGCCAGGCAGCTCACTCCCAAGTACCTTGATCACATCCACTGCCAGCTCCTAGTCCTCCCTCACTCCATGAGGTCCCAGCCCCGGGGTCTCTGTGGCCCTGCTTTCCCAAAGAAGGCTCAAAGCTGACAAAGAGCCCTCTGGTGTTGGAAACTGGGGCCAATTCATTAAAAACAGTATACATTTTGACCCAGAAACTCCACGTCATGGATTCTGTCCTAAACAGAGATTTGTGGTTGCAGGTGTTCCCTTCAGCACGATTCAGAGAGTGAAAAACTGGAAATGGCTCCTGGTCCAAGCAGGGGGTCTTCATAAATTCTGATGCCAGGACAGAGAAAATACCAAGTGGAAGAGGATTACCTGGCGGTGGCCATGCCTGGACAAATCAGGCTCTAGAAGAGCACACACCCTGGAATGCTCCGTTCCTGACACCCACAAGTGCACACACACATATGCACGCATGTGCACACACGTGCACACACTGTACAGACTTTCTGTGGGATGAAGTCGTGGGATCAGCACCGCCAGCACAGGCGTGCCCCTGGGGGCTGCGATGGGTCCTGCAGGCTGGTCTCCAGAGAGGAGTGTCCTTTCACACTTGTCTCTAGGAGTCTGCTGGGGCCTCTGCTTCCTCACATTGTCACCAGGGCTGGTTGTCACCACACTGGAACCCTGCCCATCTGATGGGGCCCAGTGCCCTCTCCACAGTGTCTCCATGTGCGCGTGTCCCCCTTGTGGAGCTCGAGCGTCTCTGACACATGCTGCCCCTGTGTATCACCTCTCATTGGCGTTGAGTGTGTTTGCTCTTTATCTCTTACTAAAATACTGAATTTCAAGCATTTTTTGGAAGCGAGGGATGTGTAGCCTTTCCCTGGCCTTGGGTTATGAGGAATGCTTTCCGGTTTGTGGTTTGTCTTTCCAGCATTCTACCCTTGTCTTGTTTTTGTTTTGGCCACAGGCGTTTCATGCCTGGCTTCTGGCTCTGGTGTCCCACTTAGAACAGCAGTCTGTACCCCAAGATTATGCACATATTTACCGAAAGGGCTTTATTTGATACATCAAATCTAGAATCCACCTGGGATTTTCCTATCAAATTAGAGAAATTCTATTTCAAATAAAAACAGAAAAGGAAAACCTATAAGGCCCTGTGAAAATAAGAAGGCAGACACAAATGGCCAGTTATGGCATGATTTCACTTATAGGAAACATCCAGAATAGATTTAACAAAAAACAGTGACAGAAAACAGATTAGGGCTGGCCAGGGCCTGAGGGATAAATGGGGAGTGAGTGCTTTTAGAACAGGGTTTCCTTTTGGAGTGTGAAACTGTCTGAGCCCAGATAGCGGTGATGGATGCACAGCATTGTGAATGTACTTAATGCTCATAAAGTGTACAATTTAAAATGAGAAAACATAAATTTTAAAAAATCGAAACATTTAATTTAAATAATTATTAAGAACTAAACAATAAAGAAAAATCAAATAGAGCAACTAAGAAGGAAACAAACACATTAATGAGAGTAGGGAAGGAAATTTCTGGTGAGGGAGCAGTTTGAATGGGTGGTACAGGAGCTGCTGATGAGAGACATTGCAGAGCCAGCTCTCCCAGGCCAGATGGTTTGGCTTCAGGTGCCTCTTGGTCTCCTGCAGGACCCTCTTCAGGGAATGTGTCTCCCTGCTTGCATGGTGGGGCCTCAGTTGTCTCCTGGTCTCCTGCGGGAGCCCGTGCAGGGGATGGGTCTCCCTGCACGGTGGCTGGGGCCTCAGCTACCTCCTGGTCTCCTGCTGGAGCCTGTGCAGGGGATGGGTCTCCCTGCACGGAGGCTGGGGCCCCAGCTGCCTCTTGGTTTCCTGCAGGAGTTGGTGGCAATGATATTTGTCCGGGATGGATGATGGGTACTGAGGTAGCTCTGAGGCTTGTCCAACAGTCAGTGCAGACGTTCTCCCCACAGCTGCTGATGCAGTCTTGTGTCACAGCTGCTCATCCCTGGGGGTGAGGGATTGGATGTCCCCTTCTACCAGCTCCTCGCTGATCTCCTGCATGGAGCTCTGCAACGGCAGTGACCGGTAGCCGACCCAGAGGCATCCGAGCCCTGCCAGCTGCCCAGCTGTCCTTGTGCTGCTTCTGTCCTCGGGATCTAATTCTCCCAGATCAGGCACATACCTGTGTCTCCACAGAATTCCACCCCGGATGAAAGACATACACCTCAGGCAGAAGGGTGCCACTCTAGCACTCCACATCCCACCCAGCCGACCTTGACCTGGGCTGTGAACATGACCCACAAGGGTCATGTTAGAAGCCCACCAGGCTTCTAACACCTCAGCGACCTGCTCCTGCTCACGGTGGTCCACCCTCATGAAACCGCCCTTCCACACACACACATGGGGAGGGGATGTAGGGATGCCCAGATGGGACCACAATGCTGGTCTGGTCTGGATTGGCCTGCCCTAGGACTCCCTGTGTTACCTTTCTGTCCCTCCGGTTAAATGGCCACAATTGTCGGCCATGAGAAAGGAACCAGCATCTGCATTGCGGGTGGTCTTTGGGAGCTTTCCTGGGGCTCTGGTCCCTGACCATCGAGAAGAAGCAACTAAACACGTTGCTCCCACTAGACAAGTGCTAGACAAGTGAGCTGGCTTGGGGGCTGTCTCTAGGATGTGGATGCCTAGTTACCAGGGTTCCAAGTACTCTTGGGCTCCATGAGGGTACTTCCTGGGGTCAACTTACCTAAGCTCCCTCCTCACACAAGACCTCCCTAAGGGCCCCCGGGGCTGCTGACTGCTCACTCTCCATCTCCACACCACGTCCAGACACAGTCACACCAACACAGTCCACCCCACAGCCTCTGGGGAGGTCTGAACGCAAGCAGGGCCCCAGCTTTGAGGACACAGAGTTGAATGCAGTCCCGCTCCTGCTTCTTGCCAGTGATGTCACCCTGGACAACCACGTGCCTCTCAGGGCCTCCTCAGTGTCCCCATCTGTGCAGTGGGGGTCATTCTAGCGTCTATTCCCTCGGGATGTCATCAGGTGCGATATAAGATATTTTATGTTTGCAAGTATATGTGGAAACCATTCTGGTTGGAACCTGATTTGGCCCGAAATTTATTTGAACCAAAGAAACCTGACTCGTGGCTTGTCAGACATGCATTGTCTGTGTGCTTTAATCATTACCCTAAAGTAAAGATTGTACTCTTTGAAGATAAAAAAGCATCCCTCCCTTCCTTTGATGTCAGCACCCTTTCAAGATAAGACTGAATGCCTCATTTCCCCCAGCGCCGAGGCCATGGTGACTTGCTGTCTATGTGCTCATCAATAGCAAAATATCTCCTTGAATCCTTGAGAGAATGTGCACCTGTCATGCTTGATGTGTGTCTCTGTCTTTGGAAACAGGATGTAACTCTGCTGAAAAGCACTCTTCTTCACAGCGCTTTCTTCCCTTGCAAAGATGTGCTCCGGGCTAGAGTCCTCAAATGAAATTGGGCTCAAATAAAACTTTGTGCTACAGAACGATTATTGATTATTTGCGGCACCTTTTCCTGGCAACCACGAAGGGACTTCTGAGACACCCACATGAGACCAGGTGGAGCCTACTTTCAACCAACACTGGTACCACAGGGGACCGTTGCGTTCCACTACCCCTCCTCCCCCCGGCTTCACTGCACTTTTCAGGTGCTCTGGTGAGTTCTCCCGAAATCTGGACCTCCTTATTTAAGTTGACAGTCCTGACTTGTTATTCCAGCTGTTAAAACAGTCTGAAGACTTCAACATCTTAAGGGTGTGTTGGTACTCTTCCTAGGTAAGAGGAAACTGGGGGGGACATTTCCTAGGTGAGGGGAGCCAACAGGGAGACATTTCCTAGGTAAGGGGAACCAAGGGGGAAGTTTGGAGTGAACTGGGTTAGCTGACCTCTTTAATTTGGCTTTCAATTGAAAAAGAGACATGTTGATAAAGTCTGAACAAACTGACAGCAAAATGAGAGACTGAATTTGTTTCGTTCTGAAGAAAAGGGGCACTTGCTCTTTCCAGCCACAAGTTGTTCTCAGGTGACTGAGAACCTGGTGTAAGTGTCTGAGGACAATCTCCATGACATGTGGCAGTCCCATAGGGAACTCAGTCACCATAATTCACTTTAAATAATTAATGTCTTGTCGAGGGGCCCGCACACAAGGATTGTTCATCCAGTGCTCTGCACCCCTACGGTAGTTGTAGACTGCCCGCAGGAGAAGCTAAGACACGTGAGAGAGTGTTCATCACCTTTTAGGAAGTGACACTCACAAGCAGCACAGTTTTGACCAGCTACACTGTCCTTAGAAATTGTTCAGACTTGATATTAAAATGAAACTAAAAGAAAATGAGAAACCACACTTTAAAGGCCAACAATGCCAGATGGGCACCCACCCACTGGAACTCTGGCTGGCTCTGTGTACAATATGTATGGAGCCTTTACTTGCAAGTACTTAACCAAATGGGGATAGCTGTAATTGGCTGAATCTTTGGATCAGGATAACCTGGGATAATTTAAAATTATACTGGCCACTTTGGGGCTCCTTTGAGCTTCCGAAACTTGTCTTTTTGTGCACTAGATTTGAGAACCGTGGAACAGACAGATTAAATGCAATCTTTAATCTCTAAAGAGTTAAGCATGCCACCTTCCAGCACACCTGCTCGAAAACTAAAGGTTGCAGAAGTTGTAAATATTTAAAACAACAGAAAAGTCTTGCTACGCTTGTATTGTGTCCTGAGAGCTTGGCTTAGTAACCATCAGGTTGGGTGCCCCAAAATATGGTCAGACAGAATTGCGGGTTGCACCCAATTTGCAGTCAGGTATGGTTGGACAGAAATATGGGTTGAACTCCATTTGTGGCTAGGGTCCTACCAAAATGCCACCAGCTTCAGGGGTGTTACATTGGCCATTAGAAGGAATGATCTAATTAGATAAGATTGCTTAAGATGTGCACTTAAAAGCAAAGCCTTCAAAATTCCAAAAGAGCCCTACTGAAAGTTTGGTTGCAAAAAGCTAATAAAAATTAAGCTATAAAAGTTACCTAAAAGTCTATTAAATTATGGCTTTACAGACACCCCCATAATCGACCTTCTAAGAAGGGCCCAGTATGAGCCCCTCTCAGAGTTAATGAGATCATGAGAGATTTTCTGGGAAACTTAACGTTATTCCCTTAAACAGTCAATGGGAAACTTAAATTAAAAATTAATAGAGTTGTTTAATACTGCCAAAAACACAGTTTGGATCCAACTATTCTTTTTTAAATTAGTGAGTTTTGTATTGTACCTGATTCATAGGAAACATTTAATGAAAACTATTTAAGGTCTCCGCTTGTGTCTGTCTGTGTATCTATGTATGTCTATGTGTACGCGTTATATATATGTGATATTTTTCTACCTCTGGATGATGTAATTTCTAAAAGAGCTCCACTAGTAGGCTTAAAGTAAGCATTTATATAAATTGTTTCTAAATGTAATGGAAACTAACCCAAATGTTTTTCAAGTTAACATGATATCATCTTTAGTAAATGAAAGCTTATTTAAGTTTGTTGGTTTGATGAAAATAAGCATGTTTTCAGTATTCTAAAAATTATATAAAATTCCTAAAAATCTGATATGTCCTGGTATAATTCTAGTCGTTATCTTAAAATGTGGCTTATAAAATAACCAAATTTCCTTGTAATTACATTATCATGTTAAGTCTTTTGCCATTGCCAGATAGTCATTATTTTACTCCAGTGGTTTTACAAATACATTTCATCTTCAGAGAAATTCGCAACAAGGCCTCTGACACTCCCAACATTTGACACACATGGAGAGAAAGCTTCTACAGTACGTTGGTTGTGTGATTTATCCTTTTTTCCTGTGAAAAGTCAGTGTTGGCAGGCTCCGGGCTCCTGTCACTTCAGCAAGTGTGTGAGGACACCCTGAATGCAGTGACCACGGGCCACTGTGACGTGTCACCTGGCCGTCATGTCTTCTTACACTCAGACTCTGTCATTCCACCTATATTGGGGAAGAAGCGAGGCCAGTGCAGAGCCCGAGTGGCAGGCACAGCCTGAGAAGGTGGAGGGACTCTTGTCACACGGTGGCCACCACTGTCTCCCTCAGTGGACAGTCGTTGCCAGGGGCCTGGGTCTCCGTCTTCCATCCCCTGAGCCCCCGCCGGACGTGCAGGCTGCCACTCCATGATGATTTCTGGAGAAGGGGCTCTTGCTAGCACACAGACCCTGACATCAGTGAATAAAAGACACTTGGCCTGCCGTTCTCGTCAGGTCCGCCCCTGACACACTCAGGAGAGTCCTGTCCTGACCACGCTTGTTTCTTGAATATGTGGTTGGCTCACATTTTCAGGAGGTCAGGAAACACCTACTGTGCACTCACTGTGTTCATGTGACAGTCAGACGCTGAGAACCACGCTGCAGGAAGAGTGCTCTGACTTGGCACAGCAGGTGACAGTCTCGTTGAGCACCTGGCACAGGGTAGACACTCAGGCTGCATTTCTGAAGATCCACACTGTTCTCTCACAGATTATGCTCAGGTCCCAGCACCTCCTGACCAGCATTAGAGTTACTCACACCTTCTGAGGGTCATTCTCCCCGCAGGGGCTGCATGGGAGCTGCTCAGGTGCCTCGGCCTACCGTGCAGCCTGACATTCCCACAGACCACTTCAGATGGCCTTGGCGGCCTCAGCACTGGGGTGGATCTGTGAGGCAGCCATTGTCCTGGGGCCTGTCCTGCCCCGTGGTTGAGCCCCAGGAATGTATCCCCTCCACAAAGGACCCCACACTTGCCTTTCTCTCTCCCAGGGTGCATCACCCAGCTACCCTCAGACGCTCATGCTGTGGCGACCAAGAAACCCAGCCTTTCTTCCACACAAACCTTGATATTTCACACGGAGCAGCCTAGATTCAGCTTGAGCTGGAGACAGTGCTTGGAGTCCCTCTCGCTGTGCTTTTCTCAGGGGCCACACTGAGGGCACGCTGAGCAGTCAAGTTTAAAAGGAGTAATCCAGAGATTGTGGTCACCTTCTCAAACCAGGAGTCCATTGTCTTGCTAGGGAGGCAAACAGGTGGGATGTAGCTGGTGGGGGAGCTGCCCATGAGGAGCGGAGAGACTTGCTCTTGCTGTCGCTCTGGTAGGGTGGTGCCAGCTGAATTGCCAGAGAAGAGCACAGGAATCTGTGCCCATCAGAAAAATGCCATGTGTGCATCCACCCTCAGAGATGGAAAGTGAACAGGCTCAGGCTTGTGACCCGAAGCTGTTCCTCAGCTGCAGTCATCCACCTTCATTACAGCGAGAGAACACTGAAGATGAAGCAAAGGCCTGATTGAGTCCCTGTTCCTGACCGACTGTACGCCAGGAGCTGCCAGGTGCTGGGGATGCGGTGGTGAGAAGCATGCATTCATTCCAGCTGGCGCATTTCGGGGCTGGCTGCCTCTCATGAGTCTGGCCTCAAACTAGGAAATCAAGATGAGGTCACCTGCCCCCAGAGCAGCCGAAGGAGGCCGTGTTCATGAGGGGATTCCTTTGGGCAGATTCAACCCCTCCCCCTGAGCTTCTAACCTTGCCTGTATGATAGAATCATCTGGGAGGGTACTGATTGATTGTTTTGATGTACCGTATTCAACATTTGGTGGACATTTGGCTGGTTCCACATTTTGGCTATTATGAATAATGCCAGAACTTCATGTATGAGTTTTACTTGGCCCAGCATTTTATTTTTTGGATCATTCGCATACAAGTGTCTGTGTGAACGTGTTCTCAGTGTTCTCGAGTGTATACCTAAGGAGTGAGATCACTGGTGCCTTCATTTAATTTTTTAAGTTTGGACACTTTTACCACGTAATTCATGACACGCTCGGTGACCCTGAGTCCAAGACACCGAGTATTGATTTCCCTGAAGACACCTCGGGCTATTACCTACAGGCTCCTCAGAGGCTCTGCCTGCTTCCCCGAGGTTCTCCCTGGACATCAGGACCCTCCCGGTGCCCCATGCTCATCAGGGTGGCAGATGGGCTTGGGTCTCGTTGATGCTGCACAGCTTCCCGCTGGGTCAGCTCAGGTCCAGAGCTCCTGGAAAAACAGCTCAAATGAGATGCTCCTCCATCAACCTTTGCGAGGTGGGAGCTCCGGTTTCTTGCCTCCGTCCTCTTCCTCCTTCTCTGTGCTGCCTCCACCATGTTGATAGGGACTTCCTTTAAGCCTCAAGAGTGTCAGAATAACTCACATTTTTTCTTGGCCATCCTTCACACCCAGCATCCATTCCTGTTGGTTTTTCTACCACATTGATATTTTTAAAACATTGACATGTGAGTCACATGATGTAAGACCATTTTAAAGTGTACAATTCAGTGGTTTTAGCGTATTGTCTATGTGGTGCAACCACCCCCATGATCTCATCCCACGCATTCCCTTTGGAGAGCTCGTTTTCACCATCAT
The DNA here is from genome assembly GCF_020826845.1 of Diceros bicornis minor. NCBI lineage: Eukaryota > Metazoa > Chordata > Mammalia > Perissodactyla > Rhinocerotidae > Diceros > Diceros bicornis. The sequence continues at coordinate 616,567 of NW_026691086.1, read as the reverse complement.
GAGCCCCCGTCCCCGCAGTGGAATGTCACATGATAAAACCAGGGGGGCCATGTGACCACAGAAGCTGCTCTTTCCTCCTGTAGCCGAGTTCTTTATGTTACCTTTTGAAAGAGGGTGGGGGAGGTTTTAAACAGATAGTTCATCGACGAGAAACTGAATCAGATTCTTGGGGGTGGAGTCCTGGCATGGGTAACCCCCCCAGGGATCTGAATGTGAGCTGCAGTGAGAACCTGCCAAGAACCAGCCAGAGCTGCTCCAGGAGCAATTATACCCTGGTTGGGCGTGGGGCAAATTCATGATTCTGAGGGTTGGCTGGATATCTGCTGGTCCCCTGCATGCGCCACTGCCCCCAACACCCCAACTCTGCACACAGAAGACACTTGAACCACCAGGGACCCCTCCTGAGAACTGAGGCCAGGACCCTGGCAGTCCCCCTTTCCTCCACCTATCGGCCCTCTTCATAACCCAGATCACCACTCAGATGCTAAGTTTGGTCCCCTGCGTGGAAGTCCTCAGTGGCTCCCCATGGCCTGTAGGAGGGTGAGGCCCCTGGCAGACCTGAGCACCCACCTTGCATTTCAGCCTCATCCCCTACCTGCCCCATCCACTCCTGCCTCCCCCGCCGCACTCCTCCATTCCAGCCAAGGTTCCCTCTGGCCCTCTATGACTTTGCTCCTCCCTCTGCTGGGTCCCCATCTTACCAAGCTCAACCCTAATGTCCTGGCTTCTTGGTCTGCCCCCTACTACTGGACAGTGGTCATTCCCTCCCCCTGGGCACAGCACACCTTTGTGGTCTAGCCTGGCCCTGCACTCCCTGGAATAGATCCTTTCCCTGTCTTCTCACCTCCTAGAGAGACTCAGGTGCAGGGGCCACAGCAGGTTCCTCGGGGTCCCCAGGACCTGGCACAAGGTCCAGCACCGCCCGAGTGACAGTGACTGTGAATGAGTGGCGGGAAAGGGAGGTCGGGCTCTGCAGGCCTTTGTAACTTTTGAGATTTTGGGGGAAATCAAGAGTCCCCGTAGATGTCCTAGCTCCAAGGGGGTCTCTGAAGGAATGAGGGGGGGCGTAGTCTGAAGACCCCAGATGGGAAAGCATTCACAGCATCCAGAACTTTCTTGGGCTCAGGGTGGTGAGAAAGCTTCAGCGCCATTGTCACTCCCTTCAATCACCAGGTCTGCTTTTCCTGCGGACAAGGGTGAGGCGGGTGAGGATGGAGGTTGGGGGGTTCAGTGCAGGCTCAGGCCTTCAGCGCTGCCCTGCTCACACCAGCCATCCGTGGGAAATGTCAGAGAGGGGCAGTGAAGGGTGTCCAAGGTCCAAGACCTCTGTCCTGCCTGGGCATCCCAAGTGCCTGTCTGCCAAAAGGGCAGGAACCAAATGCCAGAGCCCTTGTGGGAGGGACGCTGGGCATGGAGCCCTCCCTCGTGCCCCTAGAGTATCTTGTTGGGAGGCATCAGCTCCTGGGCTTCTAGCACCAAGGACCTTCCTGGGGGTGTGACATCCACAGCAGGGCTCCAGGCTTGTGCCAGAAGCCCTGTGGCCCGGGATCCAGCCCCTGATCCTCCCCCTGCCACCAGCAAGGCCCTGTCCTGCTCCGCAGGCCCCCTAACCCCCAGGCCCACCTCTGCCAGAGGTTTAGGAGGAATGGTGGGCACAGTAGACAGTCTCCAAGATGGCAGCAGTGACCTTGGCCTCTTGGTTTCACACCCTTGTGTGTTCTGCTTCTGTGTCAAATCAGAGCAGGGCTGTATGGTGACAGAGTATGGTGGAGGCAGAGGGGTGTGAATTCTGAGGTTCGGGGCCAAAAAACCATTTTGGCTCCTATACTGGCCCTTGAATCACTTGCCCTGTGGGAATCCGGGCACCGTATTGTGAGGACACTCAAGCAGCCCCATGGGGAGACCCATGTGGAGAGGAACAGACTCCCTGCAAACAGCTGAGCCCAACTTGCCAGCCCTGTGAATAAACCACCTGGGAAGTAGATCCTGCAGTCCCAGCCAGGACTTCAGATGATCGCAGCATCCTGAGGGACCCTGAGCCAGCTGCTCAAACTGCTCTTGAATTCCTAACCCACAGAAACCGTGACACGTATACAATCAATTTAATCCATTGCATTTGGGGCAACTTGTTACCCTGCATCAGGTAACTAATACAGCCCCTCTCGCTCTGGGGTGTGTCCTCTCTCAGATGCTGGGTGTGGACGGGAAGGTTGTTCTGCCTTCCTCCCAGCCCCTGGCCATGTTCCTCGACCATGGAATGGAGAAGGAAAGAGATGAGATGTGGTCCTGGAGCAGCACAAAATCAGATGCCCTCAGCCAACATGATATTTTTCTCCGTTTTAATTAATACTTTACAAAGTACAAAATACATTGTCTTTTTGGAGAAACAGTTGGTATTTGTTTCTCTCCATCACACAGTACATGAATCTTGAGGGTTTCATGTTTCTTCAAGAAAGAAAGAAATCGTGAGGGTCCCCACCAGGGTGTAAGGCTGCCCACTTCTCCCCTCTCCAGACCTTGGGACAGATGTAAGTGCCACTGCTACTGCTGGTGACCTAGGGCAGGCCAGGTGAGGGCCAGACCCCCGAAGATGAGGTCCTGGGCAGCGTAAGGCTCCGCAGAATCCCACTATACCCCCAACTTCCCCTCACCCCATCTCAGGGTAACAGAAATGATCTTGGCATAGAGCAGGATCTTTTGTTTGTTACCCCCTGACCCCAGTTTTGGTGCCAACCCTGCTCAGTTCTTCCCTGGACCATTTCCTGAATAGCTAAACTGAGGCAGGGGACAGGGACACTCACTGGGCTTGGCCTGTGACTTGGGACATGAATTTGGCCTATTTTTCAAACCCCCTTCCCACCCCTTCTCCAACTTGCTGGACCCTCTCCAGGGACGATCCCCAGTAGGCGAGGGGGCACCAGCACCCAAAACCTCTCCCTGTGAACAGTATCCTCAGGACTGGACGCTTCTGAAGAGCCGGCTCAGCAGGTCTTGCCCCTTTGGGCTGCATGGACTGCCAGGCCTCGCGCTGCACAGCAGAGCCCCTGCTGGGGACACCTCTGCCCCCTCCACAGAGCAGATTTACACAGTCAAGTAGGCTGGGGCAGTCCTGCATGCAAGGCCTGCCACACCACCATCAACTCCATATGTGGCCCCCTGGTAAGAGTGCTACCGAGGCCTCAAAATACTGGATGAGTCAGTCCCTCAGCTAGGATTTGGGCTCTGCACACGTGTGCTCACACACACACTAATGTGGATGACATGGCACATGCTCACACCTAACATGTGTGTGTTAACACACGTGTGGCTGTCCACAGAACACTGTCCTGACCCGAGGGCAGGGGCCACCTGCACTCCTGACTCTCTCAGCCTCCCACCCTCTTGAAGCAAGAGCCACAAACTCCCTCATCACCAGGCTGCCCACAGACGCCAGGGGCCGGGCCGCAGGCTCCTACCTCCACTCCAGCCACTCCTGGTGCCGCCTGCCTCAAGGCCAGAGGCTGCCTCAGCCACCAGCCCCTGCCTTTACCTTCCCAAGAGAGCAGGTTTCATAGGAGGGGTGGACATCAAAGCTGAAAATATGGAAAGGGGATGAGAGACAGGTAAGCTTGTCCTTTTGCTGCCTCTAATTTGAAAATGAAAGAAAGAAAAGAGCCAGATGAGCTCTGAGAGGTAGGAAGAGGTCTCTCTTTCAGCAGGGCTCCACTCCCCTCAGGACAGCCCCGCCACTCTTCCCAAGCCTGCCCTCTGCTGAGCCGATCACCATCCACCACCCTGGTTTCTCCCCTCCCAGGAGGCCTCTGTGAATGGAGGGCTGCTGCCCCTCCCTCAGCACAGTATCCAGGAACCTGAAAGGCCAAAGCTCATGTCTTTCCACTGCTGGGAGACTCCATCATCCTCCCCCAGGTTACACTCACGAAGCCACACCTACTTCATTTCTCCATGGATGTGACAGCAGTGGCTGGCTGCTCCCCGCCCTGGCATACAGTAGGCACAGATATATTGGGGGTATTTTCTTCCTACCCCTGCCCAGTGTCCACTCAGAGAGTGGCATCAAAAATTCCTCAGTCACGGGGCTGGAGTGCTCCTCTCTCATGTGGGTGCTCCCCAAGTCTCCTCTCTTCGCTGGGGCCGGCAAGGGCCCTAGTTGTCCCCACCTCCAGATCCAGAGGCTCAGATAGGCGGCCCAGGGTGGCCGTGGGACTCCTATACTTCTTCCAGGGAAATGCTGCCAGTTGGGTGGGCCAGTTCATCTTTGATTATCAGGCAAATGGTGCCTTGGCTTGGGGTGGGAGCCTGGCCCTTCCTATCTCTCCAGAGCCTTCTCTCCTGACCTCCATGGCCTCCTCTGTCCTCTCAGAGGGGACAAGCCCCACAAGACCAGTCATCTTCTTCTGGACACTACACTGGTCCCTGAGGCCGTGTTGCCTGGTGTGGGAGGCCACAGTGGGCAGCTCTGGGTCACCAGGCTCCCTCCTTCTCCTCAAGGGGCCTGTGGCCTAGAGTTGGTGGGAGGGGGAGAATGCTGGTTCTTGAGGGGCTCTGGACCCCCTGAATCTTGTGGAGGAGAGTTCTACATGCCTCTCCAGCTCAGATGTGTGCCCTGGGCTGAGGACAGTGACATGGGCAACACCTGCTTGGCGGCTTTGGAGACCCCCGTGGAGTAAGGAGGTGCAGAGGTGGCACTGCCCGTCTCTAATGGATTAGCGTTGGGGGCTGAGGGAGAAAGGGGTTTCTTGGGAACCAGGGGAGGCCATGCTGACGGTTGAGCCAGAGCACATTTTTCTAATTGGGGGTGAGGGACAAGGGGTGGTCAGGGCTCCCTCGTCCCTCACTCTCCCCTCCTTGAGCTCTTACCACTCTGGAATGTACAGGGATGGTGCAGGGACGAGCGAGGCGTGAGGGTTGTGCAGAGGGTCTGAGCTTTCTTCACCAGGGAGAAGCACAGAGGCAAAGACACACCCGGGAGCCCAGGTGGGGGCTCCAGTCACTGGCCCACCCCGCCTCTCGGCAGCCGGACACAGGAACACCATTGCCCTCCCATGCACGTGTCTGTCCAGCCATGGCCCAGAGATGCTCAACACCAACAGGACACACTCCTCAGGCCTCCCTGAGCCATTGGCTGCCCTCACTGCCTTTGCCTTCAGCCAGTAGGAAATGTGGCCATGGGCTCTTCCACTGGGGAGTGAGGGCAAAGGTCATGCAAGATAGCGGTGCCCAGGAGAGCTGAGGCATGAAGTAGAGAATGGCACTGGCAGCCCTGGCATTTTGCTGATGTGGGATTTCCACCCCTGCGCAGATGGCTGAGCTTGCCAGATGCAGGTCCCCTTGTCAGCCCAGCAGAGTGAAGGAGAACAGCCTCAGATCACTGATGGTCCAGCTCAGGGCTGCCCCAGGTGTCCTGCACCAAGCACAGAGCAGAAGGGACTGGGGACCTCCCTAACCACCACCCAGATGAGAAATCTGCGGGAAAACCTTGGCCCTGAGTCTCAGAACTCCCTGGTCCCATGAATGTCCCGGAGTAGAGTTCACAGGGCTGTGGGGAGGACAGGATAGGGGCTCAAGGTGGGCGCTGGTATTTTAGATGAGTGGGAAGGCATGAATTTTACCACATTTTATCCTTAGGAGAGTTGGAGGAGCAGGTGCAGTCGTGTCTACATATCTGCCCTCCCTGCGTTGATTCTACTCATCTTGACAACTACCGCTGCACTGCCTGCTCCACGTGCACTGATCTCATTCAACGGCACAGAATCCCCACCCTGGGAGCAGCATTGTCCCCATGTCATATGGGGAATTGGAGGTGCAAAAAGTGTCACCAATGCCCTCCTTCAGCTAGCAAGTACACCTGGTGTGGAACTGACGGTCAGGAAAAGTGTTCCTGGAGTTTCTACCTGCTGAGTTTGGCCGGGTTCTCACACTGCCCTGGGCGGCACCGTGTCTCCCGAGTTTTGGGAAATGTGTGGAGGCTCTTTGGGCTGTGCCAGTGAACGGGGGAGACCACTGTCATTTAAGGAGGCAGAACATGCCACAGACTGAAGAATTGTCGCCACCCCCAACCCACACCCAGGGTGCCCAGGTAAGAACCCCTGGGAAAACTGGGGAAGGACATTCTAGCTCTGCCCTCGCTTGGTCACTGGGGATAAAGAAGGTGCTCCTAATCAGCACAGGTGGCTGGTCCCTGAAGGCATGGGCACTCTGCACTTGGAGCATATTAACAAAGACTTTGAAACACTTAGAGCCCCAGAGTGTTCTGATCCTTTCACCTTCTGTAAGGAAGGATCCCCTTGGCCTTGGAGCTGGGTTGAAGGCCACAGGGCCAGGAGCCTTGTGTGACCTTGAGGGAGACTCTTGTCAAGGGCAGCCCTGGGAAGCTTCCTTGAGCCCCACTGACCCCACTGTGCTCCTCAGCATCTCTCAGACATAGTCCTGCCCCTTGGCCAACCCTTGGTTCCTTTGCTGGGACTCCCTCCCAGGCCCCTGCTTTTCTTTGCCCCAGCCCCTGTCCAGCCTCCCACCACCACTCTCCAACTGAGCTACCAACCCTCCTCGGTCCTGCCCACCTGTGACCAAGATCACAAACTAGGTCCTGCTGGTCAGTCAGAGGCCACCACTCAGCTGGGTTTCACCCTGATGGGGGCCACCTGCAGCAGGAGCCCCACACTGGTGGGGCCTGATGGACACCAGAAAGGCTCTGGGGAAGGAGACCCTGGGCCAAGCAGGGTCAGGGCTGCCTGCACTGCCCACTGTTCTCCCTCCAGCCCTCCTGGGGCCAGGAGGGATAGGGGTGCACAATCTCATCTCTCCACCTTTTGTTGTGACTCACAATTGCTGCTGGTTTTCTCCTGGTGAAGTGAATGTGCTTTTAAAAAATGTGAGAAATTGAGAAAGGTGTAAAGAAGAAATTAATAATCGCTGCTAATCCCTGCCCGTGTAACTGGGCAAAGGCTCCTTCTGCTTGCTGCAACCTTGAAGCCAATCAATCACAAGATGAGTCGGTGGTGAGGAAAGGAAATTACTCGATTAGCTAGCAAAATTGGAAGATGATGGACTCATGTCCCAGAGACCATCTTAAACAAGCACATAATCTGAGGCAGTTCTGTAGGGACTAGTGGGCTGTGAAGGGGGCTCAGGAACATTGACCATCTGGCATCGGAGACTGGAGACATCACACCAGGTCTTTCAGTTGTCATCGATGATGGATGCCGGTATAGATGATCTTCCTGAGGAGGTCGTCATGTTCCTAAGAAATTCAAAAGAATAAAGTTATCATCTGTCACTCTTGGGATGTACGTGTGTCAGCCAGGATTATTTCTCAGACCTGTTTATCTCCTAGGCTAAGTGCAAGGTAAAACACACAGAGCTTGAGTGAGCTAGTCAGAGGTTACTCTAAGTTACAACACGGCTTCCCTCGAGTCAACTTGCTCTAGGCCAGTATCACCCACGGGTAACATTTGGCAAATTTTCTCCCAGGCCCTGCTGCATTTGTGCTTTCACTTCTTGTTTTCCTCATTCACATTAATTCGTAAGCATTTTCTCAAGTCAGCACAAATATTTTTCCAGCTGTATTGAGGTACGATTAACAAAGAAAAGTTGTATATATTGAAGGTGTACAATGTGATGATTTCATGTATGTGCACATTGTGAAATGAATACCACAATCAAGCTAATGAAGAGTTCCGTCACCTCCTGTAATAACTCCCCCTTTTTTTAATGCTAAGAACTCTTAAGATCAATTCTCTTGTGTATACAATGCATTATTATTAACTCTGGTCACCTTGTTCTATATTAGATCTTGAAAACATCCTCATGTTATAACTGAAAGTTTGTACCCTTTGACCAACATCTCTCATTCCCCTCGCACCCACCAACCTCCATCCCTTGTAGGCACATTCCACTCTCTGTTTCCACGAGTTTGACGTTTTTAGATTCCACGTGTAAATGAGATCATGTAGTGATTGTCTTTCAGTGTCTGGCTTATTATGCTTAGCATAATGTCCTCCAGGTTCAACTGTGTTGTCAGAAAAGGCAGGATTTCTCTCATATTGAAAGCTGGATAATATTTAATTGTAGATACATGTAATGTTTCTTAATCTAATCATCCATCAACAGACACTTAAGTTGTGTCCATATCTTGGCTATTGTTGTCACCAACTAACTGCCCCGAGTAATTCAAAGGCAATTTCGAAAGCACTTAACTGTTTCTTTTTTGTTGTTTTGGTGAGGAAGATTAGCCCTTACTTAGCATCTGTTGCCAATCTTCCTCTTTATGCTGAGGAAGATTTGCCTTGAGCTAACATCTGTGCCCATCTTCCTCCGTTTGATATGCGGGACGCCTGTCATGGCATGGCTTGATGAGCGGTGCATAGGTTGGCACCATGGATCCGAACCTGCGAACCACAGGCTGTTGAAGCGGTGCGCCCAAACCCAACCACTACGCCACGAGGCCGGCCCCTTAACTCTTTCTCAAAGTTGTTTCTCTGTTACTTTAAGAGACGCAATCACCAACCACCCTGAACCAGTCCAAACAGAACTGCAAAAGCAACGCCTGCACAGATGGGCCAAGAAGTCTCCAAAGTTACTTTTGCTTCATTTTAATGTTAAGATCTCCACCCCAGGAGGAGCTTAAGCCTTATTAGCATAACATGAAAGGTAGGGGAAAGCACGTTTTCAAACTACGCCTGGGCTGGCTTATACCCACCTCTATACGTGATGACGAAACTTTCCTTTTGAATATTTATTCCCTACCAAAAATAAAAGGCACTTGTTTTCCCTTGCTGAGAGGGCCACAGCTTTGGAAGTGATTCCCTATGGTCCCCTTATTTGCGGCAAATGAATCGTACTTTGTGTGAGAACAACTTCTAGTAAAGGCTTTGATTTCAACTCACCAAATAGGGAACTCATTTTGGTTCGGTAACATTGTGACAAGTGCTGCAGTGAATATGGGAGGGCAGATATCACTTGAAGATACTGATTTCATTTCCTTTGGAACTATACCCCGTAGTGGGATTGCTGCATCATATGAGAGTTCCATTTGTAATCTTTTGAGAAAACTCTGATCTTTAATCTTTGAGAAAACACTGTTTTCCATACCGGCTGTACCAACAAAAATCAATTCCAGGTGGATTTTAAATCTAAACGGGGGTTTTTACAACAACTTCTCTAGTAAGTACCGTAGAAAAACAGTTTCAAGATCTTGGGGCAGCCAAAGATTTCGCAGAACACAAAGAACAGTAAACATAAGGAACCAAAAGATAAACAGGAAATTATTAAAAATGAGAACTGTCAGTGAAAAGAAACTTTTAAGAGAGGAAAAAGGGCAGGCACAAAGGGGATAAACACTTGCCATGTATTTATCTGACACAAGACTCTCATATAGGATATTTGACTAACTGGCATAAATTTATAAAAATATTACAGACAATCCACGAGAATAAAAGGGGAGATTTCGCTAGGCACTTCAAAAAAAAGATAACCAAATGGGAACAATGAAATGGAAAAGGGCTCCACGTAATTACTCAGGAGGAAAATGCAAATTAAAACCACAATGAGCTACCACTACACATACACCACCACGGTTAAAATCAAACCTCTGACGGCACCAAGGGTTGGTGGAGATGCGGAGAAACTGGAACTTTTATACACAGCTGGGAGTGCAAACTATTTAATCTGCTTTGATACTCTTTGATAGTATCTCCTAAAGGTGGATGTACACATACTCCATGACCCAACAGTTCCACGCTTAGGTATATACCCAACACAGATATGTTCATATGTTCACCAAAAGATGTACAAGATGTCCAGAGCAGCATTTTTTGGCATATCATCAAATTGTAGACAACCCATTCCGCATCAGTAGTGGAATGGATAAATAAAATGGGTTATATGTTTTATAGTGGAATACTATACAGAAATAAAAATTAACTACAGCCACATTCAAGAATATTGATGAATCTTACAAGCAAAATGAAAGAAGCCAGACACCAAAGAAGACACTCCGTATGATTCCATTTAAATCAAGTTCAAAGACAAGAAAAACAAATTCAGAAGTTAGAATATTGGCCCTCTCTCTCTTGGGAGAGAGAGGGAAGTGACCTGGGAGGGGCACATAAGAGGGCCGTTGGAGGGCTAGTCATATTCTATTTTTTTGTGGGTACTGGTTAGCGGTTTTGTTCCCTTTGGATAACTCACGGATCAATGCAAGTATGAATTCTGTACTTGCTGGTATGTATGCTATGCTCCAGTACATTAGTTCTCAGTACACGATGGTGACTCACGGTTACGTTCGTTACCATCACCACCATCTTTATTGTGTTGAGTCTGCTAGAAAAACCAGCACATTAATAATGTAGAGGATGTTGGATCAACTTGGCAGGCTGCGGCCTGGCTCCAGAGCACAGGTAGGGGGTGAGGCCTGTTTCCAGGACCCCAGGCTCAGGATTGGGGAGCTTGGAAGTAGGAGGGGAGGGAAGAACACCCACATGATGAGCATCTTGAAAACCAAATGACCTTGAAGTTCATTGTGAAGCTGAAGGGCAGCAGGGCTGATGCCACTTTTCCTCGAGGTTACTGGTCTAGCCCAGGGCTTTCTATACCATTTTCCTCAAAGCTGGAATAAAGGGATGTCTGTAATAAGGGCTTTAGGGAGAAAAATGCAAAAAGCTGATAGAACTGAGCCCAGATGTCTCTCAAATGACTAACATCGGAGCAGATGTGCATAGCTCAAGGAATATGGACTGTGAAGTTGGATGAAATAGGGAAAGAGAGATCAAATGGTTGAGGGAGCTGTGGGAGGCAAACAGCCATGTGTCCCCACACTTGGGTTCACCCTCCCATCTGATCAGCATAGGAAGCTGACACTAATAGGAAACGTCCTGTAAGATTTCCATAGGAGCTGCCGTGGCCCTAAGATCCTGAAGAGGAGGGGCAGTTAATGGGCCCTTTGAGAGGAGAACTCCAAAAGAAATTGGATGCCTCTCAGAACTGGACATGCCCCCAATCCAGATCAAGGAAGGTGTGAGCAAGCAAGAGGAGAGGATGGAGCAAATGTGCATGGAGCTCACAGTGATGGTCAAGTGGATCTAGACCCCATTACTTTAGAGGTGTCCATGTGTGCTTTATTTATCCTGGCCTCATAGGTATCCATCGATCCATCTATCCATCCATCCATCATGCATCCATACATGATCCATTCATCCACCATTCATTCATCCATTCACCTATCCCTCATTCATCCATCCAACGGTAAACCACACATCCACCCACCCATCCATCCATCCATTCACCCATCCACTCACTATCCTTGCATCAACTACCCTTTCATCCAACCATTCATCATCCATCCATCCAGCATCCATCCGACCATTCATTTAATTGAGGAACATGGGATGAAAATTATTATGATTATGTGTCCAGACCTTCCTTTGTCCTGACAGGGTTGAAGGCCTCAGGTCCTCTAACCATTACTATTGCCAAACCGTTTCCCCTGAAATCAAGTACAGTTTCATTCTGATGATGAGCACACATTGCATGATATTCCCCAGGTTTTGGGTGTGACCAACCACCAGGATCTGGTTTCCCAGCACCAGCTCCCACCTCACTCCTGGGTCTGCTGGGAATCACTTTCCTTGAGAGGCTGAGGACAACTCTCAGAACTGAATGAGACCAGTTTTTTCAGGGGTAGGGGAGATGGAGGACCTAGACATGGGCATTTAAGAAGGAAAAGGCAAAGAGAGGGGAACTTGGGTCCTCAGGCCCGGGTGGACAAGACTGAGGCCGGCATGTTGACCAGCTCCGAGAGAGGGACAGTAGGCATAGGGAGGCAAATGAGCAGACAGGGGTCAGGAACCTTGCACTGTACAGTTGGGGATGCCTGGAGCCCAGTACTGAGTGTCAGGGATGTCCAGGTCACATGAGTACCAACAAGAGGCACAGAGGGCTCACAAAGAGGTGAGGCTGTGACGGTCCCTGTGGGAGGGTAGTGACTAGGGACTGGGTGGCACCTAGACATTTGCAGACCTCAAATATTGTTCCAACAGCACCATGGATTTTTGAAGTTGATAACACGTTTTGTAACAATGTGTTTGATTTTTAATGGCAACCCCAGCGCAGTAGTCTTGCAAAATATAAACACATAATAGGGACAACAGTCCTCACATTTATAGATGGGCTTATAATATGTAAAGTTTCTTCCAAAACATGACTTTAGCCTCTGAGGGAACTATGTCTTAGAAAAGCTACCTGACTTGCCTATAACTTCACCAGGAGTAAGGGGTTAGCAGTGACCCATTGTGGATGGAAATCTGTCCAAGGCCTCACTGAGTTCCCCTCTCCCATGCTGGGCAGGAAGATGTCCCGCTCTGCCTGGGAGACACCATCAAAGACACAAGAGAGCAAATTCTGGCCCAAGTCCACCTGGGGTTCTGAACAACAGGACTGAGACCCTAACCCAGTGCAGGTGGCTGACCTGGGACACACACGTGCCCACTGCCCAGCCCTCCCAGAGACTCTCAAATGACCTTCACAGTGTGGTTAGGAATAAACTGGGTCCCTCAGCTCACAGCACGAAGAGCAGACTCAGTCCAGCAGTCACAAGGGACAGCTGCAGGGCTGGGTGGGGGACCCTACACCTCCTCCCTGCTCACCTGTCTGGCCCTGGGCTGACCTGGAGACAGGATCCTGCCCCTCCCTCATCTTCATAAAGGCCCCTCATTTTGACTTGTAGGTGGTGATTAAATCATTTTTGGGGGGGATCCTGTGAATTTATGTTCTTAATTTTGCATAATTAGCCATCATTACTCTTGGGTTTGATTTCTTCTGAGAAAGCTTATCTGGAAGGGAGAATGTTATCAGAATGGGAAGCAGTACACCTCTGCATTAAGAGCTAGCAAGATAAAGCAATGGCTTCCTCGTATGTACCCCCTACTCCCATGGTCTTTGCTGCCCCAGCCCCAGGGATCCTGGACCAGCCCCGGTCACTCCAAGCTCCCCTGAGAGAGCTGGTCCTAGTCCAGGCTCCAGCTCCAGCCTTGGAGCTGATGTTGCCACCCCGCCCTTTCCTACCAGACCTCTTGAACTACAAGCAAAGTGTCCAGCCTGCTCTAAATGCCCCCACCATGATGTCCATGGCTCCCATTGCAGCCCCCTCACCCCTTGCAGGCTGAATTGATCTCCTTTCCCTCAAATGTACCCTGGCTCCTGTGTTCTGTACTCCCGTCAGTGCCCTCAGTGACCCTGGGGGGGGACCACATTGACCTTCATGTCTGCTACCCATACCACCAGGTCTGCTGGCCCCACACACGCCCCTAATCCACCTCCTCCCTCTATTACTGCTGCTCTTCCCCCGTTCCAGACTTGTGAGTACTGGGGTGACTGCACTGACTGACACACCCTGAGTGGTCTCTGCTTTCCCTGCCCCTCTTTCCTACTCCATTCTGCTCCCAGAACTTTCTACCAAATGCAAATGGCATCATCTTGCTCCTGTGCATGTGTGGGTGCATTTGTGTGTTTGTGTGCATGTGGGTATGCCTGTGTACACATGTCTTTCTGTGCATATGTTTCTTTCTATTTGTATGCAGCATGTGTACACGTGCATATGTCTTTTGTGCCTACACATATCCACGTGTATGTGCATAGACGCATGTGTGCATGTGTGTTTTCTGAGTGTGTGCATATGCAGAGTTGTGTATGTGTCTCTGTGTGTGCATATTGTGCTGCATATGTGTCTGTGTGTGAGTGCATGTGTATGTGTGTGTGCCAGTGCATGGCAGGGGGAAGGCTCCAGAACATTCCCACTGCTACCAAGTTCTTGCTCCAAGGGGTGGGTGAATCCAACTTTACCAGGCCCCATAACCTTCTGTGAACCCTCTAACCCCAACCATGCTGCACCCCTGCTGGGGTGCATCACGCATATGGTAATCACAACGCTCAGGGCTCTCTTTTATGAGACTTCTTCCAGCTGCTCCTGAGGAGGGTCAGCCACCCTGTTGTGTTCCCCTTTCATGGCTCCTCACACACCAATGACTCCATCCATGGCTGCTGTAGACAGGAAGGTATATTTGCATTCTGTGTGCACTGCCCTATCCAGAGGCCCTTGGAATTGTTCATGTCAGAGAGACGGATCCTCACTGATTCTCTAACAACACTACATGCAATGCCCTTCCCATCCAGTCAAGGACCAGAACCTCTGAATATGTTAGGTTTCAAGGCAAAGAGACATGCAAGTGCTCATGGATTAAGGGGCTGGTCAGCTCACCTTGAGATGGGAGACATCCTCGATTGTCCAGGTGGGCCCGGAGTAATCATATTTCTTACAAGTGGAAGAGGGAGTCAGGAGGGTCAGAGGAGAGAAGACGTGAGGACGGAGGCAGAGTCAGAGTGATGTGATGTGAGGAGGACTCTGCTGGACACTGCCGGCCTTGAAGTTGAAGGAAGAGCCTAGGAGCTAAGGGATGCAGTGACCTCTAGAGGCTGGAAAAGGTGAGAAAATGGATCCTCCCCAGAGCCTCCAGAGGGAACCTGCATGAATTAGAAAAACAACACTGGTCTGTTGAAATTGGTGATTTGAGCAGCACCACTTCAGCTGAGTCAAGAAGGCGTCCCGTTGCCCAGCAGACAACGAGGCAGGGGTGGTCTGCATAGAAAAGGTACAGGAGGTGTGTCTATGTGAAGATACCTGGCCCAGCCCCTGCAGGACCACAGGCAGTAGTTGTTCTCCAGTCTTCATGTGGGCGTTTCAATGGGTTGTGATTCAGCCTGAGGTGGAGAGCACTACCCCTGGGCATGAGATTGGCTTGTGTGAGTGTGTGTGTGTGTGTGTGTGTAAGTTTCTTAGGACTGTTGTAACAAATCACCACAATGTTGGTGGTTTAAAATAACAGAAACATTCTCTCACGGTTCTGAGACCAGGTGTCTGAAATCAAGGTGTTGTCAGGGAGCTGTGTTAACACAGCGCAGATCCCAATGAGTGATACCTGTGGCCTCAGCCCCATGTCTGAAGGCCCAGGGTGGCCTACTGACTGAGCTCTTCCTAGGGTGGGGCTGGGGTATCCCACGGCCCCCTGCTTCCTGCACATTCTCCAGGCCGATTGTCCAGATATTTGTGAATTCTGTGAACTACAGGATCATCTCCTTGTAGTTTATTTCTGCTTAAATTAGCTAGAGTTTCCTCTGGTATTTGTAGTCAATTACCCTCATTGGTCCAGATGCTCATAAAGAAAAAATTCACCCCTGTGACCCTTGCACTTTGAGATCGATGGCAAAACTAGCTTTCCAGTGTCCTTGGACTGGGTCTGCCAGACAGTAGGACAATGAAACGTACAGCTTGTGAAGGGAAATAGAAAACTCCTAGAAGGTGCATTGAGAGCCTACAAAACTTGTGTGATCCAAAGAATTGCGACAGGGACTCAGACAAGTCCATGAATGAGCATGTTCATTGCAGCATTATTCACAATAGCCAAAGGGTGGGAACAACCCAACTGTCCACCAACGGAAGAATGGATAACCAAAGGTGGTCTCTCCAAGCAATGGAATATCATTCAGCCATAAAGAGGAATGAAGTTCTGACACACACTTATAACATGGATGAACCTTGACAACATCATGCTAGGTATTTTCATATTGTAGGATTCCATTTATAAGAAATGTCCCGAGTCAGCAAATCCATAGAGATAGGGAGTAGATTAGTGTTTGTCAGGGGGTGGGGAAGGGAGGGAGGAGTGAGAAGTGACCGCTAATAGGCATGAGGAAGCTTTATAGGATGATGAAAGTATTCTGGATTAAGACAGTGGGTGGAGGAGGTGTGGCCGGGGGCTGTGCCTCTCAGAAGGGGCAGTGGAGGAGTTGAGTGGAGTTTCTGAACTTGATGTGGAGCAAAAGTGCAGTGATCAGCGACCTTAGCTGGCCTAGTGGCCTTTGCAACCCCCATCTATGGCTGGGACCTCTCAAGGTTGACCCCAGCAAGGTTAGGGTTGAGGTCAGTGAGCCCCCACAGGGCCAGCTTCTTGGCTGTGGGTCATTTCCTTCTGTTGAGTTGGATGGCAGGGCCTTTGAAGTGCTGGGCAGACTCAAACTGAGTTCCTCTGGGAGGAGACCAGCGTGACTCCTGCTTCAGATGGTTCTTCCCAACACTTTCGTAACTAGACTTCAGTGGGCAGGCAGCTCGTATGTGCAGACCAGTTGCTCCTAGGCATAGTGACCATGAGTGGACATGCACCGCCCTCTTGACCAGCGTGTGAGCAGGAGGAAGTCTGGCATCACCTACCCGGGGAACGACTGAGATGAGGGGGTCTCAGGGTGAGTAGCATTGAGAAGGGACAGCTGAGGGGAGGCAATGACAGTCAGATTGGCCCCAGGACCAGCTGCAGCAGGTCGGGGCTGTGGTTTGACCACTGACCTCCCTCTTCTGAGTGTCCCCTCAGGAGGGACATTTCCTGGACCCGGAGAATCTGCTCCCCAAAGGTGAGCAGGGGCATTTACCTGCACACATGACACGGCAGATGGGCTGTGTTGTCCTCACAGAGCACCGCTCAGAGCCTCTTCACAAGAGAGCTCGCCACTGAGCTGCAAGACCAGCAGCAGGCCGAAGGCCACCAGTGGCAGTGCCCCAGGATGGAGCACATGGGGAGATTTGGGGAGGAGGGCGCTGGGCTGGCCTTTCCACTCTGCAGGCTCCTCCAGGGGCAGCCATGGCCCCCACCTCCCTGCTGGGCCAGTGAGGCTCCTGGTAGGGTCTCCTGCCTCTTTGGGCTTCCTTCTCCTTCATATCAGGCCTCAGCCCCCACACCCCTCTCGCTCTCCTACACAGCTCAGCAGCCACTTCCCAAATGACCCAACTGAGTAAGAAACCAAAAAAAGGCGCCAGGGGTAGAAAGGGAGAAATAGAAATGTTGTGTCTGCAGGAAAGATGAACTCTACATGGTCAAACCCCTTGGGGTCCCAGTGTCTCCATGATGAGCTCTCTGGATGTCATGTGTGTTCCTGGAAAAAAGGCTTTGCTGTATTGCATGTGTAGGGAGTAACTTGTTCTTGCAGACATAGCGTGAATGTTCCAGTGTGAGAATGAAGAGTGCGGCCAAATGGGGCGGCCACAGAGCCTTCGGCCCCAGGATTTCAAAAGGCAAGCATATGCTTTGGTTCATACTTTTTGAAGCTGAGGGCCAAGTTGTCACTGCTAGAAAAAGCCCCACCCCAAAACTAGAGAGTATGGGCGTTGACACCAAGTAGGTCAAGAAAGGATCGGATGCCCATAGACAGCACGTGCTAGCAGTGTGTCCTGCCCAGCCAGCAGGCTCAGAACCCCACATCTTGGCATCTGGGTCCTCAGCCACTGGCAGCAAGTCTGGTATTTCTCAGGCCTGGCACTCGATCAAGGCCCTGCAAAGATGAGACCCTCAGATATGGAAACCCGTGAACACAATTCCTACAGGGTTATTTTGTCATATTGTTTTAATAATGCGGCACATTAGCACCAAAAGTCTGTCTTATTTAAGGACATTTGGGGACATATATTCTAAAGACTCAATCCATTCCTGAGAACTCCACCCTCTACTTTTCCACGCCTCCTGAGTAGTGCCTGCGATGGGTCTAAAGTATTCCTTAGCATCCTTTTCATCATTGCCCCTCTGGCACCTGCCACAGGCAGACACTCCATAGACGCAGTTGCACTGAATCCAGCCCAGCATCTCGTCTGGGGTGGGGAAAGACAACAGCAATCAGAAGAATAATAATAAGTGAGCATCGGCACATACTATGTCTCCCTGAGTCCCCCTATCCAGGAGGCACTTGGCCCATGGTCACATAGCTGGTCGGGCCCGTCTGACTCCTAAGGTCCCAGCCTTGGCCTCTGCTCCCTGGGACTTCAGAGAGCCCAGAGCTGAATGGGAGTGAATGGGGTCACAGGAAGTGTGCTCTGGTGTTGCTCACACCGGCTAACCCAGCAATAGCTGTCATGCATCTCCAACTTCCCCTCTCCTCTCAGGACTCCTTCACCATCCATTTGGTCTCAGTTGTAAAGATGAAATGTGTCTAGTCAGGAGCAATGAATGACAGATGGAACATGTTATTTTTCCCCCCCAAAACATCCTCTGTTCTTTTGGAATCCCTGCAGTGCAACTTGGACCAGCAGCTTTGGGGAGCAGGTAAGCACCCTACTGGTTGCTGGTCTCCTCTTCCATCAGGCCGAGTGGAGGTGTTGGGGACAGACTGGACAACACCTGGTGTGGGCCAGGGACTCTGACACCCACTGGGGCCTAGGAGCACCCTCCTTCACCGTGCATCCACACAGACCAAGGCAAGGAACTGCCCTTGAGGATGGTGTCCAAGTCTTCATGGCTGGTTTCTCCTAAATTTTAAATGGCTCCAGGGGCTCAAATATTCCCCCGGTGGCCCTCCCATGCCAGGGTGCAGGGTTTTCCAGTCTGATGTCTACAGCCTGCAGGGCTGCATTTGGGCTCTGGATGGTCACCTGGATCCCACAGCAGCAAGTAAATCTCAGAAGGAGGTGAGGAGCTGTAAGAACCAAGGCTTATTTTTGTTCTGACATGTTAATTTTGTAAACGTGTATGAGCTGTGCATTAGACACCAGCTTTTAATCACTCTCATCTGATCTTTCCACGTTTTTCTCCCCTCCAGATAACTCTTGTGTTGTCAAGCTACCAGACCATAGTAGTGTGTTTCCTCCTTCCAGGAGAGGTTCCTCTGCTGTGGGGTCCCACCTTGCCTATGGGTTCAGAAGTCCAAAAGAGAGATTGTTTTTTGAGTGAGTTGTCAGTGTCTCTGCATTCTGCCTCTGTCTTCCCTGGGTGAGGTTGAGCTGAGGCATGTGGAGCATCCCTGGGGCTCAAAGTTCACAGAGACTGGTACCCGACACCTGTTCCAAGGCTCTAAAGGCAGAGACTGGCCAACTCCCAGGTCCTCAGGGCCACAGGGAGCTGTGTGAGGCTGTGCATGCTTCCCAGGCACCAGGCGTGAATGCTGGGAGGAGGCCTAGGCTGAGCTGTCTTCAGGGGGACTCTGCCTATGATGAGAGTGGACCTCAGAGGCCAGGCCTGAAGGGCTGTCACAAGCTGTCAGCTCAGAGCACCATCACCTCTGTCCGGGGCTTGAGGACAGAGACCATCAGCTGGCGGGAGGTCTGAAGACCCACAAAAGCACTTCCTTAGAAATGGGGTAAGCATTGGACCTCCACTGAGCCCAGTGGGCACCCAAAAGAAGAGTCAAGAAGGATTTTGCTTCTCTCTAGCCTTTCCTCTGTGGCCTGTGCTGGCCCCACAGGCTCATTTGGAAACCTGGTACGCGTGGGTGAGGGACAAGTACAGCAGCTGCAGCAGCACTGGTCTTTCCTTCTGTCCTGCTCCCTGCCCAGCTCCTGCCCCTCTGGTAACAGGACTAATGGGGGCAGACTCTGTTCTTCTGCTCCCTGGTGTGGGCATCGGCCTGGAATCATGTTTTAAACTTGTTACTTTCCCAGTAAATGACCAGGTTAAGTATCTGAAGAGGTTGGAAGGGACTAACGGCCAGACATAGTTGGGTATGAGATTGGACTTCTTCCTCTCTTCCTCCTGCAAAACTCACAGTGGTGGTCCCCAGGCTCACTGGCAGAGCCCAGGCAGGAGTCTCTGCAGGCTGGGGTGGGTGTCCACTACTCGCTGAAGGAGAAGGGTGGAAACCAGGTTGGCATCCAGGCAGGGTGAGCCACCAGCCAGATAGCCACCATGGACAGGCTGCTTAGAGCTAATGTCCCAAAGTATGTGATCATAGAGCAGGGCGCCCTTGAAAACTCCAGGGAGGCAAGGCCAGTGTGCGCTTCTCATTGAGCTTCAGGTGCTGAGAAAGACAGGTGGATGGCACCCACAGACGCAGATGTGGCAAGAAAAATGAAGAGTCGAGAGCCAGGCAGGGCAGGGCACACTCAGAACTGCAGGACAAATTCCCTTTGATTCTACTATATGCAAAACAACGTGTCAGTTTCTCTGAGACTAAAACAAGCGAAATCAGATGTCCTGTGCTGCTGCGGCTCCAAAGACTCTCTGAGGCACCACATGTGAAATGTGGCCTACAAAAGGCTGCTGCTGGCCTTTTGTAGGCCTCTCCAACCAAAAGTGGACTCGGGTCACCCATCACCATAGCTGCCATCCTGGGTGCTTGAGCCCACCTGGGGGACTGTGGGGAGAGGGAGGCACCCTAGAAGGAGGAAAGAAGGAAATAACACCACCCTAAATCTTGCAGTTCTGCCCAGAAACCAGTGCTGAAGTGACATTTCCCATGACCGGCTTGCACGTGCAGCCTCCACCCTCATGCCACACACACTCTGGGAAAAGAGGGGGTGTGCATTAGGAAGATCCTTGCTACTTGTTCTAAAACTGATCAAATCTCTGAAATCACTTAGTGAAGACTAACTAACTGCTCTAAGATTTCTGATGGATTTTTCTTTATAGTTTCAATCTCTTTTGTGAAAAAATTCCTGATTTCATTGAATTGTCTGTTTTCTTATATTTCATTGAGCTTTTTTATGATAGCTATTTTGAATTCTCTGTCATTAAGGTTATACATTTCTGTGCTTTCAGGGTTGATTTCTGGGTGCTTGTCGTTTTCCTTTTGGTCTGGAGATTTAATATATTTCTTGGAAATCTTTTCATGTCAGTACATGTGGATCTACCTTATTGTTTCTAATTGCTCTATAATATTCCACAGCATAGAATTACTATAATAGTTTTAGTGTAAAACTGTCATAGAAATAGTGATATTTTTGAAATTTAATTTTTTTAATAATATTTTCTTTTTTTTAATAACGTTTGAGTGTGGTTTTTTTGGTTTGTTTCCTGGAAGTTGGAATTTTCTTTTTCTTTCTGTGTTATGGTTGGTTTCAAGGAGGAACATGAAGCTTCTTTGGTCATCTTCAGCCAGGTGTCTTCATTTATTTACTCGTATCTTTGCATAATCTAATTGCAAAGAAATTATGTTGTATTTGGCAGCATTTGGGAACTGTTTTATTGAAGAGATTATGAAATGTAGATTGATTTGTACTATTGTAAGCAGTCACTTGTATGACTGTTTTTGGAAATTTGTTTTGTTTTGTTTTGTTTTTTTGTGAGGATGATCAGCTGTGAGCTAACATCCATGCCAATCCTCCTCTTTTTGCTGAGGAAGACTGGCCCTGAGCTAACATCCATGCCCATCTTCCTCCACTTTATGTGGGACGCTGCCACAGCACGGCCTCAGAAGTGGTGCCTCAGTGTACATCCGGGATCCGAACCCAGGCCGCCAGCAGCGCAGCGCACGCACTTAACCACTATGCTGCGGTGCCGGCCCTGGGATAGTCTTCACTGTACACGTACTTGTGCATTGAGACTTTCGAACTTTAAAATTATACCACTTTTGATTGTTACTGTGTCTTTTCAAACAGAAACATCAATTTTAAGCAGTTTCTATGAGAAAGGAAGCAGATACCATCTCTACTGGGACTAAGCACTGGTAACATTTGATTTAAGTTGCATGAGAAGTTGATGATTGTATCTAAAGTACCATTGTTGCTACTAATATTATTACTAGTATACTTACAACTCTGATAACGATACTAGTAGTATAGTAACAAAAATATTTGTTAAGTATTTATGTGCCAAGCACTTAGCATAGTGGTATCTCATATATCTAAATAGGCATTTTTACAATATCATCATTTACTTTCTCATTATTGATATTACACAATAATAGTCATGAATAGTCAAACCATGGTATAAGCAAAAGGTTAAAAACAAGCATTAGATTTACAAAAAGGAAGCTTTCCCATTCCTTTGGGGCTTCCTTAACCCTTCTTGAAGGAAGACAAATGCATCCTCTTGTGGGTATCACCAGTACTGCTTCGACTGGCTGACATAATTAGCTGTGTGGCTTTGGGATATTAATAAATGTCTTTCAGCCTGTTTCCTTACAGTAGAATGGAGACAATATTGCTTACCTTGTAGGAATGTTAGGGTGAAATGAGAAAATATACCTAAAGTGCCTGAGAACTTTTAGGTATTTAAAGTGAGCAACTTGAATTTTACCCATGTATAGCAATGATTGTCAACTGAGTTGGAGGAGAGGACATGTTCTCCTATAGAAGCCTATCAGAATTTCTTTTTTTAAATTTTGGTGAGGAAGATCGGCCATGAGCTAACATCCTTTGCCAACCTTCCTCTCTTTCTTTTTGGTTGAGGAAAATTGGCCCTGAGCTAACATCTGTGCCCATCTTCCTCTATTTTGTATGTGGAATGCTGCCACAGCATGGCTTGATGAGTGGTGTGTGGATCTGTGCCCGAGATCCGAACCTGCAAACCTGGGGCCACTGCAGCAGAGCATGCAAATCACTACACCACTAGTCATCAGAATTTCTGAGTGAGGCCTTTTTAAAATCATATATGATCTCCCCCAAATGGACATTCTTTTCTCCTCTTTTTCTTTCCTCCCCCTCTCAACTCTTGAACTATGGCTATGTCAAACAACTTTTCCTGATGAAAGACTTTTATGTTGGGATAGAGTGGAAGAAAGCTTGAGAACTTTTGATAAAAGTAGTAGTTTCCAACTTCCCTGTATCAGATCACTTGGGGATCTTTATCTAAGCAGATTCCCTGGCTGAACTACTTAACAGAAGTTCTCAAACTGTAGTATGCATGCACAAAAAGTGCAACTTCCTTTGGATTGCTGAGAGTGAAAGGGAGAAGGGAGGGGGAGAGAGGAGAGAGATGAGTTTTGTGTTTAAGAATGAAGAATCCAGTTGACTTTCTGTAAATTTTTAAGGGTCGCATTCTGCTTTACTATGTCTCCTTGTAACTAACTACTCGCATTTATGCATTGTGAAAGATTGGATCTGTGAAGAAAAAATCACAGGGACTGACGCCCTGTTAAGGGAAATGCTCCTGACTAATAATGCCAAAAACCACTCTCTTAAACAACTCCAAGAAGGTATAGTAGATTGATACTCCTTTTTCCCCTTTAGTAGTGCAAAGAGATGTTAGGCTCATTGAAATCTTAAAATCATGCAGAATTTCCCTGGGGATATTAATAATGTTTTCGTGAATATAATTTTAATAATTCTCTTTGAGTTTAAGGAGTTTTAACCATTTATTTCTGATACGCTTGTATCTGTTACCTCATAGGTCCTACGTTATATCACTGAACAGGTTGTGTGAAAGGTCGATAGAAAGAAGTCAGAAATAAGTGCCACGGAATAGAGCAACGGACTTGCGGTTACTGGATAGTGTTCTAGATCACCACTGTCAAATAGAAATAAGACGCAAGACACACATATAATTTTAACATATAATTTGAAACTTTCTATAGCCACATTAAAGTAAAAACAAAGGCAAAATTAATTTTAATAATTATTTCATTTAACCCAATATATCTAATATATTATTTCATCAGGTGCTCGATATAAACAACGATTAATGAGATATTTTACTGTTGTTCCATACTAAGTCTTAGGAATCCAGTGTATATTTTATACTTACTGCACGTCTCATTTTGGACTAGCTACATTTCAAGTGCTCAACAGCCAGATGTGGTTAGTGTCTGTTCTATTGAAGAGCACAGGATTGATATTATTGAATAACAGCAATCTGCTGAGTGCTTATAACCTATAAAGGGGGCCACCCTTATAGGTATCAACAAATTCCAATCTTTCAAATGAATGTGACTACCAAAGGCAATACTTGTGTATATTTTCATATTTCAATCAATTTTTAAAATCTTTCTGAATCACCAAAGAAATGAACCTTGTCTTTGGGTCACTAATGTGATTTCTTAAATGAGATATGTTTTGTTCTTTGTGAAATAACTACACCTAAATGAATTTTTCTTAAGGTCCTTATTTTAAGTATGGCCAAAACTATGGCTAGGATTGAAAGTTTTACGTTTAGAGCAACGTTGTTTTCTTGATTTGTTTGGCCTGTAGTCTGATAGAGAAATGTTACTTCTTCTTTGGTAAGCTGTATAGAATTTAGATTATGACTGCTAAGTTTCCCCTTTAGCATTTTCAGCTGTCCCAGTAAGACATATGGAAACGATACAGATTCTAGAACGCTTGACTCTACTCTCTGCCAGTGAACTTATACCATAGGCAGAAGTATTAACATCCAATATGAACCAGCTATTGAATTCAGGGGTTCTGTGGAGAATGCTTCAAACAGTCAATAAACTATGGATGGTTCTTAATACTGTGATGCCTAGAAGGTAATTTCAGTGTATTGTTACACGTAATAGATAAGTGTATAGCAGTGATTATATACAGTAACCTAAACTTAATGGTTGAAAAAAATTGTTGAGTGTTTAACAATATAAATCCCCTCTGAAGACTACTAATTAAAGAGTCATTATAACTTTCAGAAAAAGCATAAATTTGATCTTAAGAAACAGAGAGAAACTATAAAGTATTTCCAACTTGAGAAACTTCCTTAAAAGTGAGTTCTCCTCTATAGGCATCTGTCATTTGTGGCTAATTGTGATTTAAATCACTGTGTGTCTTGCATCATTGTGGTGGCTCCAAATTTTGCTGCACATTAAAATCACCTGGACAGCTGTTAAAACTTGTTCCCCAATTGTAACCCATGCCAATTAAATCAGAATGTCTGCGGTTGGGAGTCAAGCACTAGTATTTTCTTTTTTTAAGATTCCCCAGTTGATTCCATTATGCAGCAATGTTTAGAGAACACTTGATTAATTATTTCTTTAGTCAAATGGGTCTCTGCTGGTCCATAGATTGCATCAGAAACACCTGTTCAGCTCTGAAAACCAGGATACTGGGCTGGCCTTCCCTGAGATATCAGATGCTTAATGTTCAATCAAGTAAGTTCGATGTGAAAAATAAAAGCATACACTTAAAAAATACTGTAAGAATTTTCATATTTTTAAACAAGGCTGTTTTGTAGTCTTCTAAGATTAAATACAGCGGTCCTGTGTTCTTTTGTTTTGTTTTATTTTAAACTGAGGCTTTGGAATATTTTATGTGAGTAGGAAACCTCTAGGAGTTCAAAAAAGGTTGAAATAAATGGTTTCTAACTAAATGCAGCGCACATTCTTGGATCAGTTTTCAAAGGCTGATCAAAACCTGCTGTGTTTAAATAACAACATGCTGTTTTTCATCACATCCGTTGATGATGTAAACAAAATGTGTAACTATATTAGTAAATGTTAATATTCATGTATTTTAAGTTAAGGTTACAAAATTTGTCACAATGTGATTTTTTTATTCAAGTGAAAACAGATGTGTGCAGCTATTTTGAATATTGGTTTATAAACATGCATATTCTTTATCAAATGAACTTGTAGTTTTTTTATGTTTTCTTTCACTACTGTTCACCTGAAAGGAACAGTTCAAGGGACTGGAATCCAGGACTGTCTGGCTCCAGAGCCTACGTGTATCCACTTCTGTTAACGCCACACACGTCAAATGGCCATACAAGGCTAGAGTCGGTTGGGAGCCTTAGGAATTGAGTGGAGGAAAATCGAAAATCGTAGTAGTTTCCCTGGAGCAGTTACTTAAAGGATTTGATATTTAAAAAAATTGTAAAAGCAGAATAAAAATTTGAAGATATTTTTAAGTATTGATAAATTATCCTTCATTCCACTGTTTTAACAGTAAGTTACATTTTTTATACTTTCCCTCCATCTTTGCTTATGCATATATATTTTCACA
Organism: Diceros bicornis minor; assembly: GCF_020826845.1. Classification (NCBI taxonomy): domain Eukaryota; kingdom Metazoa; phylum Chordata; class Mammalia; order Perissodactyla; family Rhinocerotidae; genus Diceros; species Diceros bicornis. The sequence continues at coordinate 590,898 of NW_026691086.1, read as the reverse complement.
TAATGGAATTCATAATACCCAGTAGGGAGTCTGCTTTCTTTCATTTAAATTTATATGAAATCTTTTTTGCAAGTTGTTTACTTTTGATAATTATTTTATTGGCTTCCTAATGATCAAACTGATGTATCATAACCGTATAGGGTGCTATTACTAGACCGGGAGGTTGATGACTTTTTTCAGGATTACAATAGGCAATGTTATCAATTTAGGTATTTTTACTTTTTCTTTCTTTTGGATTACTCTTTTAGGATAAATTTTTGAGCCTGAGATTACTAAATTAAAAGGTAGAATTTATTTTTAGCACTGTACATTTTGCAATTGGGGAAGATGCAGTAAAACTGAAAGGGAAGCAAACAAATCCACTCTCCTCCCGCTGCTCCCCCTACAGCAAACCTCTCCCCAAACTAGTTGCTCAAACTTGAGAAACTGTCTCACGTTTTACTTTTTTGAGACACTAGTATCGGAGCCAAGCTTAGGCTATTCAGAAATTGACAAAATCACACTTTGGAGAGATCACGATTAACTCCCTACCTTTGAGGAAACTGAAGTGTACTTCGTGGCAAAGAATAACAACCCGGTTTTAGGAGGGACAGAAGACGGATGAGCCTTGATGGAGCAGAAGTGACCGGGGCGGGAGCGCTCTACAGCGTTGCTCTGGTTGAAGTCGCTATCCGGGGAAGCCTGGAACATCCTGAGGGTCTGCGGCCACTCGTCAACCAGCCTTGTAGCCTGGCCGGGCTCAGGCTTCTGGCAGTTCCCGCCTCCGTCTGTGCGACACCCGGGCCGACGTGAAGTTCGGAAACGTGAGCTGAGCGGCACTGACGGGCGCTCTGGGAAGAACTCGGCAAGGCTTTCCTTTCGCTTGGTCTACAGACCTGAAGAATGAGACTGCGAGTTTTCAAGGAAACGGATACATGGGTTAAGTCGCCGGTTTCAAAATCTCAAAATGGAGAAGACTTTTCCTTTAAACGCTGCGCTGTGCTCCCATCCTTCGCTGTTCAAGCGTTCGCCTCCGGGCCACGAAATACTTTGCGTTGGTTTTTATTGCGGAGGCTTCTCTCGGGGGCCCCCTAACCTCACGCCGGGAGTGGTTTCTTGGTTTCTGCTCTGGCGGGTGATTGGGTGCTGGGAGTCGAGGGGGCGGGAGGCAGGAATTCGTCCGGGAGAGCGCTTGCGCGCGGCCTGGAGAGAGCGGAGGAGGGAGCGGGTGAGGCGCCGGAGTCCGCACTCGGCCAGGGTGAGGAGGCGAGAGGTTTGGGGCTTCTCCTCTCTGCCAGGCTCCGCAGTGTGTGCTCGCAGATACCATTTCATTTTCTCCCGGGACTCGGAGCCCAGGCAGCGCTGCCTCGGTTTTCCTCAGAACAGGCCAGCCTGTCTCTCCTGGGGTGGCGCGCAGCCTGCCCGAAGAGAGCCTTCTGCTCTCGCCTGGCCGCCATGCGGGCAGTCGGGGTGACCGCGTCCACGGGCCTCGGGGTTCTGAACACGCGGAGGCCAGAGGGATCCTGTCCTGAACCCCGAGGAGAGGCCCCGGGCCCCCTTGAACCTCCGCTGACTCGTGGCAGCGGGGACGATGGCGGGAGGCGGATCGGGGCTCGTCCTTTATCCCCTGGGCGGTTGTGGTGAATGCAGGTGGGATGGATTTCTAGGCTGTATCTGAGGAACTAGCCGGCGTTGCGTTATTGGCTGGGGTGAAGGGGTTAGAGTCCACCAAATCTCTACTCAAGAGTTGCACAGATAGAATCACAGAATAGTAGAACTGGGAAATGCCTCAGAATAGTGGTTCTTAGCTTGTTTTGGAACACATAGGCTAGGGGTCAGGGTATAATTGGCTTCATAAGCTGTTGAATTACTCTTTTAACCATCCCTCCATCCCCAGGTCGAATTTGCCGTTTTTTTCCACTATTGCAAGGAAGTCCTCAGTTGATAACAGTGCATATCAGTCTCCCCTCTGTTTTCAGTTATTTTATTAGGATATAGTTCTGGGAATGAGAAATCCATGGACTTTCTCTTCAGAGAAACACAGTCATGTACCAAGACTTCTGCATGCAATAGCAAGAGAACACAGTCTCTGACTTCTGTCTCTGGATCCTAGATTAAGCATAGGTGGTTTAGAAGAGGTGGGGATTAATGTAGATCACCTCCTCTGTGTCAAATACTGGAGTTTAGGCACGTTCTATCCATTAACTTACTTAATTCTTAACTCAATGCCTGGCTAATTTTCGTCAAAACTCTATCGGGTAGATAATCTTATCTCCATTGCACAGATGAAGAAACAGACTGAGGTTCAGTGATTCACACAGTGGGACTCACACTTAGGCTTGCTTTACTCCAAAGCCCATCTTCTTTTCATTATACCCTTCTTACCTTTAAATCAGAATTATCAAGCACCTACTGTGTGCCAAGGCATTTTCTCCCTTACAACAGTTTTTCAATTAGGGATTATTACAGATGAGGATCTTAGTCTAGAGAAGTGAAGACATGATCAAGAAACACATCTGAGTTGTGGGAACCTGATATAGAACTCGTACTTCTACCTCCTGGTCCACAGCTTTGGCAGAGTAGGGATACAAATCCGGATTTGTCAGATTCCGAGACATGTTCTCAACCACTGTGATGGTTAAGACTAGGAAATTCTTTTACTTGCATTTGTTTTGTTGATACATTTAGGAATCCCCTTTTTATTTCTAGACTTCTGTCCTAGTCTAGTTGGGTATCTGGTTTTCTTTGAATGGCATTGTTTCAGTCTTGATTGTCATTTCTGCTGCAGTTAGGAATCTAAGTAAACAGGAAAGCATGACTCTTCAATATGGTCTGAATGTACAGTTGGTGGGGTGAAGATGAACTTTCCTTGTAAAGCTTGTCCATCATAGCTTGCTATAATGAATTCTGCAAGTATTTTTCAGCAGTTAAGTCTTCATTAAGATAAAGATGCCGATAATTCATAACGTATACTGAATCTGTGACTACATTCATTTTCTCAGATAGTAAATGGATTGAAAATATTTGCTGGGTTCATGGAAGAACATGTAACCTTTCAAAAAATAATCCTAATCGCTATGAACTGTATATGGTTAGGAGGCAAAGGAGAGTATTCTGAAAACTATTCTCAGCTCATTTGGCACTTCTATTTACTTTACGGAATTACTACCTTCTACAAAGTATTTACTGTCTTTTACACAGAATACTATATTTCTCACCATATTTTTTGAGATGTTTCAATCATATAGAAAATTAATAGACCAATGGGTAAGCCAACTTTCCAGAGTTGTTCAATCTTAATATTTTGCCATATTTACTTTATACCTTCTTTGCAAGTAACATTACTAGTATGCTGAATTTATTCTTTTTCTTTCCTAGACGTGTTGTTATACTTTTGTTACATATGTATGTATCCGTAAACAATATAGAGCAATACTTTACCTGTTTTTAAACTTTGTACAATGATATGATACTGTACCCATATTTGTTCAGAAGTGTTTTTAGTTGCTTAACATTATTTTTAAGAAGTAGCCTTATTGATTGTTCATCTATTTTAATTGCTGTGTAGTATTCCATTGTATGAATATACCAGAATTTTTTTATCCATTTTCCTTTTGACAGACATTTAAGTTGTTTACATTCTTTTGCAATTCTAAACAATGCTGCTATGACCTTTCTTATGCATGTTTCCTTATGTTCCTGTGGGAAAGCTTTTGGATATATACATAGGACTGGACTTCCTGGTGTTGGGTATCTTCAACTTTACTAGAAATTGTTAATATCTGTCCAAAGTGGTTGTAGCGATTTACACTCCCCCTAGCAGTATCCTCCATTAAGTTTTCATCCAAGATATTAGTGTACTCTAGTTTTAAAGAAATGACGGTGCTTGCATCATTAAGGCACAAATTGCTTTGTTCATTTCTTTTATGCTTATATGCTTTTAAGTCCAACATAATTTTAGGGAGAAAGATAAAGGAATAAGGTCTAGATTGAACTAAATACTAATTCTCCCTTCTGCTATTGCTATGTTCCCTCAAGTACAACCTTACTTCTTGTTGTGTTTGTACTTGTGATGGAGACAGACCCTAATGAAGTAAATTGTTTACTGATTTTTTTATTGTTTTTGTGTCAATAGATTGTCCGAGGATTAAAAAGTAAGCAGCATTGTTTGTTGGAGAGCCCTACAGAAAGTGGGAAAAGCTTAGTCTTACTTTGTGCTGCTTTAGCGTGACAACAGTCTCTTCTTCGTGGTAAGTATTTGGTTGATATATTCAGCTTGATTATTGGGACTTGAAAAAAATATAATAAAGTACTTTTTATCCAGAATGATTCATTTAAAGAAATAGCAGTAACTAAGAATATACTTTTGGTCTTTCTTTTAATCCTCCCTGCTTGATATTTTAATGTCTCAATATAAACGAATACTCAAGTGGTTGTGCCTTTATTACATTATTAATCTTTGACTATTAACTATAAAACTCTTGGAAGAAACCGACCCTCCTTTATGTGAACTTGGAGACAGAGGCCAAGGTGAAGCCTTGGTGCCCCTCCACACTAGTGAGCTGCAGAAGGGCTGCAGAGTCCTGTGAATCTTTGGCGCCCCTCCTGGCTCCCTCCGGAGTTGACATTGCCTGCACAGAGGAGCCCAGCTCCTTACAACGTCATGCTGACGTCACTCATCCAGGCCTGTTTTGAGTGGTGGTCTGTGCTACCTGTCACCCCTTCTTGTTATTCTTCCATCTCTAAGTTTGTGCCTTAGGTTCATGTGACACCAGCCCACAGAGGTAATAGATATTATGTCATATACACTGGGCGACATCTCTAGGAAGTAGATTCTAGCCTGATCCCCATGGTGCAGGTTTAGAGACTGGGGAGGACCTGAGAGGTACAGGGACTTTCTCAGGATGAAGAACTGGTAAGAAAAAGGAGGTCTGCATTCATCTCTGTCTCCTCAAAGCTAGGACCCGACTTAGGGTTCCAGGGAGCTGTGGCTAGGGCTGTCTAGGCTCCTTGTGTACAGCTCAGGAGATGACATGGGGGAGGAGGGTTAGCAGCCAGGGGACAGGGGGCAGCTCTGGACAAGTCTGATTGAGGGAAGGGGCCTAGGTAAAGGAGTCTTGAAAAAAGACCTCACTTCCTTGGTCATAGACCTCAAAAGATCTTAGAACTCTGGTAACCAGTCACCCACAGCCCCCCATCCAGCTCACTTGACTGGAGACAGTCAACAGGAAAAAATATTTTGTTGTTGTATCCCAACTTTTGGAGGATCTAGGCACAAAAAAACCCAGAAAGAGAAACTTTTTGGTCGTTGCTGACGTTGGCTCAGCCCTCATCCCCGACGCCTCTGGGTGTCTGGCAGGAGGCAGTGAAGGGTAACACGGGGCAGCCCAGGAAAGGCTAGTGCAGGCCAGGTCACAACTGTGACCCCTCCTGATCAGCCCCACACCCCTTGTCCCTCATCTTGTGTGTGTGTGTGTCTGTGTGTGTTTGTGTGGAGGGGAGAAGGCAGGGTATGAGGGGCAGGCCATTCCTGGGCAGGAGCTGCTTGTTAGGTGTCGGAAGTGTGGTGGGCCTATCATGTTCATAGCCCAGGTCATGGCTGGCAGCATGAGAAGGTGAGCTCCTCTACTCTTATGTTACTGAGCCATAGAGGTTTCATCTCTTTTCCTGCCTGACCATAGTTTTTGCAGGGATGTCCCTCTGTGCCTGAACTGAGGAGCAGACTTTCTCTTGGGGGATGACCCCAGTGGCAGTGTGCATGCAGCCCCTGATTCCTTCAGGCCCAGCTCCGGAGCAGTCTTTGCAGATCTCCAGTAAGAAGGTCATCGAGGAGCTGCCCAATGGTTTCAATTTCACCAACTCACTAGGCAAGGGGAAGGTGCCTGAGGCCACAAACACCATCCAGTGCTGCTCTGAGATGAGAACAGGAACAGAGGGTCTCCACACTCAGGACCTTGAGATGACCAGGTTGGACCAGAACTAGGGAGTGACCAGACTGGGGCTGTCCCTTTTTCAAGCTAAAGGGGATGTACATGCAGGTAACCTTGCCTGTTTCGGAGCTGAGCTGCCATGACCCTCTTACCCTTGCCTGGTGTGAGCTTCTGGAGGCCACTGAGGCAGAGGCAGAGGGTAAGGGGGACTGCAGGCTGGATATTCCTGGAAGGGAAGTGGGATTTTTCCTTTGTTCAGAAGGACACATGGAAAGTCAGCTATGTGGGTGAATCTTTCTCTTTATCCCACTGTAGCGCCAGCTGCAGAGCTCCAGTCAGTGGCAGAAGCAGAGCAGTGGGCAGTGGTGGAGGTAGAGCTGGCTCCAGCTCTGTTGACAACACCCCTTCTAGCGTTGGAGCCAGAGTCACCTCCATCAGCAGCGTTGGAGCTAAAGCAAGGGCCAACATTGGCTCCAGCAGGAGTGGGAGCTGCTGAGCTGGAGTCACCTGGATCATCATTTCTAGTGGGAAGTCCGTCTCCACCTGTGGCTGTTAAGGAGCATGAGAAGAAGCCCAACCTCACGGCCTTCTCTCCTAAGCAGGTGGTAGAGCAGTTGACCGTGATGGATGCAGTGAGCAGCTGGGCTCTCAGGGCGGGGTGGAACAGGCCTTCCCTCTGCCATCGTTGCCCCAGTTCTGATCCAGACTCCCATGATCTGGGCCCAAATCCCAGCTCCACCCCTTACCAACCATATGACCTGGGCAACTCCCGGAACCCTCAAGCCTTTGCTGTCCACATGCAGACCGTAGAGGTGGACACTAACAGGACCTGCTCCACAGAGTGCCTGTGCTGGCTCCATGAGGTAGAAGAGATGGAAAGCTGGGCAGGGCCTGGCCCATCAGTGGTGGAGGGGAGCTCAGTGTGTGCAGCCAGGTCTACGGTGGCCCAGCCGTCTCCTCAGGAGGCTCAACAGCCTCAGGACTTGACACCTGATGTGTGCTTCACTACAAGGGTGACAGACAAGGCCAGTGGTTGTAGCTGCCACGGGGGAATGTGCATCAGAATGGAGAGTGGGACCAGAGTGGAGATCAGGGTGGTGGCAGATGCCCCCTTGGGATGAGCAGAGTTGAGCCATCATCTGGAGCTTGGAGTTAGCCAGGACGGGCTGGGTGCAAATACCCCTCTCCCTTCCCTACCGTGATTGGGCCCTGGGTCATCCTGTGTTGGGTACCCTCGGTGGACAGAGAAGAAAACCCAGGGACTCTCACAAGGCTCAGGCCACATCCTGAGCTTCCTGAGCTCTAGCTGTAAACTGTGAAAACTGTGTGGGACTTTAGTGGCTGTGGACACAGAGGTGGCCTGTGGCAGGGCTGGATGACACTTCCCCTGTCCCCCAGGAGCTCTTCTGGAAGGTGGTGCCCTCTCAGTGCCTGGGATCCACCTGGCACAAGAAGAATAAGCCTGGCAGTGAGCACTAGACACCCACCATCCAGGCCACCATCGACCAGTTCAGAAGGGTGGCCAGCCTCGTCATCACCACCTGCCTCGGTGACGCGAGCATGACAGCCCAGTACAGGGCGAGGGTGGTAGAGCACTGTGTCCAGGTGGCCCAGGTGTACCGTGGGAGGCCCAGTGGAGCCCCTCTCTGGAGACTTGGGAACTGCCTCTCCACCTTTATCAGCTCCCAGGATTGAAGTGTGTGGTCTAAGCTCCTGCAAGTCCCTAGGCCCTTCCTGCCAGAGGCCCCGCTGACCTTGACTCCAGGTCCCAGTGGGAGGATGCTCACTTCCTACCTGGCTCCTTCCCTGGGTTGAGCTAAACTCCTCCTCCTTGTGAGTGTTACTTTCTGAATCCTAAATGTCCTTCTGGGGCTCCCTGAGAATCTGTCTCATCCAGGAGGGGAGATGTAAATAGAAGGGGACTGAAGCTAGAGCAAGCGGGGCTCCAGTGCCCAACCTCACACCTCATTCTCTTCCCTTCCCCAGGAGTGTGAGATCTGGAAGAACTTCTCCTCGTCCCGCACTTTCATCTCTGCTCTGCAGAAAACTTCCACAAGCCACCTGAAGAACACACGGGGGTAAGTTTCCCTGTGGGTAGGCCTCTCTGCATAGGAGGACCAGGATGGATGGGGGATCTCCTGTATGTCTGCCATTGGTGCCTCAGTCAGCCGGGAACTCCTGGGAGGCAGCAAATGATGGGGACAGGGCCTGGGAGTGGGTAGTTGGTCTCTAAGTCTCCTGGTGTCCTTAGTGAACCAGTTCTGCTTCAGGACTCGGTTTCCCTAAATGTCAGCTATTGGGTTGAGCCACATTGGAGATTTCCAAGTGTTTATAGCAACAGAACTCTATGGTCAGTTGAAATTCATAGTGGTCAAAACAGAGCTGCTCTGTAGAGCTGGAGAGTGGAGACCCCAGTGACTAACAGGAGAGCCCCCTCCCAGTCCCATGAGACCTTAGTGCTCAGAGGAGCCCAGTGAGAACACTCCTCCAGGCAGGTTGAATCTCTTGGGTTGTCAAAGAAAAGGGATTTGCACTCAGACCCCTCACATTATCCCTAAATTTATCCTTCCCTCTTTCCCCTCCCCTAAGGTAAAGCTCTGAAAAACTTAAGGAGCTCTATAGCCAAGATGAGTCCTTGAGCAGAGAACTGATGACCAAGATAGAGTGGAGGCTGCGGGTCTGGAAAAAAGAGGAAGGGGGAGAGGGGCAGGGTTACTGGGCAGGCTGTGGTTTTGATAGTTTCTCACTTGAACTTTCTCTGAAACATTCCAGTCTACCTTGTCCAGGTTAACAAGCAGAGGGATCTGTTCAGCTCATGGGCAGCAGGGTGCCATTTTTGGGCAGGAGGCCCTGGTCATGGGACACAGTGGTGTTGGTTGGGCTGTTCCAGGAGGAGTTGCTGAGCTGGTGCCATCAGCAGGTCTCTGGCTTCCATGCGCGTCCATCCTGCTGGATGTAGCTTCTTCCAAGCTGTTGCGGTGGGTTTAGCCCTCAGCCTTAACCTGTCCTCAGGAAGCCAGGTCCCTGCTGCTCCTTCTGTCTTCACCACGTCTCCAAGGGGAGGACACCCTGCCTGTCCCAGGGACATGCATGGCAGAGGATTCCCATGGTCCAGGTGGACAAACAGGCTGCTCATCCTTGGGCCTGAATGGCTGGACCAGAGACAGATGTGTGTGCTTTCGGGGACCACCCCCGGACCCTTAGAGCAGTCACTCGAGTCAACCACAAGAGTCTCATCTGAGTGCCTGGTTGGCAATGACATATGCCCCCAGGGGCTTATGAGAAGCATCTAGGTAACTCATGGATTCTTAGTGGATCCTGCTGAAAGGACGTTAGGAGCTTCACGTAAATGAGGAAGCAAAGCGTCCTGTCACCACCTTCCCTGTGGATCAGAGGTGGCACATTGGGGGTTCAGTTCCTGAGTGGATAAAGAAAGAGTTCAGGGCAGGGGAATGTCCTGAGGGGTTCCTTGGTGAGGAGAAGGCTTTGGCATGGCCTCTGGCCAAGCCTGGGGGCCAGACACTCCACGAGACTGGGGCAGGCAGGAGCCATGCAACCAGACGCCCAAGACACCCCGTCCTCTCCACTGCTTGGCCCAGGACCAAGCTGTGAGAGCTCAGAGGACAGGACTGTTGTCAGTGGTGGGGCTGCGGGTTAGGTGAGGATGTGGGAACAGGGCATCTGGCTGGGAGGGGCAAGCGGCCTCTCCTCTTTGGGCCCCTGAGCAACTCACTGCCCCTGTTTGGGTCTCTGTCTCCTCATCAGGGAAGGGAGGGATGGTGATTGTGTGGTGCAGGCCTCACAGGGTGGTGATGAGTTAAGAGGGTGGACAGGACTGTGGGAGCTTTCTGCCTGCTCCACCTGGAGGGGTGAGGGCGAGCACAATGATGACAGTCATGTGACACTGAGTCATCAGGAGTACTTGTGAGGTAGCTGGAGTTCTCACACATTCCATATGAGAAAACAGGCTCAGGGAGGCCAGACAGAAAGCCCAAGCTCACACCCAGAGTGAAAGTTGGAGCTGGGCTTGTTCTAGAATCACAACATCTTGGAGGATGTATTGGCATTGGTACCAGTTGACTCGAGTCAGATGTCCAGGTTCGGAGGCCAGTGGTGCTGGAGAGAAATGGGGTGAGGGGAGTATGGCCCGTTGACACTCTCCTCGACACTGGCAGGAGGGGCCCTCCACGTTTACCCCCCCGCAGATCAGCCCCAATAGAGTGCAGGAGAAGCAGCAGCAGCAGCAGGTGAGTGTGCCTGTGGGGGAGGGGCTCTGCCCTCCCAGCTGGAGGCCTCAAATCAAGAGAGGACGGTCCTTCCTCTTGCTGCCACAGTGCCTGAATCCCCCAGTAGAATTGACCAGGAGGAGGGCCTGGGAGATCTGGTGCAGGATGGTTGTTGTGGGGAGGACCAGGGACCGCATACCCTGTGATTTGCCAGAAGCCTCCCCTGGGAGGTGAGGAGGAGGAGTGTGGTGTTCTTGGGGTGTGAAGGGAGGAGGAATTGAGGGGAGGCTGCTAAGGGTCCTAGGCTGCTCCCCGTGGGAACCCTGGGGTGGGCCAGGAGGCTGAGGGTGAGGACTTTTCAGGGGAGGGTCTGCAGGGGGCCGACTTGAGAGCAAGGACTCATCCCACCCACACTCTGATGTCACAGAGTGTCATCCCCTATATTGGCACTTTCCTTGGTCACCTGCTGATGCTGCACCTGCTGATGGGTGATAATCTCGAGGTGGGTGCACCTGAGGACCAAGCATTGAGGCCCAGGATCCTGAGCATTGGGATGTGGGAGCCCCTGAACTGAGCTCTGAGCTCTCAGCACTTGGTACATCTCTCCTGAGAGCCTCACAGCCGCCTCTGGGAGCTGGGGCATCAGGCACATCTTAGGGATGAGTGAACAGAGGTTCCACCTGAGACACCCATTCCGGTTCCCCAGGCTGGGGAAGCTCAGAGCTGCCTGATGGCACAGCTGCGTGAGGTTTTATCTGAGCTGGACTCAGCCTCTCCCTCCCATGCTGCCCGTGGAGGGAGAGAGGATTCGGGCCCCTCCAAGTCAGGCAGCACATAAGTGGCTGAGCAGTCCCCTCTGCCTGAGGCCTCAGACTCCAAGTCTGTCATCAGAGAGGGTTGTGCTGCCACGTCCCTTAGCCTCTCCCCCATGTCCCCCTTCTCTGGATCCCAGAGCCAGGCCTAGGTCCAAGTCCTGTTTTCTCTGCATGCCCGGCCCCCTCTGGGGACCTGGCAGTAGTGCAACATGAGAAGGGGTGGGCATAGGGGGCTAGTCAGGCTAGGGGGCTCTGTCTGATGGACTCTGGCTGTCTGCCTTCCAGGAGAATGAGATCAACCTGACAAGAGGACTGAAGTGAACAGCTGCCGCACCCCCTTCAGGGGAGGGGAAGGAGGAGGAATTCAGAGACCCTCTGGACAGAACAGTCCCTGGCTCCACCCCCTGTATCTTACATTGAGTGGACGAGTTTGATAACAGAGAAGTGGGAGACCCATCCAGTTGGCAGGTGGGTTGAGGGGAGGATGGCATCAAGGAGAAAATCCTGGAGGAGGCGCTGCTTATTCCCATTCTGAGAACAGGTAAAACCTGGTAGGAACTGGAGGGAAGGACAGTTCCCAGGACTGGTCCCTGCCCCACCCCTGACACCCGACAAGGCCCATGCAGCATCCCTCACCCAGGCCCTAACTTCAGCCTCTCATTCCCTCTGGTCCCAGGAATACCCAGTCATGAGGGAGATCCTGCTGCTCCAGGTGGCCACAAAGAATTACAACCTAGAGCCCGAGGAGCGATTTGGGGCCTGGTTCCAGGACATGGAGCTGCTCAACGAGAGTGATAGGTGAGGCCGGGCAGGAGTTGGGTGAGGGCAGGGGTGGACTCTCCCTCTTGGCCAGTCCAGAGATCCTGTCACACATTGTGGAGGGGCAGTAGTTATTTGTTGTAAACAATAAATGCCATATTTGAATATTATATTAAAGTCCTGTTCCCTTTACAGTCTGGGAGTTGTGGTGTGGTTCTCTCGCTTTCTGTAGGCATGTAAGTGAGACACTGAATCTCACATTTCTCCTTGAATCACGAACTCTTCCGGGTCATCAGCTTATTGTATGTGGGAGAAGGGAGAAGGGCCAGCCCCTTCCCTGGCTAGTGGGGACACCCCCAAATCCCCCTAATTCCGAAGACCAGTTCATTTCAGTATCATTCAACTCCTCCGGGAGCAGACATGGCCCCCCGCCCGTTCTCTTGGGATTTAAATGTTGAAGGTACTTTCACAGGCAGAGCAACAACCACTGAAATGTGGGTGTCTTTAAAACAGCACTACCCAGGACCATGTCGTGCCACAGGCAGGGGCTGCCTTTCTACATTCTTGAGGAACAGGGAACATTTTCTGCTTCTCTTGTTGAGATTTCTTTTGACTAAATTTTAGGAACTTGTAGTTTTCTAGTTCAATCTCTGGAATTGCATCAGCTCTAAGTGGGGAAAACAATGTAAAAAGATCAAAACGTGCACTTGGAGAGGACAAGGCCCAAGGAAGCTCATTTGCAAATGGACTAAAGACAGGAAGGATCTAGCTCCTGAGGCCCCTCTAGGGGCTCCCTGTTCACCCCTGACCTGGATTTGAATCCTGCTGTGATCCTTGTCCAAGACTCTGAATTCCTTTTCCTGCTTGTTTTGTATCCAGGCGGAAAGATTTGTGATGCAGCTTTTAAGGCTACTGCTGGGCCTCGTTCCATAAACATGACTGCTCCCTGTGAACTAGGATTTTCAGCACCCCTGCCTTCCTTAAGCAATTCCCTTTAGGGCAGAAATTCCCTAGAAGGTCCCAAGCCTCCTCTCTGGCTTGGCCAGAGGATCCCCGGTGAGCTCTACTTTGACAGTATAAGGGACCATAATCCTGGCCAGTGAGTGACTCTACACTGGCCCTTGCTGTCCAAGGTGACATCTGAGCCCGTGTCGTTCTTAGGTCCGTGATCTTGGACAATCCTCCAGTTTACATACTAAGTGTTGGTGTTACCAACTCGTCCAAATGGGGCAATTGGGCCCAAGCCCTTAAAATGTGTCACCCCTGGGTGGTTGTGTTTTTTTCCCCAATCCTGTGCTGTGGTTACATTACCACAACCTCCTGGGTGTGAAGACTGTTTGGAGCTTTGAAAGATGAGGTATGACAGGGGTGTGGGGGGCTCCAGCAGGGAATGCCACTGAACTGATGGTCCATGGACGTGCATGAACACAGCCTTATCAATTAAAATACTGAAATGCTTCCCATCTGGTGCTGAACAGACACTGCTCTGAGCTCACACAGAGAACCCACCCCATGACTAGGAGATTTCAAATGGTTACCAAGTGGCATTTTGAACCTCATCACTTGGGAACACCCTGTAAGACAAGGGACAGATGAATCGCTTGGCACTTGTGAGGTATCCCCTCCTTTCTGATGGCTGCAAGTGTCACCCAGACACACAGGCTGCACTCTGCCAGGGAAGCCTTGTCAGAACAGCCAGAATTTGAGGATGAACCCTGGTTCCCGTCATCTCAAGACCTTCCTGACATGGCACAGCCACCCAGGAAAGTGATTTGGTAATGGAAATACTGGGAAGGCCGTACTTTCCCTCCAAAGAGAAAGAGAAGTGCCAACAGTGAAAGCTTGATCCCTCAAATAGACAACTAAATCCCAAGAAGCAGTGGTTTCTTTCAGCATTACTGATGCTGAAAAGTTCTCTTTCGGTAATAGCACGATCCCCCAACTGCCATGTCCATTTCCATGAATCACATTTCCAACACATATGGATCTAAAAAACTGTGGGAAATCTGGTATTTCCTTAGATGCAACTCTGAATTGGCATGCAACAGAGAACAGAAAAATGGAGACCTAGAAGTAAATATCTAATTTGAGAACATAGACACAAAAGTGATTTGAAATAATATTTTGGAGTCTATTGGAATATTACACAAAAAGAATAATCCACTTTATGTAGGTTTTACTGTGACTGTGATGGGAAAAGCTGAATCATCCCGTGACGTTGATAACTGGCTGCTGACTTTAAAATACAAATAAATATTGTACATAGTAAAGGAAAATGAGAAAACAGCATGAAAAAGGAAGATCTTTCTCTCCTCACCTGCAACTCAACCTCTCACCTCAGAAAGAAACCTCTATCTATATTTTCTATGTCACGCAGCAGAGTTTAATACAAGAAAAGTATTGGTATATTTTAAAAGTTCAAGAGCTCAAAGCAAGGAAACATTAGGGACGCAGCCATGAGACCTCACTGAGGTGCCTGCTCCATTTCATCTGCTGTCAGGATGGCCTTCTTGGCCCCTCACTTTCTCTGCCTCACTAGCAAGTCTGTGCGCCATCAGTGCTATCACCAGTATCGCTCCTGTGCTCTTCACTGCCCTTTCCTCCTTCCTGATACCTTCTTCAGTCGTCAGAAATTGTTGGCAGTCGAGCTGTGGAATGCCCATAGCAGCTCCTGGAATCATCTGTGCCAAATCTGAAGGCCAGCAGGAGTGCTCAAGGGACCTGGAATGCAGACCACCTGCGAGCACACCTGGCAGGGATTCACCTGTGTGACTAGGTGCAAGTTTTTGCAATGCTTTGGCCAGATTGAAAGGACTTACGAGTTGTCCTGCACTACTGCAGGCCTGGAGTCCTTGCGGTCTCTCGGCCCAGCAGACTTGGTGGGGCTGGTCCAAGGAATCCTCCCAGAGACCCATCATTGCCAGCATGTGATGGCATTCTAGTCTTCGTCCTCTTGAATATGTCACTGGACATCCTCAAAGGCATGGAGATGCTTAAACCAGGCTATGGTTTGGACTGGTTTTCACAGTTATGCTGCTTCCTCTGCGAAGACGTGACTGTCATCCTTCTTATCATCCTTCTTTTCCTCTTATCCTACAAAAACCAATCATGAAAGTGGGTCAAATGATAAAAGAAGCCTGCCTTTTTAGGACAATTATCCTGGCTGTTTTTACTTCCACCCCCTCTCTATCCTCTGGGGATAGATCTGACCTGTGTCCTGGGATGTCATCAGGCAGATTTGCATCAAGAACAGAAAGCTCAAGGTCAAAATTCAAGGCTACTCCAGATCATTTCTCCTCCTCCATCCTGTTAACACCCCCTCCTTGTTTGAGTGTGATTCTATTCTCTTCTTGTCCTTGTCACTCTCAACCGCACAAGTCCTGGCACTCCCACTCAGGACAGTCAGTCCCCAGTCCTTACTAAAACCCAAATCTTACCATTTCTGTGTTTTCTGTCTACTCATTTGCTTAATCCATTGACCACTTGTTGTTCATAGAGGTTAAATCAATAGTGATATTATCAACCACCTCCTGTTAACGACTTCCTCCAATCTCCCAGATGTTCACATAATCCTAGTGGTTATGTTCAAAAGTAAATAATTCAGAAAACATATTCACCCACCACAAATTCCTGTTCCCTAATATTTTTATTCAAACACTCATACAGTAGATACCTGTCCCTCAAGATCAGAAGTAATGCCAGATCACCAATCCTCACCTTAATTTCCTCCTACACCTATCTAATCCTGGATTCCGTGGACTACGATCACAATAATTTCCTTGGAAATATAAAAAATTCCTTACCACTCATTTATTTTGTAAACCTCCAAACCCAGAAGATCCCGATTATCTGCCATGCTGCAGCTACTGCTGGTCTTATAACAAGCTGAAGAAAAAGCACGAAACATGACCTTTTGGTACCACTGTAAACACAAAACCGTCTGCATCAACTGGGAAGCACCCATAACGCCTGGAAATTTTGTTCTCCTTTTTTTCTGTTGGCTCAATAACAAAAAGACAAGTCAATTTAAAATGTGGGCAAGAGATCATAATAGACTTTTTCCAATGAAGATATACAAGTGGCCAACAGGTGTATGAAAAGGTGTTTGGCATCGTTAATCATCAGGGAATGCAAATCAAAACCACAATGAGGTATCACTTCACACTTGTTAAGATGGCGATAATCAAAAAAACTAAAGATGACAAATATTGGTGAAGATGTGGAGAAAAGGAAACCTTGTGGGAATATAAACTAGTACAGCCATTATGGAAAACAGTATGGAGGTTCCTGCAAAAAAGAAAACTAGCATATGATCCAGCAATCCCACTTCTGGTGTATACCCACAGGAATTGAAATCAGGGTCTCAAAGAGATATCTGTACTCTAATGTTCATTGCAGCTAATTCACAATAGCGAAGATATGGAAGTAACCTAAACGTCATTGATGGATGAATGGATAAAGAAATGGAATATTCGTCAACCTTGAAAAAAGAAGGAATTCCTGCCATTTTTGACAACATGAGGGACCTAGAAGATATTATGCTAAGTGAAATAAGACAGACAGAGAAAGGCAAATACTTATATGTGGAATGTAAAATTGTCAAACTCATACAAGCAGAGGCTAGAATGGTGGTTGCCAGGGGCTGGAGGGATGGGGAAATGGGGAGCTGATTATCAAAGGATACAAAGTTTCAGTTATCAAGATAAATAAGTTCTGGAGATGTAGGATATTGCGTAGTGCCTTCAGCTAACAAAACTCTATTGCATACATCACATTTACTACTTGAGTAGATACTAAGAGTTCTTACCACAGAATGATAGTAATAAAGGAGGTGAGAGAAAACTTTGGAAGGTGATGAATTTGTTTGTGGTCTTGATGGTGATGACAGTCTCAAGGGTGTATACTTATGTCCAAATTCATCAAGCTGTATATAGAAAAATATGACACCATCGTTGATTCTTCTGCACCTTGAAATATGCCATGTCCTCATAACAAGAGAAAAATATTTGTAACTATGTATAGACGAATGTTAACTGGACTTATTGTGGTGATCATTTCAATATATACTCAAACATTGAATCATTACGTTGTACCCATGAAACTGAGATAATGTTGTATGTCAACTTTACCTCAATAAAAAAAACCACAACAGACAAAACCATTTGAATATTGTAAATGAGTTCAGTGAATCCCTGAAAGTGCCCCATTCCCATATGAGAGTTAAAGGAAGCAGAGAGGATGAAGTAAATGGAAGAAAGTTGTATAAAACAGTATTCAAATTAAAATCATTTAAGTTGCTATCAGCTCTTTGTGGCAAAGTTCTGTGCGCACTAATCTTCTTTCACATTTTTCCTGGAAATCATACTTTCAGATCCAACCCATAACAGTTTCATCATTTGCTCTAATAAGACAATTTCAACTTAATAAATAAAACCAACAGCATCCCTTATGTATGAATAAAGTTAATGAACTATACAGAGAAAAGTGCATGTTTGCACAATCTCAATAAAGGAAACAGAAGAACTGAATGATGATCAAGTCTCATTCAAGCTTATCTTTGAAAATCAGTAAGACCAGGTTATCTTTTCAAGGATGTGTGTAGAGCTGTCAGCCTTGGGAGATAGAAATAGTGGCCTACTCTGGAACAAAGGGCAGGCTTGCTTACTGCCCAGTATAATAAAAATAACACCCTCCAGGACAAAGGTTAGCAGACATCCTGCCCCTTATCAAAGATTTGAGTTCCTTAGGCTCTGAGATCTTGCAACCCTCTGCATGTCACCTGGCCCACTGTGTATCACCCTGTAGGAAGTGAGATTTAGTGAGCTGGTGCAGATGATGATACTCTGGCCACTGCTATTGCTGTGTCATTGAGTCCTTTGT
The DNA here is from genome assembly GCF_020826845.1 of Diceros bicornis minor. Classification (NCBI taxonomy): domain Eukaryota; kingdom Metazoa; phylum Chordata; class Mammalia; order Perissodactyla; family Rhinocerotidae; genus Diceros; species Diceros bicornis. Next base: position 573,309 of record NW_026691086.1, on the reverse strand, counting down.
CTCTGACCCATGGGTCTTGTGTCATTTGTCAGCATCTGCTAAACCATTGTAGGCTAACTTATTAGCTTGCAAGTAAGGTAAAATATCAGACCTTTCACAGTTCCCGACAAGCCCTTAAAATAACTAGTAGTCTTAGGAACAGAGAGCTATCCAGAACAATATGCATGGATGGTCTTCATAGAAGACTTCATGCAACCAAAACTTTAATAAGTCTCTCTAATCTCCTTTATTTCTACCCCAATTAGAAGGAGAGGCACCAAGCTATTACAGACCTAGGGCTTGTGCAAGCCACCTGGAGACCTAGTGACCAGAAACTTCCCATGGGGAGCAAAGACAGATGGGCATATTTCCAAAATGGACCCATATGCCTCCCTATCATCCAAAAGACAGTGCATTATCTTAATTTATGATGATTTGAGCCATTAAAATCTTGTGATGGGCCAAAGATACACTTCTAAGAGGAATGAGGCACATAGGAGTTGTAAGCAGATTAACACCCTTGGCGAATATCAAACGCCGAACTAAACACAGTGTTCTAATCAATTATAAGGTAAATCAAATTTAATAAGGTCAATTAAATGATATTTAACGGTATCCTTGATTATTACTCTGCAATAATGAACAAGAAACTCATGTAGATAACTACAATTGTTCTTACTTTAAAATATGGTAGTCAGGACTGTTTGAGATAAACTGGAGATAAGGAAAGGGAGAAATAGATAAAAGTTAGCTGCTCTGAAGCCACTGTCAAGACCCCTGGATCTACATGTAACCCAGGAGATCGAGGCAGACGGCTGTGTACCTAGATCCTCCTGCACTGTGGTTCTTAGGGATGTCACGGAGCTGAAGCAGCTTCCTGAATCGTGTTTACACGTCCATGTGTACAATACCCCTGACCATAGGGATGAACCACCATTCAATCATCTCTTACACCCCCCTAATTAACAATTAGGTTTCAAAATCATTGTATCATTACATGATCATTTATTCCTCAAACCTGTGGGATGCCGAGCTAAAAGAAAATTATATTTCAATGGTTTCTTTTCTTTGAAGGACCAAGATGTTCTTTCACATTTGGAATCCGGGTTAGAAGATAAATCCATCAAATCAATGGAAACAACTGAAGAAATGGACAGAGGGATACTTCATTCATATATACACAGTTTGCAGTGTGGCAAAACTAGAGTTATATTTTTAAAAATTAGAATTTTTTGAAATTTTATAGATATTAAAGACTTTGTTCTGCTTATACTCCCTTTGGTTTACCAAACCAAACACACTCTTTAATGGGCGTTTCTAGTATTGAGTGCTAATAACTGCAACTTTTTTAAATTCTTATTTTTCCCAGCTCAAAGACCAAGGGCAGAGGTCATCAAGAGGTCAAGTCTAATCTACCTACAGATGTGGCAGGATCAACTATGGATGTTCAAGCCAGACATTGCCAGCAGAACCACATCTCTTCACCCATAGGTGAGGTTTTACAAGTAATGACAGGGACTTAAGGATATCAAAGGAAATTCTTTATTAAGAACCAAAGTTATAGATTCCTATCTTGGGTTCATTACTTTGAATTTTTGAACCAAATCATATATATCGATTGGACCATGTTCAATTCTATGATCTTTAGAAGATGCAGCCTATAGGTGAAGAGAAATAAATACAACACCAATATCTTACACTCTCTGAAGCACAACTGAGAGCCCCTGGAGTCAGAAGTTTTCAAGACAAGAAAACGTCATCCTTCATTTGAACAGAAAGAGTAGAGGCTATTCAAAGATTCAACTTTAAATTGTTAACATGACTTGTTAGAATGTGATGGAGCAACCATAATACCTTCTAAGTTTCATGATTTTTCTCCAGAATACTGAGATGGATGACCTTGAAGTGCAGCTTCCCCATACATGTCGTTATTCAGTGATAAAATTAATTTCCCTATAAAATAATTACCACAAAATTGTTACAAATATATCATAGTCTCTGACTAAAAGGAAACAAAGCAAATCGAGGAGTTGAAAGCAGTGTAATAAATTCCACACAAGGATCTTATAGCAGCATTATGTATAATAGTGAAACTGGATGTAATCCCTTTGCTATCAAAGAACATATAAACAGATCATGGTATGCCTATTCTTTGGAATACCTCTAAAACTTCTAAAAAGGTAAGTTAAAATGATGTGCACTGATAAGGAGAGAGGTCTATGATATATGGCTTGGGAAACAACAAATTGAAAAACGATGTAGTTATGTAATTTATGTTTAAAAAAAAACTTTGTGTATTTACAAATTCATAGGAAATTTCCAGAAGAATAAGTCACAACCTCTTAACAATAGTTCCTTCTGAGTAGGAGAGTGAGTTTTCAGGGAAGGGGATGAAAGGGGAATGTTTCACTTTACTCTACATAGATCAGTGCAATTTGACTTTTTTTACAGTGTGTATTTGTTTCATAGTTAGAAAAATGAGTGATGTGACCCTTTGGTGCAGGGCAACAGTATGATGTTCACCAGTCTCTGTTCTCTATGTTACGGCACAGCATGGACTGTAGGAGAAAGCCCAGAGGAGCAATGAAGACAAAGAAGACATGACACCTGCAAAAAGTCAGTGGAGTATTTCTCCATAAGATACCTTCCAGGTGAGTGACGGTCAGTATCTTCCACTGCTTCAGCTCTCGCCATGAACCTAGAACCTGCCCAGGGTAAGCCGGAGGACCATGCCCGCTAGTCCACTCCCTGCCCGGAGCCTGTTTGTGCAGGGTGACTGCCATCAAGCAGACAATGGACTCAGGATGGAGCGTGTGCCTTTGGGGAGGCTGGCAGAGAGGCATAAAGTGGAACACCAGCTAAGTGCACACACCTGAGAGGCGGAGCTCCAGGTGGAGACACAAAATGTACCAAGAAACTGTGAAGTGAAGGAAGCTACTCCATCTCTCTGAGCTTCAGTGTCCCCCCTGTAATGTGTGGATCACAGGTCTACTTCACAGAGCTGTTGGGGAAGATACATAAAAGTTCCTGTGACAGCCAGTGTCACATTATTAACAAAGTCATATCCGACTTCAAAATAATCGATGAAAAGAATAATGTTAATGAGACCAAAGACGGGATGCTCAACTTCGTAAGCAGCCCCAGCAGCATGAGAATGAGAGGAGCTCCGAGAAAGCAGGGTTCTTCACAGCTCCACTGGAGACGATGAACACGGGCTACACCAGGATAAGTCGCTGTTGTACAGTGACTCGTGTAGTGAGGGTGGGTCCCTAAAGACACTGTGAAATCCAGTTACACACAGTGGCTCCTAGGAAACAACTACAAAGCAATCAACTCAGCAGATAGGAATGGGAAGGGGGCGAGCATAGGAGGGTCAGAGCCACAAAATCTGACGGAAGACACTGAACCACGAGCGCTCAGCTCTGTCAACAGCTTCTGTGGTTGCACCAGGAGATCAAACGTCTGAGAGAGCCATTGTGGGGACTGCTGGGAGCACAGTGGTCACTGCAGCCACAACCCAACAGCAGTTGCATCGGGGCACACAGACCCCGAGACATTCCTCTCCATTAATCCTTGTTTCAAGATGATGAATATCCTCATGTTACAATGTCTCCTTCCAACCCTTGTGGAGGAGTGTCATCAGAACCCCCTGAAGAGGTCACAGGCCAGAGTAGGATGGAACACTGGGGGCTGGGGGAGCGGCGTTGCACCTGACAACACGGACTATCACCCGGGTCTATTGAACACGAGAGAAGGACCCGAGGATGTGGTCCAACGAGAATTCCCTGTCTTGCCACATTCAGAGATACTGCAGAGTTTCTCGTCCGTTCTTTAAAAAAATGTTAAAGAATTCATGTCATTAATTCATAGCGAGGCAAATTCTTCACATACTGACAGGGTCCAGTTTCCATGACCAGCTTATTCAGTTGTTTTGATAATACCCCACATTCAGGAATTGGAAATGTAACCTATTGGGATGTGTAATATAAACAAGGACTTTTTTTCATGGAGATCAACACCCAAAGTTTTAGGGAGGACATAAATCGTGAAAGCTGCTAACCATTCCTCCACAGGTTTCAATAAGACTTTTAAGTTAATTTACCAATCTCAGGAAAAGATAACTTTTCAATTCAAATTTTTTTTTATGCATTCAAGCGTACAATACAGCCAAGAGAATGAGCATTAAAAAATTAACAAGAAGGTCTTGCTTGCATTTCATCTTTTGCAAATAATCAGGATATTTTATGCTCTGTTCCTTTCACTGCTGTAATCAATTTTTAAAGAATACGTTACATCTGACTATCCCTGGGCATGTTTATCCTGGAACCTTGCCGGAATCCAAAGCAGAGATGTTAAAGCTGACGGGTTTCAAATGCTGCCCAGGTGTTGTCTACCATGAACATGCCTCTCCCAAAGCCGGACCACCGGTCTCTTCCTGAGGGATCAGAGTCATCACTTATGTCCCTGAGAGACTGGCCACTCAGGCCTGAGCTGAGATTAGGTGATCAATCTGAAGGGCAAAATGCTTAAGCTATTCTCATCCTAACGATGCTGTTTTGGAGGCCTCTGCACTGGAATAGGTTAGTGAAAATGGCCTACTAGATACTTGCCTGGGAATTGTGTTGTTCTCCTCTGCCCTTAGCAGATCCTGGGGAAACCAATGATTAACCTCACGGATGCTTTAACTTCCACATCTGTGAAAAAGGCAAGCAAAAGCCAATGTTACCACTTTGCAAAACTCCAAAGTTGTGCATCCAAGAGGGACCACAAGGGTGAATTTCTCCCAAAAGCTGATGAAATGATGGCACTTTGGCTGGAGAAGGCAGAGGGCAGCAGGCAAAGTGGAAAGTTTCTGGAATGTCTAACCAGTTCCCATAAGCAGTTTAGAGAAACACCTGGCCCTGGATTAGGTAGGAGGCTGTGGAAGGACCCACAGGTACACAGGGGGGAGGAGGAATCAAGCAAAGGAGGGAGGCGGTGGGGAAGAGGCGCCAGTCTGGGCTTCAATTTTGGACAAAAGCAGTTGCACGCTGCAGGCCCGCGGCTTCCCATGCAGCCGCCACACCCTCCTAACTCCCTGGTAATTTTCGTCTCGTCACATCCCTCTGGGAATCAGTCCACATGGAGCGGGTGCAGGACCTGAGTCCTGAGTCAATGGTTTGGCCCTCGGCCAAGCTCACACCACCCTGCTCCTCCTCCCAGGGCCAGGCACCGCCCTGTGCCCAGAGAATCCTGGGCGTTCTAGTCCTGCAGCCCTACAGGTTGCCAGCTGGGAGCGGTTAAGAGAGAAAAGCTCCCAGCATGCACAGCTCGTGGCCCCAACTCTTGCCTTGTCCTTCGGCCCCTGGGCCCCACTCCTCTGCTTCTCCATCCCACCCTCTTCCCCACCTGTTCTGTATACCAAGCCCAATCTCCATGACCTGTCCACCCCCCAGAGTATGCGCAGTGTGGTTGGGCTGCATCCCTTGAGGCCGGGACTCATGTAGGGGTGGGGCTCACCAACCTGGCTATTGCTGAGGTTGCCTGCAGCCCTGGTGGAAGCCCCCTGGCCAGTATTTGAAATGTAAATTCAATATCTAAAATGGAAATATCGGGTGCCTGGGATCCTGGAATTTGCCTTTTCAATGCCACCTGTCCTACCATCCCCCCTATCTCTCCAAGCTGCCATGATCCTCCCTCTGGAACCCGTGGTCAGGGTCGCTGCAGAGATCCTCCCTTTGGACCCAATCTGCCTGAAGGGCCCATACCTTGGTCAGGAGTCTTAGAAGGACTGCCCTGAGCCATGTCATAAAAAGGAGAAAACATCACATTGGACAGCCCCAATACCTGCATTATACAGACAGGAAACTCAGGTGCACTGGTAAGTGACCCCTAAGCCACTTCAGGGGAACACATGCATGCCCCTATTTCCACGCTGCACACAGGCTGGTTCACTGGACTTTCTTATCCGAGTGTGGACCTCTTGGCCTCGTTAACATAGGCAACAACACCGAAACTTCCCATTGGTCCTTCCCACAGTGTTAGGCAAGTTTGTGCAGGAAGGTAATATGCAATTTCTGCTCTAGTATAGGGCTGGCTCCTTGGGAACTAGTTTTAATATTCCTGTTTAAATATACCCGCAGAATCACAAAATAATTAAGCAAAATAATTTGTTGCTGTGGGGGGTTATGGTGATAATTCTCTGAAGTCGTTTTTCCATTTAGCTTTTCTGATTGACTCCAAATACTACAGCACCACACGCTTCTTAGACTGGTGGATGCACAGCTCCACTTCTTTCCAGGGAGAACGCACAACAGCAGAATATCCGTGGCCTGACTTTCTGGGGCACCAGTATTACTACAAGATTTGGAAGAAGCAAAGTTAGGTCATTTCCAAGGTAAGGAATTAAAAACTTGACACTAAGATGAGGTGGGAAAGTCATATGCCATTAATAATTGTCAGTAATCTGTGCCTGAAATGTCAGACTTTCTCTGAGAAAGAACTCTGAGACCCTATTTCCCATTGTTTTAAATAGGAAAATCTAGAAGGCATAGCAAATCTATCGAAAAACTATACCAATTTCCTAAGTCACAATATGACACCTAGACTTAAGTTACGAACATCGTGTGCTCCTCATTTTGTTCCTTCCAACCCAGTCCCACAGGTCTTGAGTGCATGCTGTGAACACGGCACTGTGCTAGGTCTCGAGGCCTTGGTGAGCATCGTGGTGGGGGTGGACCTGGCTGGAGAAAGATGACATCATGAAATCTCAAATCCATGCCACTTACAAAACTGAGGCAAAAATGGAAAGACCCAAGGGACCATGCAAGGATGAGGGCATTAATAGATACTTGGAAGTATTAAAATCCATCTAATGGTGTCATGAGTGAATGTGTTCCACTTTAAAACAAAACACTGCTGTTATTCTGAGATATTGAGTTAGTATCTTTGTGCAAATATGCAGGATTTAAAATGATTATTGACATATAACATGCGTACAGAAATATATGCAGAAGTCATCCACGTAAATCACAAAGAATTATTAAAAAGTGAACACACTTGTGTGACAAACAACTAACACCAGCTTTACTCAGGCCCCGACAATCCCTTTCTCCCTATTTCCTCCCCAAAGGTAACTGATATCTTACCAGCGAACACTGTATGTCAAGTTTGTCTTCTTATACAAGTGTTTTATTACAGAACAATTTAAACAATATACAAAATAAACAAAATAGCACAGTAGGCCCGTCACCCAGTTTCAACAACTACTAATCATCTGCCATTTTTGTTTCATCCACACTCCATCCCATTCCCACCTCACTTTATTATTCTTTTAAGCCTTTGTGCATGTGTGGTGAGTAAGATGTATGCACACTGAAAGGCACAAATCTCAACCGTACAGTTTTGGCAAATAAACATGCCCATATAACTTTCATCCCTTTAAGAATAGGATATTTCCATCACCCCCAGAAAACTCCTTACTGTTCCTTAGCGTTTGAGTGCTCGCGCTCCGCTGCTGGCAGCCCGGGTTCGGCTCCCGGGCGCGCACCGATGCGCCGCTTCTCCGGCTATGCTGAGGCCGCGTCCCACATACAGCAACTAGAAGGATGTGCAGCTGTGACATACAACTATCTACTGGGGCTTTAGGGGGAAAATATAAATAAATAAAATCTTTAAAAAAAAACAAAAAACGTTTTTTGGCATGCTGTTTAATTCCTTTATTAGCATTTAAATGACACACCTTTGCATTCTTACTGGGTGGTCCAGATTACAATATGCATCTTTAAGATATCACATCCTACCTAGACTTAATAGTTCACCAGTTTAATCAATGTAAAATATGGAAGCCTTGCTACAGAACAGTTCCATTTACCTCTGTCCTTTGTGCTATTGCTGTCATAAATTTTACATCTACTCATGTTATAAATCCCACAACACAGTGTTATAGTTTTTGCTTTAGGTAGTCATAGATATTTTAAAGAAATAAGAGGGGCCGGCCCCGTGGCTTAGAGGTTAAGTGCATGCGCTCCGCTGCTCGCGGCCTGGGTTCGGATCCCTGGCACACACCGATGCACCACTTCTCCAGCCATGCTGAGGGCGTGTCCCACATACAGCAACTAGAAGGATATGCAGCTATGACATACAACTATCTACTGGGGCTTTGGGGGGAAAATAAATAAATAAATAGAATCATAAAAAAAAGAAATAAGAGAAACAAGTTAAGTGTTTGGAAAGGAAATGCTTTGAGACTCTGCAAATGTACTGTTTCTTATTTAAGTTTCATCCACAGTTTTTGCGTTCATCAGTCATTCTTTCCAAAAGTAATTATTACTGTAGTGTTAAAGTGGCGATTTTCTATTTCATGCTATCTAGCGCTTTTATTATTTGGAATTCTGTGAGCAAGATTTCTCCCCCCCTTCCTTCTTCCTTTCTTTTTCTCATTCTCTCATTCTTTTTTTTCCCCTTTTTTCTTTCTTCCTTCCCTTCCTTTCTTGTTTAATCTTTTTTATATCAGTATAGCCTCGTGGATATTTATTTTATTCTCTGAGTAATTATCCAATGCTACCATTATTTATTTTGTTGCTCAGAGTTTTCCAGCTTGAGTCATTGGAAAGTCTTTCAGATTGATTCCTTTTGACACGTCCCATCATTTTCTGTGTGTTTTTTTTTTTGAAAGCACTTTCCTACTTTCTGGCACTACAAGATGATCCAGGCTCATCTTGTATTTTCCATCTCCAGCCCTAGAATTAGCCATTTCTCCAAGAAAATCTGCTTTATTTTATTGGAGAATGATATTTAGAAAACAAGATCTGGGAGCTAGGTGTGCTCATTAATAGCAGAGTGTCACTGCTTCTGGACCCTCTCAGCAGAGCTTGGAAATGTATGCATGAATATAAACTCAGGTAGACACATCTGTCTATCAATCTATCCATCTATATATCAGTCTATCTATCTATTTGGATAGATATATTAAAAGAGACATGGATTCATACTGATACTTCGAACTCCAATCCAGCACCACAGAGTTTATTCTAGCATTCTCCTTTTGTTTATTTGTAACTTCTTTCACCAACAGTGAGAAACTTAACTCCAGTTAGCTACAATATATTTACTGTGTCAACTAGTTTCAGAATTGCTAATCCATACCCTTATGAAAAACAAATTTACCACCTAGAGTACAGTGTTTGTGTCCAGTACTTTAGTTCTACAGTATCCCGTCAAATCACTGTCTTCCAAAGTAACTTAGGTCAGGACCTTTCATCCCCAACCCTTCTGTATGGTTAGGTCACATGTTTGTAATACAGTGAGATTCATTTTTCACTGCATTCCATCTGAGTTTCCCAGCATCCTGATTGATTTTTAAAATTTGCAGAGTAAAATTCACTCTTTGTGGTGTACAGTTCTATGGGTTTTGACTTTATGGTCATGCATCCATACCCACAGTACCATACAGAGCTGTGTTTTTCACCCCCAAAGTTCTCTCATGCTATCCCTTTGTATTCAACCCCTTCCCCTACTCCATCCCTTGGCAACCACTGATCATTTTCCATCCTTGTAATTCTGCCTTTTCTAGAAAGTCATATAAATGGAATCATATACTGTACAGCCTTTTGAATCTGACTTCCTTTACTTGGAGAAATGCATCCAAGATTCATCCATGTTGTTGTGTGAATCAAGAGTTTATCCTGGGGCCGGGCCCGTGGCCTAGCAGTTGAGTGCATGCGCTCCCCTACTGGCGGCCCAGGTTCGGATGCAGGGCACGCACTCACACATCGCTTCTCTGGCCATGCTGAGGCCGTGTCCCACATACAGCAACTAGAAGGGTGTGCAATTATGACATACATCTATCTATTGGGGCTTTGGGCGGAAAAAAGGAGGAGGATTGGCAATGGATGTTAGCTCAGGGCTTATCTTTCTCACACACACAAAAAAAGAGTTTATCCTTTTTACTGTCAAGTAGTATTCTAATGTACTGATGCATCACAGTTTCTTTCTCCATTCACCTGACGAAGAACATTTAGTTTATTTCCAGCTTTTGGCAATTATGAATAAAATGGCTATAAAGATTCCCACAAAGATTTTTGTTTAAACATTAGTTTTCAATTTTCTTCAGTAAATACCTAGGAGTGGGAGATCTGAGTCATATAATAAGTGTATGTTTAGCTTTATAAGAACCTGCTCAACTGTTTTCTGAATGCAACTATCATGTTGCGTTCCCAGTTCTAATTGCTCCTACTCCTCACCCACCTCCTCATGTGGTATTTGCAATTTTATTTTTTATTTCAGGCACCTAATAGGCGTGCAGTATCTTATTGTTGCTTCTGCTTCATTTTTGAAAGTGAGTTCTGCTAAATATAGAATCTTGTGTTGACTTTTGGGTTTTCTTTCTGCACTTGAAAGATGTCATTTTGGTGTTGAGTTGTCTCTTTTGTTTTTGATAATATATTATCCATCATTCACCTTATTTCTCCCTGTATGTAATGTCTTCCCCTGTATATATGTATTTCCCTGACTGCTTTCAAGATTTTCTTTTTATCTTTGGATTTTAGTAGCTTGACTATCATGTACCTAAGTATGCTTTTATTTTATATTTTACTTTGTGAGTTTGCTGACTTTCTTGGATCTAAAATTTTAGGTTTTCCAAGAAATTTTGGAAGTTTTATGCTATTACTTATTGATTTGCCTTTCTGCCTCCTTTAATTTTTCTGTCTTTCTCCTCTCTGCTGGGGACTCAATCATCTCACAGGTCATAAGGCTCTCTTCATTTTTCTTCAAATTTTTACATTCTTTTCTTCAGACTGGATAATTTCTATTGCTGTATCTTCATTTTTTTCTACTGTTTCTCATCTACTGGTAAACTCAAAAGTATTTATTTCATTTCATCTTCCTATTTGGTGCTTTTGTGTAATTTCCACTTCTCTGCTGAGTTCCCACATCTGTTCATTCATTATGGGAATATTTTTCTTTACCACCATGATCATCTTTATAATAGCTGCTTTCGTATTCTTGACTGCTAATTGCAACACATTAGGGAGAGTTTCTACTGCCTGCTTTTGGTCACATATGGATTACATTTTCCTGTTTCTTCAAATCTCATGATTCTTTTAAATTGTGTACTGGAAATCATGAAAGATAGGTATAGAGGCTCCGGATTCTATTGTATTTCTTTGAAGAGTGTTGTTACTTTTCTAGCAGGGAATCAACTTGGCTGGACTGAAATTCCAATCCTATCTCCTTTACAGTGGGCATAGCTGAAATCCTCAGTCAGTTCTTTCATCTTCCAACTGCTGTTTTTACACTAGGCCTTCTGGGGCCTACCCTGTATGTGTGTTGTTCAAAGATCTGCCAATTTGGTGTGTGTGGGGGAGAGACTTACATATATATTTTGCGATTTTCCTCTTTGTGTCTCCCTCCCTTCCAGAATTTCTCCCATAACTTTCCAGCTACTCTGCCAGCCCAAAAGTACATCCTCTAACATTACAAGTAAGACTGTAGTTTTTCCCCTGTCTAGGCCATGTACAGATTTTGGAATGCTTTGAGGCAAAAGACTCAAGCTTGCAAATATCTCCTGCTGCAATTCCCATCATTTAAGGGAAGATTCCCTCTCAGTTCAGCTTGCTTTTGGAACTGATTTAAACATATACACATATACACATTTATTAAATGTGTTTTACATATAGCTACACGAGTCTGTATAAATATATATAATATTTTGTGCAGATTTTATCATTGTTATCTGTGAGAGTGTTAGTTCAACAAGCTACTCCACTATTAGTAGAAGCCAGACCTCGGTTTTGTTTCTTTATTGGATTTTATATAAATGGAATTATAAAATATATAGCCTTTTGAATATAATTTCTTTTATACAGCATTATGTTTGTGATATTCATCCATGCTATCGCATGTAGCTAGTGTTTGTTCATTTGTTGAAAATAATTAATTTTTTAATGGTCATAAAATATGCAGAAGATAAAATTGTAACCATTTTTAAGTGTACCATTCAGCGACATTCAATACCTTCAAATAATTGTGTAGCCATAACCTCCAAACATCCACAGAACTATTTTCACATTGCACTGAAACTTTGTGCCCATTAAGCAACAACTCCCTGTTATCCCTCCCTCTTGCCCCTAGGAACCACCATTCTCCTTTCTATTCCTATAAATTTGACTACTTTAATTACCTTATATGAGTGGAATCATACAGCATTTTTCCTTTTGTGACTGGCTTTATTTCACTTAGCATAAATTCCTCAAGGTTCATCCATGTTATAACATGTGTCAGAATTCCTTCCTTTTTAAGGGTGAATAGTATTCCACTCTGTGTATACACCACATTTTTTTGTCAGTTCATCCACTTATGGACACCTGGCTTGATTCCAGCTTCCGGCTATTTTGAATAATGCTTTTAAGAACATGGGTGTACATATATGTCTTTATACCTCTGCGTTCAGTTCTTTTGGGTATATACCCATAAATGGTGTTCTCAGATTCACTTTTTCACATATAACAGGGTTCCCCACACCTCCAAGAAGCAATTCTTGTAATGCCAGCTGGTTACCAGATAATTCAACTCAATTTGATGCTGACAACCCAGAGATACATCAGATTGTACAGGTTGATGGCTCCATCCTATAATTCTGCACACCCACCCAACCTCACCTTTACTTCAGATGCCAGTTACAAGCCCAGGTTGTTACCTGTACTTCTGACTTACTGGCTATAAACCAGAGGTTCCCACAACCTCCTCCTTGGGTTTAATTAATTTGCTAGAGTGGCTCACAAAACTCAGAGAAACATTTACTAGATCACCAGTTTATTATAAAAGGATATAATTCAAGGAGAGCCTGTTGGAAGTGGTGCATAGGGAAAGGTATGGAGATAATACACAAAGATTTCATGCCATCTCCAGGTGCACCACTCTCCAAGCAGTCCTTGTCATTGCCAACCTGGAAGCTCTCTGAACCGCCTTCTATTGGGATTTTTATGGAGGCTCTCTCACATAGGCGTGATCAATTATTAACTCAGTTTCCAGCCCCTCTCCTTTCTCTGAAGGATAAGGGGTAGGGCTAAAAATTCGAAGCTTCTAATCAGGGCTTGGTCTTTCTGGTGACCAACCCCCATCCAGGAGCCATCCAGGAGCCCACCCAGAATTGCCTCAATAGGACAAAAGATTCTCTTAGTGTTCTTATCACTGGGGAAATTACAAAGGTTTTAGGAGCTCTGTGCCAAGAACTGGACGCAGAGGCCGATAAATATGTTTTTTATTATTTCAGAACCCATAAGAGAAATTTCTAGATCATATAGTAATTCTATTTTTAATTTTTGAAGGAACTGCCATACTGTTTTCCACAGTTTTATATTCTCACACTCAGAGCACAAGGGTTCCAATTTCTCAACATCCTTGTCAACACTTGTTATGTTCTGATTTTGTGATAGTAACTATCCTAATGGGTGTGAAAAGGTAGCTCATTGTGCTTTTATTTCACTTTTTCCTGATACTTAGTGATGTTGAGCATCTTTTCTTGTGTTTCTTGTTCATTTTATATTTTCTTTGGAGAAATGTCTATTCAAGTATTTTGTGCATTTTTAAATTGAGGTTTTTTTTTTATTGTTGAGTTGTAGAAGTTCTTTATTTATTCTATATATTAATCCCTTATCAGATTTGTGATTTCCAAATATTTTCAACCATTCCATGGTTTGCCTTTTTACTCTGTTGATAGTATCTTGTGATACAGAAAACTTTTTCGTTTTGATGAAGTCCAATTTTTTATTTTTTTGTTACTTATGTCTTTGATGTCATATTAAAGAAATCATTTTTGCAATGGCATTTGGACCCAATGACATACAGCTTTTACCATGTGTTTTCTTCTAAGGATTTTATAGCTTCAACTCTAATATTTATATCTTTGATCCATTTTGAGTTAATTTTTGTATATAGTGTAAAGTAAGGGTCCAAACTCATTCTTTTGCATGTGGGTATTCAGTTTTCCCAACAACATTTGTTGAAAACCTGATCTTTTCTCCAATGAATGATCTTTGTACCTTTGTCAAAAATCATTGGACCATATATGCAAAGTTTTATTTCTGGGGTCTCTGTGCTATTTCATTAGTATAGTGTGTGTATTTATGCCAGTACCACACTGTTTTGATTACTTTATACTAAGTTTTGAAATCAGGAAGTGTGAGTTCTCTAACTTTGTTCTTCTTTTTCTAGATTGTTTTGGCTAGTCAATGTCCCTTGAGAGTCCATATGAATTTTAGGATAGATTTTTCTAATTTTGCAAAACCATCATTGGAATTTTTACCTCTTTGAGTAAGTTGATTCCTAAGTATTTTATTCTTTTGTTGCTATTGTAAATAAAAATGTAAAGTTTTTAAATTTCTTTTTCAGATTACTTATTATTAATGTATAGAAGAACAATAGTTTTTGCGTGTTGATTTTGTGTCCCACTACTCTGCAGAATTTACTAGTTCTAACAAATTTTTGGTGGAAGTTTTAGGGGTTTCAACATATAAGATACTCTTTGTAAACAAATATAATATTACTTCTTCTTTTCAAATTTGGATGCTATTTCTTTCTTTTTCTTGCCTAATTGCTTTGGCTAGAACTTCTAATACCATGTTGAATAGAAGTGGTGAAAATGGGCCGTCTTGTCTTGTTCCTGATCTTAGAGAAAAAGCTTTCAGTCTTTCACCCTTGAATATGATGTTCTCTGTGGATTTCTGTATATGGCTTTTATTATGTTGAAGTAGTTTCCTTTTACCCTGAGTGTTTTTTTAGTGATTTTAGCATGAAAGCATGTTGAGTTTTGTTAAATGCTTTTTCTGCATCCATTGAGATGATCATGTGTTTTCTTCCTTCATTCTGTTAATGTGGTTTATTACATTAATTCATTTTCATATATTGGAACATCCTTGTATTCCAGGAATAAATCCCACTTAAAAATGCTGTATAATCCTTTTAATATGCTGATGAATTTAGTTTATTACTATTTTATGGAGGATTTTTATATCAATATTCATCAAAGATATTGACCTATAGTTTTCTTTTCTCTTAGTGTCTTTGGCTTTGATATCAGGGTAGTGCTAATCCCATAGGATGACTTTAGAGGTATTTTCTCCTCTTCAACTTTTTGAAAGAGTTTGAAAATAATTGGTGTTAGTAAATTAAAAAAAAAGTCTTTGGGCCCAGGAATAAATTCAGCATAAAAAAAATACAAATAAATATTTTTTAAAAATATGAAAAAGTTTTTTACTAAAAAAATTTAAAAATTAAGCAAGTACATCACTTATCACTTTATTTCTAAACAGTTTTTTAACCTACTAGTAAGCATGAACAAATTGTTAGAATTAAAATGACTGAAGTGTTCATTTTCTTCATTGCAAGTTTTCTGACAGAAGTATATGATGCCGTCATGTATGACATCTTTTATGAAAAAATGGTCATTTTTTGTAGTATTTGAGAATATTATGAATTTTCCCAGTGGCCTCTGACAATACTCTGATATGCAAAGTTATCTTTTCAACATGTATGTCTCATCATCATCCTTATCAACTTAACAAACTCAGGTGCTAATTAATCAACTACTTTTCATATGATTCAGGTTCTCCACCACCAACTTCCCTAAGCATCAGGAAATTCTACAACTTCTGCAAGATTAACGATTTTATCTTACAATGTATATATCTCATGTGGTTTAAAACATCCAAAAATCTTTGATAAACTGACCCTGCCCAGACTAAAGCATTGTGAATTATAAAATATGGTCTCTGTTAAGTGGGGAGGGATTTCAGGTTGAACTTAATTTTATAAGTGGTCAATGTATTACAGTGTACTGTTCTGTTATGTATTTCACTTCTTTTCTAAAAAAAAGTGATAGTTTAGGGCACTTAGATAATAAAAATTTGAGAAAATAAGGAACTGATACACACTGTAAGCTTCAAATGTTTTCAAGCATAAGATACAATAAGAACTAAAACTACGAATTGGCGGAGGAAATAGAGATAAGGGGATGAAGTTGCAAAAGTGAATCTATAATAATATCTCAATGGCTAGAGTTGTGGTGCCAAGAAGGTGGTGAAGTCAAAGAATTCATAAAGATGATAATAAACACACTACAAAGAAAAAAGACTGAAATTTTCATAGAGAGAATTTTTACAGTGATATGACAGATAGAGAACAGGGAAGAGAAGTTTGAGTGAGAGACTATCTGCTTCTTAAATTATTTCCACTGTAGAGA
The DNA here is from genome assembly GCF_020826845.1 of Diceros bicornis minor. Taxonomy (NCBI): domain Eukaryota; kingdom Metazoa; phylum Chordata; class Mammalia; order Perissodactyla; family Rhinocerotidae; genus Diceros; species Diceros bicornis. The sequence goes on along the minus strand of NW_026691086.1, from coordinate 557,108 downwards.
ACAACAAACCAATTTGCTGAAATCTTTATTCCCCTCTATGACCCTATCTTTACCTGCAAAATCTCAGCCCTGAATCGATGTCACAGTCCAGCTTTTCCATCCCTGGAGAACAGAGCAATTTATCTCATATGAAACCTCAACAGCTCAGGCTGTGAAACAAGGCCGGCCATCCATTCTCACAGAGGAGCCAACTGGAGGTAGGATTTTTGGTTCTGAATTCAGCTAAATATCTTCAAAGAATTGTATCTGGCCTTCCTTATCCAGGGCTATCAGTGAAGTGCTGGCTGGCTTTCAGAGAAGAGCAAGTCACAGTCAGTGGAGACATTTTCTGTTGAGCTCTCTAGAGAAGGCTGTGGAGCTTGTCAGTAAGAGTTGATTTCTATGGGGATTATATTTTTTTATTTTATTCAGAGATTTATAAAGAAATTTACATGGTAAGAATTATTATCAACAAAATCCGTTATCTATTCTCTGGTCATTTAAGCAAAATCTTCCTCTCAGGGCCAACCCATGGACAAAGCCCAGATTTAGTCTCCAAGAGTCTGCTAGGCACTCTGTGGTCCATGGGAAGCCCTCAAGTTGGCAGCCTGTTTCCTTGTGTGCTGTGCTGGTGTTCAATCTTCCATCTCTTCCGGGTACACCTAGACAGACGCCTATCAGATCATCAAGGGACTTGACATTGGAGAAATGTACTTTTCATTATCTTTAGACTTCTACACTTTTCAAAAAGACTCTCAGCATTTCCAGTAATTTTGCAGCAGTTTACCCAACACTAAGGTTCTCACTATTAAAAGTTAAAAGAAATAAATTTTGAAAAGGAAAAAGTGATCTTTGCAATTTTGTACAGAATCTACATAAAGGGGGCATCCTTATAAATGGAGGTAATGGTGATCAGGGCAAGCTACCCCATTAGTCACCACCCTGGTGTGTGTATTGTTTCGAGCTGAAGACAATAAGGACTCAGAGAACTCAGGAAGAATATTTGAATTTCCCCTCCCAAACTGCCTAAAGAATTTAAAACAAAAAATCTGTTTCAGGAAGGAGTTATTATCATGATGGTTGTAAAGATAACGTAGGATAGAGGTTACAATAGGAAAGGCACCAAGCCACTTTTATCAAAAACTCTCTCTCTCACTGACCACATTATCTATAGATGACCATGAGAAGAGTTGTCAGGCAAACATTTGCATTTCTATCTCCATGTGAGTTGTCTTCTTGCCCTCTGTGGTCTTAGACCACTACCCACCCCCAACACCTTCCTCCTCTTTAGCTACAATACTTAAGTGGGCAGCTTAGACAGAGGGACGAGTTGCTCATTTCTGAGTTTCTCCCATGTATACATGTTATTAAACTTGGTAATATTTTCTCCTGCTAACCTGTCTTGTTAACTATTTGGCCAGCCATGAGAACCTTAAGAAAAGGGAAAAGGGAGATTCTCTCACTCCCTCAACAGTTTTTGCGCCCAACGTGGGGCTACGCTGGCTGGCAAGTTGCATTCTCTGGCTGGAAGAAATGCCTTCTCCCTAGATTAATGCAGGGGATGAAATACGGGAACCCCTGACGATAGCCGGTAAAATGTAAGACTTCTTACCACGTCAGCCTCCCGGAATCTCTACCTGTGGAGTCCGGTGGAAGGAGGTGGTGAGAAATTTTTTCTCTTTCGAAATTTAGATTGGCAGGAGAAAATATTTGGGAAACTAGTTTCTTGTGATTTTAGTGACGCTGGTAAATTTGGTAGAGTACTCTTGGTTTTGATCTTGATCGCTTTTCCTCCCAGAAATAGTCTCTGTTTTTCTCTTTTGTCTCTGTCTTTTGTATCGTGTGTCATAAGAAGGAAATACCATAGGGTAGGACGCAGGCATAGACCCTATAAGCCTACTGTCCGGGCCGGCCCCACAGACTGGTGAGTTTGCGGGTCTCACCAGACTGGCGTCTATTTACACAAACTTTGCTGTGGGTTAATATGCACATGAAGTGAAGGCCATTGCCAAGGGCATCTTGGAAGCCAAAAAGGCTGCAAATTTGGTGGGCACAGGTCGAGAAGTTAAGAGCCATTAGGGCGCTCGCCACTTTCAGAAGACTCCCGTGACAGGATAAGTTGTGTCACGGAACGGGGTAGAAGACACATGTCCCCCGCCAACTGCAAGAAAATGTCCATGCAATGACGAGGTACTCTGTAAAGCACACAATCCCCAACCCCGTGGCACCTCCCCACCAGGTATTATTCTGACTCCAAGAGACCTAAGGCGTGGCTAAAGCTGTCATTGTGCACATAAGAAAAGAACCGGATGAGGTTTTTCCTTCTGTCTTGTTCTGTGTCCTGAGAAAACTTGGCTTTGTGACCAGTGAGAATATTCTCCTTGGTCTCCACCATACGGAAGGTGCATTTACCGGGGTGCCCCTTGGTGGCCAGTCGAGTAGACTGGGGTTCTGAACTGTCTCTTTGTCCGGCTGTGCCAAGCTCTCAGGGGAGTTTGTCATAAAGGACCCAGTCCATAAGGGCTTTTGTCGTCTTAACCTTCGTTGCTTGTTAGTGCTGGAAAAATCCCACTCCAATATTGCCTGCCTGGTGTCACAGATTAGCGGGTCTGTGACTGGAGGCGTCCCACACTATTGTAGGAGACCGGAGACACCGTTTTCACTACACCATCCTTACCGCCTGTGTAACGAAGGTCTTTACTTTCTCTGAATATCTTTGGGAGTGAATTCTGTGGATCATGGGGGCTACATCATCTGCGCCCTCACCAGGGACGCCTCTTGTGTCCATGGTAAAGATTTACTCTAAGCATGGGAAAGTTACCACCGGGTCTTTCCTTAAAAAGGCTTATTGGATCGAGTCACTATTGGAATAAATATACAAATGAAAATCCTACTCGTCAATGGCCAGACAACAGATCCTTTGAATTGGGAAAACTTCTAAATTGAGGAAAAAAAATATGTTTTGAGAGCTCTCACACAATTGTTTAATTGGTACCTAAAAAAGGGCCATAAAAAGGAAGGGAAAAATTTAAATAGCCTTAAGACCTTGACTCAGGTTACAATTGAATTGAGAACATGTAAAAGTGTAAGTGTTGATAAGATTATAAAGGTTAGAATGTTTGAGCTAATTTTATATAAAGAGGTTACATCAACTTTGCCTGTGTATGTTTTAAAATGTCTGACTGGGAATGCTTCCCTTGTCCAAAATTAGAAGACCAACACCTATTGATAAAAATCTTAATGATAACTATGTTTAAAGGTATGAGGTGATGAAATTTACATGAACTTTTGTAAAAAAAACTAATGTTATTTCTATTACAGTACTGGTTAACAAAAATAGTAATTTAAATGATGGCTAATTTTATCTAATGTCTTATGAAGTCTTATAGACAATCTAAATAATTATTGGCAACAAGTACCTAAATTGTTGTGAAAAAGATGAATGTTGGGTGAACTTTAAATAATAATTATGTTTTATGGTGTTGACAGCTTCCAAAATCTTTTTGGTGACTTAAAACTTTAGAGTTTTGCTAAATTTTGTGATAAAAATTCACTGAGTATCATCATTTCCAAATAAGATAAGATATTAGACATTGATTGCGAAAGTCACGATTGTCTACATTTGGCTTTTCATTACAGGAAAACTAAAAGGTGTTTTGGGTCTATTGGTAAACATGTGTTTTATTAAAAGATTGTACTATAAAGTAACATATTTCTAGAAGTTATGAAGTGTTTATAAATTTTCCAAGCCACAATATACTAATGTAAAAGAAAGTTTATCATGGTTTACTTAGTTTTTACTTACAAATTCGGGTTTCTAAGAGTTAAAATTTCTAATTAGTGTATGTGATTGAAGCTACTAAATATTAAGAAAAAATATGTCTGTGTACAAGGAAAGTAAGATGTATAAAGAAGGAACAAAGAATGGAAATATTTTGTTTGATTGATTAAGAAAGATAAATTTGTCTTCAAGTACTAGGAGGGAAAAGAAAGACATGGGACAAATTCTGAATGTAAAAAGAAAGTTATAGGTTTGTGGAAGAGGAATTCTGGAAAAGGAGTTTTTGTATGGTCAAGTTTGCTCAGATTGAAATGAATTTAATTAAGTAAATGAATTTTAATATCAGAAGGAAGCTGGTACAAAATTATAATTTGGTCTTCTTTCTCTTAAAAGGATAATTTTCTTGAACTTGATAAAGAGGTTATAAAAGATTTTTCTTTACCTTTGGATAAGTCTACCTAAAAGACAGAAAAAAAAAAACCTGTTAAAATAATTTCCTGTGTTCAAAAGACTGAGGTTTCTCTATTAAGGTTTTTGGACTGTTAATGATCTCTTTGCTTTAACGTTTTCTATTTTTGACAAGCTCCCCAAAATTCATATCTTAAATAAAGTCTTTTTTTTTACTTTTTTTCTTTGAGAATTTTCAAAGGGCCCTAGAACTTCTTAAAGAAATTTGCTCTCTTCCTATAATGGGAAAGATACTAAGTTTATTAGGCTTATTCAGTATGTTAAATTGCATGGAAAGCATTGTCAGACAAGTGATGATAAGTCTGCTTAGGTGCTATTATGTGAGCAAATGTTATCGACATAGGTGTTTTAAAATTGTATAACATTACTGAAATTCTGATCTGTCCTGATTATCAGTCATATTTCTGGTTATTATTATTTTAAAGTGTTGTATGTCACAAAATTAATCAAATTTCTCTGTCAATTGCCATTTTGAGGTCTTGTTGTTTACAGACTTATTTCTTTGCTCTAATGCTTTTGCAAAATATTTCAACTTCAGAAAAATTCATGGAAAGGACTCTGGCATTTACACTGGAGTACAGGTTTCTGACAAACTTTCTGATCATAAAACTGACCTTGGTAAGAAATTACAGAAACCTGATGGAAAGACTGATAACTTCATGAAGCTGCTAACAGAAAGATTGGGATCAAGAATGGATTACACAGGACTGAATGAACTGATAAGGATGATTATAATTTTTATGATTTTTCATTTGAAGTATTGCTGAATTTTTAATGTTTTGTTTTTTCAGAGTTAAGGAAAACTTTTTCTCTTTTCTCCTGAGCTAGCTATGACTTATAACAATTTGGCAAATGATATTTTTATAAGTAAAATTGAAATATTTCTCTATTTCTTAGATCTGATCCCTCGAATTTGGAAACTCTTAGTAAGTGAGTATTGTTGTTTTCATGGCAATATAGTTATTTGCATAAGTTCAATAAGAATCTGTTCTCCTTATAACAGGACATAATTGGAAACACTGGTTATATTACCAAGGCTGTGACTGGAAGATCATATTTGCGATATAACCATACAGCTTTTGAGGAATGAAGATTGGACTTTATGGAATAAAGCCACATGGAAATATTGGCCTGGTACCTTATGTTCCAAGCAGCACTTACCAGGATAAGTAAAGAATGTCACTTATCTGGCAAACACAAGGAACCTCGAAATATTTTGGGGGAACCTAGGAACAGAGGAATTCACCCAAATCTGTAGGTATTACAGGCAAAGTCTGATGACAAAATCCTTGGCTTGACTTTTCTGGCCTGGAGAGGCCTTTAAAGTTCAATCTGAGATTCCTTATAAAAATTTCCAGCAAAGCAGATTTAAAAGAGCCTATGTGATCAATTGCTATTCTTGCTGTACTTATGTAAATAATTGGGCCAACACTATTGGAACTAGACTTATTTTGCAAACTAGTTAGTTTTAATTTGTCTATCTTTGATAAAAATGAGGGTGATCTTAGAAAGAAAAATTATATTTCAGTAAAAACTATAGTGTACATTTGCGGATATTAGATCCTAGTTTTGTTAATTGTCTGTTAAGGTTTTTGTTTTATATCTGTTGACTGGACTGGATCCTGATTTCTTCTAGTCTAAAATATCTGCCTACAGATGTCCAAACTAACGTTTTTGATTTTTTCCATCATTTTCATTTGAAATCACTGAAAACTGAACCTCCCCTTTTTCCTGAAGCCTTACAAACTGAAGCTGATGGACTTGATATAAACTTAAGAGGTTACCCGATGACATCATCAGAGACATTTTAAACTGCAAAAGATGCTTTGATGCTGACATCTAAAAATCTTCTTAACTAGCTGTCCCCTATACTCAGAAACTGCTTTACAAATTGCTCCAACCATTAACCTTCTTTTTCTTTCGTTTACATAGAAATGCTTCCATTAAATGCTTGATTGCTTGCTTCCACAATATAGGCATAACCTTGAGAGCCCACCTGCATCACCACTTTCAGGGGAAGAGGGGGAATCTCCTTCTGCCCTTTTCCTTAAGGTTCTTATGACTGGCTAAATAATTAACAAGACAGGGTAGCAGGAGAAAATAATACCAAGTTTAATAACATGTATACATGGGAGAAAGCAGGGACACTGCGTTTCTCAACACAATAGCAGATTCTCGTCTTAAATACCATGTCCAACCAAAGACAAGGAGGATGTTGGGGGTGGGAGTGTTAGTTACAGGAGATTATCACTAAAGCACTGTAAACAAGAGTAAGATTTATTATGCCGTTATAAGGCCTCACCTTCTACATTGATAAGTCTCTAGAAATGAGGTCGTCCCCCCTCTTCCCAATACAGAGAGGAAGATACTTTTACAAATGGAGACTTCCCTTGTAAATGATTGTCTGGTAACTCCTCACAGGGCCATCCAGAGCCTGTGGCCAGAGAGACAGAACTTCCGATAAGATGGGCTTGTTGGTGCCTTTTCTATTGTAACCTCTATCCTACATTATCTTTATAGCAGTCATGATAATAACTCCTTCCTGAAACAGATCTTTTGTTTTAAATTCTTTAGGCAGTTTGGGAGGGGAAACTCAAATATTCTTCCTGAGTTCTCTGAGTCCTTATTGTCTTCAGCTGGAAATAATCCGTATACCAGAGCGGTGCTTCCTGGGGTAGCTTGCCCTGAACACCATCAGTTCCCTCCTCTGAAACTTCCCTAGAAGTTTCACATATTAAAAGCTGAGCTGGTAACTGTGGAGAGAGAAATCGTTTTAGTATCTCAGTGATAAGAAGTCTGCAAAGAGAGAAAAGAACGCAGATTAGGATGAGGATGAACAAGCAGAAAAGAACAAATCGGAGCACATTTCCCCACACCCCATTAAACCAGTCCCCCAATCCTGGAAATAAGTCAGTCCAATAAAATGTGTGAGCTTCGTTTATCTGATGAAAAATGTCAATCTTCTCTTTTAATAGATTTAAGTTAGATATTACTTGACCTGTTTGATTCACATAAAAGCAACATTTTTCTCCAATAATTGCACATGCTCCTCCTTGCTGGGCAGTGCGTACATCCAGAGCACGTCAATTTTGGGGCACCACAGATTCTATGCTGTTAATACCTGACTGGAGTATGTTCAAGGTTTGCATGGTGGTGTTGAACTCTTGCTCCATTACCATAGAGAGATTTAAGGTTGCCTTTTCCAACTCACAGTCTCCAAAGCTGGGGAATAGGACTCTCAAGGCTGAAAAGAACTTGGAGTTGCGATATACAAGTGGATTTTCCACGATTTCTCAACTGGCACGTTTATGTGGCACAATCTTATGAACAAACGAACCCAGGTTTGTAATTTGGCTCGCATTTAAAGTGGAGTGTTTGGTGACAGAAGGAGCCAGGTATCCAAGTCCGCATCGTCCTGACCAATTAGATGGGAATCCTTTATACACTTTGTTGCCGCATAAAATGAAAAGACCAGTGTAGTTTAAAGACAAAGTTAGAATTGAGTCTGTAGTTCCCAGGATCTGGACTATTTCATGATCTGTGCCACTTGCACTGTTACTACCTAAACATCTCCATTTCCCATGAGCTCCTGTCAGTCTGCGAGAACAGAACAGATTGCAGAATAGCTGGTAGAGGAGGCCTGCAGTCTGATTTTGGCAGCTATAAAGCCTGGTCTTGTCACCTGACCAGGTGAGTCCAGATCTTTGATCCACCCATATATAGTCTGTGGCATTGGGCAGCTTAACCATGCGGATAGCTGCGATACCCCAAGTTGCACACGGGTGGCTCATAAGCCATCCAGAGCACTTGGTGATTTGGCAAATGTTTGTGCCAGAGGGAGTAGTGATAGAGTCACTTACAATTCCCTTGAGAGTTCTGAAGATGCCACCTGCGGAATCAAACCACAGAGTTTGACTGCAATATTGTCTCGGTATGTCACCCAGGAAAGGTCCAGCGCCATGTTTACTTTCAATGCAGAGGGAAAAACTTTCACTTATTGCTTGTACTTGGGCAAGGGACAGTCTTTGACTTTTTAAGTAGTCTTTCTGGGGCCCAAGTGACTCACCAGGAGACGAAGCAGAGTGAAGTTTCCCTTGTTGCGGATACCATACTCTGTTATTCATCCATTTTCCATACTTAGTCCACCAGGTGTTCATATCAGCAGGAACAAAGACTAGTTCAGGTTCTTTTGCACTATCTAGCTGTTGACATAACCAACAGTCAGATTGATTAGTTAGTGTGGCTAGGGCTTGGTAAACTGGCATAAGGGGGTGTTTGGTCTGTGCCCGACCTGTTGAAAAGGAGAGGGTTAGTAAAAGCAAGACACAGATTGGAAAAGAGCCCATAGCGGAGACTTAGAGAGGGGAAGAGGGACAGATAGAGACCAGCACTCTCCAGTCAGCTTTCTAATAAATGATTAAAAATATATATATAGGGAGTGACGTCAGCATCATGGCGGAGTGAGCTTTCCCGTGAATTCTTCCCCCACAAAATACAACAAAAGTAACAGCCACAGACCAACAACGGAATCCCAGACAGTGAAAAGCTGGAGCGGAGGGATCCACACTGCCGCACATCTGAGAGCGGAACGTGCTGGGCCCCCGCAGGAAGTGGGGAGAGGTAAGGAGAACTCCGCTCCCTCCGCATCAGATCAGCGATCCGGTCCGCGCGGCTCCCAGAGAGGGGGGAGGGGCGGCCCTCGGCGGGAAACTGTAGCTCTTCGGGCACTCTCAGCCAGTGGGAAACTCCCGCACAGAGGGCTCAGAGGAGCCACAGGGCTACCATCAACATCTGAGCAACCCAGAGAGCGGATGAAGAGGGGCAAACGAGAAGCCTCCCACGTCAGGGACCCAGAGGGCAAAAGAGAGAGCTCCCCCCTCCCCGCAACCCGGATTCTGCAGCTCGACCAGATCTAGCGGTCCGAGGCAGACCTGAATAAACTGGACTGGACCCGTGGATCGCAGTGGGGAAAAGACACAAAACAAAACAAAACAAAACTGCGGATCGCAGCAGAAAAACTGGGGCAGAGTGCAGGGGGCTTAGACTACACAGCCCTTTACCACCAGACAGTGGCGGCAGGTGGAAATTGCAACCAGAGACTTCCAGGATGAGGAAAATCAAAACCAACACAGGAACCACAATGCAAAAATATATGAAATCACCAGACCAGAAACAAAATGACAAGCACCCAGAAATCAACCCCGAAGACACAGAAATCCATAAACTAAATGACAGAGATTTCAAAATAGCTATCATAAAAACACTCAACGAAATACAAGACAACACAGACAAACAATTCAATGAGATTAGGAGTTTCTTCACAAAAGAGATTGAAATCATAAAGAAAAACCTATCAGGGCTGATGGAGATGAAGAACACAATGGAGGAGATAAAGGAGAATCTGGAATCTTTAAAGAACAGAGCTGACAATATGGAGGAAAGAATTAGTACTTTAGAGGATAGGAATACAGATATACTCCAGATGGAAGAAGAGAGAGAACTAAGACTAAAAAGAAATGAAGAAAGACTCCGAGAAATATCGGACTCTATTAGAAAATGTAACATAAGAATTATAGGTATTCCTGAGGGAGAGGAGAGGGAAAGAGGAACAGAGAGCCTATTCAAGGAAATAATAGCTGAAAATTTCCCAAATCTGGGGAAGGAGCAGGAAATACCAGTAAGTGAAGCCAACAGGACTCCTATATATATTAACAGACAAAGGCCTTCACCACGACACCTAGTGGTAAGGCTAGCCAGGGTCAACGACAAAGAAACAATATTAAGGGCAGCTAGACAAAAACAAAAAATAACGTACAAAGGAACTCCCATCAGGCTCTCAGCGGATTTCTCAACAGAAACTTTTCAGGCTAGAAGAGACTGGAATGATATATTCAAAATACTAAAAGACAAAAACTTTCAGCCAAGAATACTCTATCCAGCAAAAATATCCTTCAAATATGATGGAGAAATAGTAACTCTCCCAGATAAACAAAAGCTAAGGGAGTTCATGGCCACGAGACCGCCACTACAAGAAATACTCAAGAAGGCCCTCAGGCCTGAAAACAAGAAGAGAAAGGGAACACAAAGCTTGGAGTAGGGAGAAAAGTAGGTAGACAAAATCAGAGAAATAGTAGATCTTTACCGGAATAGGTTAGCAACCACTTAAATACTAAACTCAAAGATCAAAGGAAGAAATTCACCAAAAATAAATTTAACCTCATCACTGTAAACACACAGCCACAACACAAGATAGAATAAGGTATAACAAGAGCAACTTAGAAGGGGAAGAGGAAAGTGACTGAATTGACTTAGTATAAGGAAATAGGAGGCTATCAGATAATGGACTATCTCATACAGAAGATTTTTCGCCCAAACCTCAAGGTAACCACTAAACAAATAATCAAATTAAAACCACATATGATAAACAAAGAGAAAACTAGAAGAATCATAAGACAGAACAACCAAACTGAATTGGCAGTCCAAAACAAATGGGACAAGAAACAAAGGAAATGCAAAAGAACCAGAAAATAAGTGACAAAACAGCAACATTCAACCCTCATATTTCAATAATTACCCTAAATGTAAATGGATTGAACTCTCCAATCAAAAGATACAGAGTGGCAGGATGGATTAAAAAGCAAGACCCAACAATATGCTGCCTTCAGGAAACACATCTCAGCACTAAAGACAAGCACCGGCTCAGAGTGAAAGGATGGAAGACAATACTCCAAGCTAATGGCAAACAAAAGAAAGCAGGTGTTGCCATACTCATATCAGACAAAGTAGACTTCAAGATAAAACAGGTTAAGAAAGACAAAGAAGGGAAATATATAATGATAAAAGGGACACTCCATCAAGAAGACATATCACTTATAAATATATATGCACCCAACATAGGAGCACCAATGTACATAAAACAACTATTAACAAACCTAAAAGGAGAAATCAACAACAACACAATAATAGTAGGGGATCTTAACACCCCACTTACAGCAATGGATAGATCATCCAGACAAAAAGTTAATAAAGAAATATTAGACTTAAATGAAAAACTGGACGAGATGGACCTAGTAGACATATACAGAGCACTCCACCCAAAAACAGCTGACTACATATTCTTCTCAAGCATGCATGGAACATTCTCTAGGATAGACCATATGTTGGGAAACAAAGCAAGCCTCAATAAATTTAAGAAGATTGAAATCATAACAAGCATCTTTTCAGACCATAAGGCTATGAAACTGGAAATGAACCAGGAAAAAAAAACTGGGAAAGTGACAAAAATGTGGAGATTAAACAACATGCTACTGAACAACCAATGGATCATTGATGAAATTAAAGGAGAAATCAAAAACTATCTGGAAACAAACGAAAATGATAACATGCCATATCAAACCATATGGGACGCAGCAAAAGCGGTCCTGAGAGGGAAACTCATAGCGATACAAGCCCACCTTAACAAACAAGAAAAAGCCCTAATAGGCAACCTTAAATTACACCTAACAGAACTAGAAAAAGAAGAACAAACAAAGCCCAAAGCCAGCAGAAGGAGAGAAATAATAAAAATCAGAGCAGAAATAAATGATATTGAGACCAAAAAAACAGTAGAAAGGATTAATGAAACAAAGAGTTGGTTCTTCGAGAAGATAAACAAAATAGACAAACCCTTAGCCAGGCTAACTAAGAAAAAAAGAGAAAAGGCTCAAGTAAATAAAATTAGAAATGAAAGAGGAGAAATTACAATGGATACCATGGAAATACAGAGGATTATAAGAGAATACTATGAGAAATTATATGCCAACAAATTGGACAATCTAGAAGAAATGGATAAATTCTTAGACTTATACAACCTCCCAAAATTGAACCAAGAAGAAATGGAGAATCTGAATAGACCAATCACAAGTAAAGAGATTGAAATAGTAATCAAAAACCTCCCAAAAAATAAAAGTCCAGGACCAGATGGCTTCTCCAGTGAATTTTACCAAACATTCAAAGAAGATTTAATACCCATCCTCCTCAAACTATTCCAAAAAATAGAGGAAGATGGAACACTTCCTGAATCATTCTATGAGGCCAACATCACCCTGATACCAAAACCAGACAAAGACAATACAAAGAAAGAAAATTACAGGCCAATATCGCTGATGAACATTGATGCAAAAATCCTCAACAAAATATTGGCAAACCGAATACAACAATATATTAAAAAGATCATACACCATGATCAAGTGGGATTTATACCAGAGACGCAGGGATGGTTCAACATCCGCAAATCAATCAACGTGATACATCACATCAACAAAACAAAGAATAAAAACCACATGATCGTCTCAATAGACGCAGAGAAGGCATTTGACAAGATACAACATCCATTTATGATAAAAACTCTCAATAAAATGGGAATAGAAGGAAAGTACCTCAACATAATAAAGGCCATATATGACAAACCCACAGCTAACATCATACTCAACGGGGAAAGACTGAAAGCCATTCCTCTGAGAACAGGAACGAGGCAGGGCTGCCCACTCTCACCACTCCTGTTCAACATAGTACTGGAGGTTTTGGCCAGAGCAATTAGGCAAGAAAAAGGAATAAAAGGAATCCAAATAGGTAACGAAGAAGTGAAACTCTCACTATTTGCAGATGACATGATTGTATATATAGAAAACCCTAAAGAATCTGTTGGAAAACTGTTAGAAACAATCAACAACTACAGCAAAGTTGCAGGGTACAAAATCAATCTACAAAAATCAGTTGCATTTCTATATGCTAATAATGAACTAACAGAAAGAGAGCTCAAAAAGATAATACCATTTACAATTGCATCAAAAAGAATAAAATACCTAGGAATAAATCTTACCAAGGAGGTGAAGGACCTATACAATGAGAACTACAAGACATTATTGAGGGAAATCTACGATGACATAAAGAAATGGAAAGATATCCCATGCACGTGGATTGGAAGAATAAACATAGTTAAAATGTCTATATTACCTAAAGCAATCTACAGATTCAATGCAATCCCAATCAGAATCCCAATGACATTCTTCACAGAAATAGAAAAAAGAATACTGAAATTTATATGGGGCAACAAAAGACCCCGAATAGCTAAAGAAATCCTAAAGAAAACGAACAAAGCAGGAGGCATCACAATTCCTGACTTCAAAACATACTACAAAGCAATAGTAATCAAAACAGCATGGTACTGGTACAAAAACAGACACACAGATCAATGGAACAGAATTGAAAGCCCAGAAATAAAACCACACATATACGGACAGCTAATTTTCGACAAAGGTGCTAAGGACATGCAATGGAGAAAGGAAAGTTTCTTCAATAAATGGTGTTGGGAAAACTGGACATCCACATGCAAAAGAATGAAAGTGGACCATGTGCTATCGCCATTCACAAAAATTAACTCAAAATGGATCAAAGACCTGAAGATGAGACCTGAAACTATAAAACTCATAGAAGAAAATATAGGCAACACGCTATTTGACATTGGGTTTAAAGGAATCTTTTCGGATGACATGCCTACCCAGACTAGGGAAACTAAAGAAAAAATAAACAAGTGGGACTTTATCAGACTAAAGAGCTTTTATAAGACAAATGAAACCAGAATCAAGATGAACAAACAACCAACCAGCTGGGAGAGAATATTTGCAAAACATACATCTGACAAGGGGTTGATCTCCATAATATATAAAGAACTCACACAATTGAACAACAAAAAAAACAAACAACCCGATCAAAAAATGGGCAGAGGAAATGAACAGACACTTCTCCAAGGAAGATATACAGATGGCCAATAGGCACATGAAAAGATGCTCAACATCACTAATCATCAGGGAAATGCAAATCAAAACAACACTAAGATACCACCTCACGCCCGTTAGAATGGCTATAATCACCAAGACAAAAAACAACAAATGTTGGAGAGGATGTGGAGAAACAGGAACCCTCATACACAGCTGGTGGGAATGCAAATTGGTACAGCCTCTATGGAAAACGGTATGGAGATTCCTCAAAGAATTAAAAATAGAGATGCCCTATGATCCAGCCATCCCACTACTGGGAATCTATCCAACGCACCTGAAATCAACAATCCAAAGAGGCTTATGCACCCCTATGTTCATTGCAGCATTATTCACCATAGCCAAGAAGTGGAAGCAACCTAAGTGTCCCTCGACTGACGATTGGATTAAGAAAATGTGGTATATATATACAATGGAATACTACTCAGCCATAAAAAAAGACAAAATCGTCCCATTTGCAACAACATGGATGGGCCTGGAGCGTATTATGTTAAGTGAAATAAGCCAGAAAGAGAAAGACAAACACTGTATGATCTCAATCATATGTGGAATATAAACCAACACATGGACAGAGAAAACTGGACTGTGGTTACCTGGGAAGTGGGGGTGGGGGGTGGGCAAAAGGGGTGAAGGGAGTCATATATGGGGTGATGGACAAAGAAAAATGTACAACCCAAAATTTCACAATGTTAGAAACCATTAAAATATCAATAAAAAAAAATATATATATATATATATATCCACTAATAGTTTGTGTGTGTGAGTGTGTATATATATCCTGAGTTTTAAAGCAAGGGGGAGGAAATGGGTCAAAGTAGGTTTTCTTGATCCGTGGTCTTGGGAAGAGCTGTCTACTTCGTGATGTCGGCTGCTTCTGGGGCCTGGGTTTTGACCTTCGAAATCCTTAGTTTAAGGTCACTTGTGGGGATTATCTCTCAGTTGTCTTGAGAGTGATGTTCTGGGTGATTTTGGTGTGGCTTGCATGGATCCAGGAAGATTTTTTTTTTATTTTGATGGCAGTGCAGGTCGTCAGTAAGGCTTCATAAGGTCCTTCCCAGCGAGGTGACAGTGCGTGTTTTCTTCTAAAGACCTTGATGTACACCCGGTCTCCTGGTTGAAAGGGATGGCAAGGCTTGTCAGAAGGTGGGGGCCACGCCTCTTTTACCTGTTGACGATATGCTTCAAGTATACTAGTTAATTTTTGTATATAACTAGTCATAGCATCAAATTGTTCACTTAAGTTCCCATAATAGTCATTTAATCCAGGAATTGAAGGTTTAGAGACGCCAGTAGGCATCAGACATCCAAAAACTATTTCAAATGAGTCAGTCCATGCTTTTTGTTTGGAGTATTTTGAATCTTCATAAGGGCCAAGGGCAGAGATTCTGGCCATTTAAGTCCAGTTTCTTGACAGACTTTTCCTAGAGTTCTTTTTATATCTAGATTTTTATGTTCCACTTGCCCTGATGACTGAGGGTGATATGGGGTATGAAATTTTAATGAATATCCCAGAGTTTTTGCAAGCAAGTGGTTTATCTATGCTGTAAGTTCCTTGGTCTGGTTCAATCTATAAAGGAATGCCAAAGCGAGGAATAACTTCAGTTATTAATTTCTTTACCACTGTTGTGGCATCTGCATGTCTGGTCAGATAGCATTCAGTCCATCTACTAAACATGCAGACAATAACCAAACAGTGAGAGTAACCTAAAGCTGAGAGCAAGTCCATAAAATCCATTTGGAGTGCCGCAAAAGGCAACATGGGCCTGGGAGGACTTCCTGGATCACACCGATTTCTCCCAGAAACTTGGGAAGATTTGCAAGTTGTGCACTGGGAGGTGATTTGGTCAGAAATTTTATGGATGCCAGGGTAAAACCAATTGTCTTTTAGTTCTTTAGCTATCCCCCGTTTGCACATATGTCCCATTTGGTGGGAGATAAGTGCAAGCCAAAAAGTCAAAAGAAAAGGAGCTGCTGGAAGTCCATTTGGTCCAATGTATAATCCATCTGATAACTGTGTGGCACCCTTTTGTATCCAATTGTCTTTTTCAGATTGTGGGGCATTTGCCTGATAGTTAATAACATCAGTCAGGGATAAAGGCAGGTTTAAAAATTGGGTGGAAAACGGATAAGGGGGTATATAGTGAGCTGCATGTTTAGCAGCTCTGTCAGCCCTGTCATTCCCTAAAGATATGACATCGGTCTCCTTAGTATGGGCTGAACAATGAACAATGGCAATTTTTGAAGGAAAGTGAATAGCTTGTAATAAGGCTGTAATTAAGTGTCCATTAGCAATAGGAGTTCTTGCAGAGGTTAAGAATCTACGGGATTTCCAAATTGTGCCAACAACATGGCAGACTCCAAAAGCCTATTTGGAGTCTGTGTAAATAGTGGCAGTTTTTTCTTTTGTTAATGTGCAGGCCCTAGTAAGAGCTATGAGTTCAGCAGCTTGGGCTGATCTTATGGTGGGCCAAGAATAAGCTTCAAGAGTTTCATGTGGGGAAACTATGGCATAACCAGTTATTATGGTTCCCCCGGGAATTTCGTTTACAGGAGCCGTCACAAAACAGAAGTAAGTCTGGATTGTCTAAAGGGATGTCTGAGAGATCCTCTCATGGCTTTGAGACCATTTCTATAGTTGCAAGGCAATCATGTGGAATGGAGTGGGGCTCTCCATCATCAGGAAGGGGCAGTAAAGTAGTTGGATTTAAAGTGTTGCAACGATGTAAGATGATGGAAGGGTTAGTTAAAAGAGCCTGCTCATAGGTGGTCTGTCGCCGTGTAGAGACGTGTTGTGTCCTATGAACTTGCAAAATAGCTGACACAGAATGTGGGACATAGAGGTGAATGGGAGAGCCTAATGTAAGAGTACTGGCCTTATCAATCAGGGTGGCAGCTGCAGCCACCGCACGTAAGCATGGGGGCATGCCTGATGTCACAGGGTCTAGTTGGCATGAGAAATATGCTATAGGACGTATTTGAGAGGCAAAAGATTGCTCTAGAATGCCTGTAGCAATTTCATTATTTTCATGACAGTATAGATGAAAAGGCTTGTCAAAATTAGGTAAGCCAAGAGCTGGAGGCATGGACAAAGATATTTTTAAGGCCTCTAAGGAGTTTAATGCCTCTGAGGGCCAGCAAATAGGATCTGGGGTGATATCTGGGAGAAGAGAATACAGAGGTTTAGCAAGGGCTGCAAAATTAGGAATCCATTGGCAGCAGTAACCAGCAGCTCCTAGAAATTTACGTAGCGGTTTCTTTGTTTTGGGGAGATGGATGGATAAAATTGACTCAAGGCGTTTGGGCGTTAGCTTTTGAATGCCTTGAGATATCTCATGCCCTAAGTAGGTAACAGTCATTTGCACCCACTGAAGTTTAAACCTGGAGGCTTTATGACCTCGTTCAGCTAGGGCTTTCAGGAGAATGAGCGAATCTGTAAGAGCCCCCTGCTTAGTTGGATTACAGAGTAAAAGGTCATCAACATATTGAACAAGAGTGGAGCTTTGAGTAAAGACTACAGAATCCAAGTCAGCTTTAAGGACCTGGGAAAATATTGAGGGGGACTCACAATATCCCTGAGGTATTCGAGTCCATGTAAATTGTCTCCCTTTAAATGTAAATGTGAAAAGAAATTGTGAGTCAGGGTGTAATGGGATTGAAAAGAAAGCTGAGCAGAGGTCAACTACTGTAAAGCAGGCTGCATCAGCAGGTATTGAGGTCAGGAAGACAGCTGGATTAGGGACCACAGGATGCCGAGGAATTACAAAAGAGTTTATGGCTCTGAGGTCTTGTACAAATCTATAGATTTGGTTCCCGTCTGAGTCAAATTTGCCTTCCTTTTTTACTGGCAAGATTGGAGTGGTACAGGGCAAGGAAGTAAAAGCTAGTACACCCTGTTGCAAAAGGGAGTCTATTATGGGTTGAATTCCTCGCTCGGCATCTCTGGAGAGCGGGTATTGGGCTACTGATGGAAATGGTTTATTTTTTTTCCAAGTAAAGTGCACGGGCTCAGCACTAAGCAACAATCGTACCTCATTTGCATGTGTAGCCCAAAGACTGGTTGGGACATTCTTTAAAGACTCATCTTCCTCAGAAGGATTTAAATCAGGACAAGTTTCCATCATGGAAAGTAGGAGACTTGGGGCTTGGTCAGAAGGCAAGGAGATAAAAACACCTTTTTCATTACAATTTATAGTGGCATTGAATTTACATAACAAATCTCAGCCAAAGAGGTTTGCTGGTGAACAGTCAGAAACTAAAAAAGCATGATGAGTGTTAAGGGGGCCTAAATATATTGGAGTGGGCTTAGATATGGGCAGTGAAATAGGCTGTCTAGAGACTCAAACAGCTTGATAGAATCAGAGGTAACAGGTAGAGATAAATCCTTTGAACGGATAGTAGAGAATGTCGCACCAGTGTCAATTAAGAAATCCAGTTTTCGAACCTCTATTTTAAGTTTAACTGTAGGCTCAGGAGTGCGACTAAGGATCGGCTGACCCCATCATTTGAGGAAGAAATGCCCCTCAGGTAGAGAAAAATGAGCCTTTTGGTGGTGCTGGGGTCAAGCGGGAACATTTTTTAAACTGTCAGGGGAAGAGAGAGAATCTCCCTCTGCCCTTTCCCTTAAGGTTCTTCTGGCTGGCCAAATAATCAACAAGACAGGTTAGCAGGAGAAAATAATACCAAGTTTAATCACATGTATACATGGGAGAAAGCAGGGACACTGCGTTTCTCAACACAATAGCAGAAATTCTCGTCTTAAATATCATTTTCAGCCAATGACAAAGGAGGATTTTGGGCGGCGGGGGAGTCAGTTACAGGAGATTACCACTAAAGCACAGTAAACAAGAGTAAGGTTTATTATGTAGCTCAAGGCCTCACCTTCTACATTGATAAGTCACTTGAAATGAGCTCATCCCCCTCTCTTCTCCAAACAGAGAGGGAGATACCTTTACAAATGGAGATTTCCCTTGTAAATGTAAATGATTGTCTGGCAACTCTTCGCAGGGTCATCCAGAGAATGTGGCCAGAGAGACAGAACTTCTGATAAGAGGGGCTTGTTGGTGCCTTTCCTATTGTAACATTTACCCTACATTATCTTTACAGCCATCATGATAGATCTGTTCCAGGAAGGAGCCACCACGTCAAATTCTTTAGGAAGTTAGTGGGGGAAGTCAAATGTCCCTAGAAAAAACAACCAAGGTAAAGAGATAGATTTCAGGGTGGCCAAATCCCGATCTCCCACAAAACTTTCCCTTCTCTTAAGAGCGGCACACGCCCTTTTCCAATGCCTTGGTTTCTTGCAATAACTATAATTGTCTGAAGGCAAATAGGGAGACCTCTGAGTGGGCTTTAGTTTACTTTCAGGGTTGAATTTTTGCTTTTCAAAAGATTCAATTTGCAAAGCAAGAAGAGTTGTCTTTAATTATTTTTATTTTTTTTGCTTTCTTTCTGACAATTTTCAAAGAATTGTGTAGCAGCCTCCATTATTACACTTAATGGTTGCCCTGCCCAAACAACCACACTGTTTTGAATTTGTTTCTTTATATCAGGAAGAAAATTTCCAACTAAAGCAGAAATTAGGAGATTCTTATGCTCTGGAGCTTCTAGATTCAATGCAGTGTGCCTTTGGAAAGTCTGAGTAAACCGTTCAACAAAAGCTTTATGTTGTTCCCCCTCGTTCTGAGTGCATAATTCAATTTTTGACCGATTAACTTTAGGAGGAAACGCCTCTAGAATCGCTCCTATTAAACCTTGAATATCAGCCTGTAGCTGTGCCACTTCCTGGTCATCTGCAGGAGGGTCTGGGAGAGGGTCTGGCCATGTATTTCCTCTATGAGGGGGGTTTTTGCTAGGGGGCCGTCTGGCCTGTCTGATAACTACAGTGTAGTCATGGGATGGAAGAACGCCCCTTAGCAGCCAGTCAACGTCTCGGTGGGTGGGGCTATGAATAGCCACTAATCTTTCTAATTCTTCTCTAAATTTAGTAGAGTCTTCTGGCAATGGAGGCAGGAGAGTTTCATAATTTAAAAGATCAGCTGCTGTCCAGGGGACATGAATTCTCTGCAGCGGAGGTCCAGGATACATCCTCAGTGGATACTGCATAGGAATGTCTGAAGCTGACAGACCCTGATTACAGAGCCCTGGAAAGTAGGAGGAGTTGTAAGACACAGCAAAACGAACCTTCTTGCCCTTCCTGTGTGTTTCTACTAAATTTATTTCTTGGTTTATAACATTTACACAAGTAACCTGTATGCCCCTTGCTTGGAGGTCAGGCCTAAGCGCCCCCTGTAAATCTTCAACAGTGAGAGAAGATAAAACAGGCAGCTGGATGAACTGCGGAAAAGTTGGAGTCCTGGGACCTAAGGGAACTGGCTGAGGAGGTGACTGAGGAGATAAGACTTGAAGGGGAGGATATGGGCCAGGGACCCAGAAATCCAAAAGATATTCTTGGGAGTCAGGGACAGGGAGTTGGGGATATAAGGGAGTGTAGGAGGGAGGAGACAGGGAATTTTCAGTAAATTTTACTTTCAATCTTTGCTCTAACTCCGACTTTTGTTCTTTTATATTATAAAGATATTCCCTAAGGCTAGTCATAATACTATTCTGGGTTTTCTTTTCAATTTGATCTACCCATAAATACCAATAAGGCAGCTGCTTGGGATGAGTCAAATATCCATAGAAAGAAAAAGGGCTGGGTTTTCCAAAGATGTAACAAGAATGATCAAGTCCCGATTCACACCTAGATATCCTGCTCCTGTTCTCCATGAATTGTAAAATTGAAGTTAATTATCTCGTTCATTTTGTCTAAATCTATTGGGTCACTTTGGCACTGAGCCCCTAAGCTGGTCCACAGCCTGCTTCAGCAGACACCAAACTCTCTCTCAAGTGCCTGCATTCGTGTGCTGAGTAGGTATTGTATTTATTTAGATCGTATTCAACAAAAGATCTTCACGGATTCACTCAAGTACTTAAGCATCTACTATGTGCCCAAAGGTCTTGAAATGTTGGGGGTCTGCAAGGAAGACAGATATGCCTAAACAGATAAATTACACTACTGAAATCATTTGAATGAAAGAGATGTGAATAAACTGCCGTGGGACTCCAGGCAAAGAACCCCCATGGGTTGACCTACAACTAAGAGATACAGCTCTGTCCTGGGGCTCTGAGGAGAAAAACAGCCACCATGGGCGGTGGACAGGCTCTGTACCATCTAAGGAAAGGAAAAGGAAGGGAGAGAAGATAAAGAGAAAACAAGAGAAACGGAAAGGTTTTCTTCTTCTGAGTGTTTCTGCCACCCACTTTTGGAGCACACTGCTTGCTGATGTCCTTTCTGGCCAGTCTTATCCTTCAGCCGGCTTCAGGAGACTTCACCAATTCGATTGTAAGGAGCTGGGCTCCTCCGTGCAGGCAATGCCAACTCCGGAGGGAGCCAGGAGGGGAGCCAAAGATTCACAGGACTCTGCAGCCCTTCTGCAGCTCACTGGTGTGGAGGGGCACCGAGGCTTCACCTTGGCCTCTGTCTCCAAGTTCACATAAAGGAGGGTCGGTTCCTTCCTCGCTAGATGAGCGTGGAGAGAAACCTCCTTCACAGAAGGGATTATGGAATAATTAAAGTCAGAGCCTTGAACAAGGCAAAGGGTTAGCACCATGAATCTGAAGTGACTGGACATGTGAATTAGTAACCAGTAGGACGAGGAGCTGAAGACAAAAAAAGAAAAAAGGCAAGAAACCAGTTCTCGATTTTCTAAGATGGAAATGCAAGTCTTTCTTCTTCCAAAAGAAAAAAGTCATTGAACCCTTTCCTTGAAAATAAAACTGAAAGGGGCCACATGTTGCAAAGAAGGGTTTTAACCGTGATGTCACTACACAATCATGTGTAGCCATCAGTTGTTAAGTGCACTGCAAATAGTTCACACCTTAACAATTATGTTACCAAAGTTCGCAGTTGAGAAATATAGACACACACACATATACATATATATACATGTAAGAAAAGAGTAGAGTGTGTGCCAATTGCTCACTGTACTATTGACAATATCACTCTTACAACTGAAAGCATGACTAGGAGAGAGAAGGTGGTGTGACCCTAGATTGCTAGAGTCACAGCAAGAAAAGTTAAGAAAGTGCCATCAGGTCATTTGGACAAAAGAATGCTATATGGCTGTTGGGTTTATAAGAGATCCATTGGAGAAAAACAAGTCACTACATTAAATTATTTTCTACTTACCTGCATCACCCTCTCCAAGAACACATATTCTAAAATGAGACAAGTTATTACATTAAAAATGACCGGCTCTGGCATTTGGAAAACTACATCAAATAATGAAGTAAAAACTGGGTTACAAACATCCTGGTATCAACTCCAACTACCGTCTTTTACCAAACTAAAACTCTAATGATCACTAATTCACTTGCAATCTAGTGCTCCTCCCATATACAAAATCAACAACTTCCAATGTGTCATAACTTTTTTAAAATTTCCCTAACATTTTAGAGGATAATGTAAATATGTCTCCTGGAAAAGTTGAGAAAGATGGAGACACTAGGAAAGGAAAAGACGAAAATACTCCCCTAATCAATGATGTAAAACACAAGGCATGAACAACTGTTAAAAGAATTCTCTATGACATTGATCAAGTCTACTATCTCTACGCCTGGCTCTTTCCTATCAGTCATTTGATACATAAACAAATAGAATAGTGTATTTCATGGGATCAATTCTTTTAGTGGCGTGCTTTCCCTTTGACCACTACATATGCTTTTATGTGTTTGCTTTATTTTCAGGCGGCGTCACATCAGAACACCCTCATCTCGGCAGATCTTTGCCTTAAGGAACCCTACCTCGGCCCTTGATCAACTGTACTCTGTGTTATGGTCAACTCAGAGCCCTACATGGATCAGTGTTTCCTACCGCCTCTCTCCCGTGCGTTGCTCATGTCAGGGAGTATAGTCCACCGAGTGAACAGTAAGCAGTCTTCCCAAAGCATCAGATATGAAAAGGAGGAGACGCGGGGTTGGGTGTGGGACCCCATTCCGTGCCTCAGTGCAGACAAGCTAGAGGTCAATGCATCCCTCCAGAGACTGGGAGAAAAACAGGAGGTTATGAGCACGAGGTTCCCTCTGCAGGCCTTGAAGCAGGGACCTGGAATCAAACTGCTGACACCGTGGATCGTGGTTGGTTTGACAGGGAACTCACGAGGAAGATAAGGACGTGAAATAATGAAAATCATAAGAACAGCAGCGAACACTTCTACTGAGCCAAGGACTGCACCCTGAATGTAAACTCTGTGCTGGAACATATCTTAACTCACATGACCCTGAAAGCATCCCGACGTAGTCAATGTTGTTCTTTGCACCATTTGCTAGATGAAGAGACTGGGTACAGTGGCTAGAAAACTCAGCCAGGTTACAAAGCGGATAAATGGCCGAGCCCAAGCTCAGTGCTCCTCTGTGATGCTCTTGGACTACAACTCCAAGTGAAGTCTCTAACGACTATCTCCGCTCGCACTGCCAACACCATCGTCCTCCGTGGAGTGGATGGAGGCAGGCGTGGGCAGGGCAGGGAGCCGGGTGTGGCAGGCCGCCAGATCTAAGGTCTGGCACACAGGTTGCCAGGTGGCTCCCTCCTCTGAGGGGGCCCAGCACACGCCCCAGGGGACTTGGCGGCAGGCCCCAGGGCCCTTTCCCCCGGATCTTGTCCACTTGAAAGGGGCCTGGCCCAGGTGGCCGGTTGGGCTGGTTGGCCAGCCTCCTTTGGACAAAGCAGGCGAGCCCAGCCAGCCTTCCAGTCGCCCCCGGCGTGGCACCAGCGCCCTCAGGCCGAGGGCCTCACGCGTGCCCTCCAACGCGGATTTCTCCTCAGAGCCGTGGCCTGGGCACTAGGAAGGCCAGGCCCTCCCGACTCCAGAGATGATGCTGGGACCCGTCGCCGGAAGGGCCTGCCCATGTGGCAGCGGCTCCCCAAGCCGGCGGCCTGCTGGGGCCTCACTCACTGCTTGGCCATAAGCCTGTCTCGGCCCTTCGGATTCCACAGAGCCTTTCCTCCACCTGGCTGGAGTCGACAAGTGCGGGCGTGGGGTGAGGCCGTGGTTTTGCCTTTCCAGGAAGAAATGAGGCCCGGGCAAAAGCAGCTGGCCGAGGCAGAGCCTTGACCTGGCACCCCAGTCGGCCTTTGGCCACCAGGTCCAGACCACCGCTTCCAAAGAAGGGAAGCGGCCGGCCAGCTGATTGCAAGTGGGGGATGGGAGGGAGACAACAGCTGAAGCCAAGTCCAGCAGGGCGTTGGCGTTCCTTCTTCAGCTGGGACTGGCCTGGCCTGGCGGGCGGGCGGGGCCTTCACTGAGGACCCCCGAGGCCCGCCCTAGGCCCTGGCGGTGGCGGGTGGCGCATGCGCCCTTGGCCTCAGGGGTTGAACCCAAGCCCACAGGGCACTCAAAGCAGCCGGAGAAAGAAGGGGCCAGGGGAGAGGAAGGCAGGTAGGCGAGGCGGGCAGGGCTCGCCCACCTCTTCTCCTCAGGTCCCCGAGAGAGAAAGAGAGAGAGAGAGAGAGAGAGAGTGAGAGACAGACAGACAGACAGGCAGGGAAAGAGTGAGAGATCCCTGACCTCTGAGTATCTGCATCCACCACTGCTGCCAACTCACAGGCCATCCCACTTCCCCCCCTCCATCCCCATCCCCAGGCGCGGCCCCCCGGGGCCAGCCACACCACGGAGAGGCCCCTTCATGGTCACCTCAGTGCTGTCCCTTCCGGGCCTGACCCCACTGCAGGGGAACCGGTTCAGACAATCCAATCGTCTACATGTCCCTCTCCATGACAATTGTCTTGTCCAGTCTCACATGCCCAAACCGCACCCCCAACATCCTCCTTTGTCTGCAGCTGGAGATAGGAGGAGAATCTCTGCCATTGTGTTGAGAGACTCAGTTTCGCGGGTTTCTCCCCTGTACACGTGTTCTTAAGCTGGGTATTATTTTCTCCAGCGAACCTGTCTTGTGAAGGATTTGGCCAGCCATAAGAAGCTTCAGGGAAGAGGCGGAGGGGCTTCTCTCTCCGCCCCCGACAGCCCTGAGCTGGGTCAGTGCCTCAGACCTGGCCAGGGGCAGCCCATCCCCCGGCGCCCTCTCCCGGGGCATCCCAGGAAAGCTTCACAGCCAGCCTCACCCCACTCGCCACTGCCAGGACCATCGGCCTCCCTCGGGAGGACGGGGCAGGACAGGGAACCGGGTGTGGGAGGCCGCCAGATCTCAGCTCTGGCACACAGGCTGCCAGGCTGCCTGGTCCTCTGAGGGGGCCCAGCACACGCCCCAGGAAACTTGGCGGCAGGCCCCGGGGCTCTCTCCTCTGGAACTCGTCCACTTGAAAGGGGCCTGGCCCAGGTGGCTGGTTCGACCGGTTGGAAAGAAATCTTTTTCTTCTCTGAGAGACTGTTGCTTGTCATCTCCTGGACATGAGATGACAGACAATTGTTCCCATTTCCCTTTCTACTTGAAACCTGATGGATACATTGCCCACTGCCTTTAGAGACTGCAGGTCTTTCTGAAACTCTTTTCAGTGCGCTGGCTTACTTCAGCATCATTTCATTGTTCCATCCGAAATTCCTTTCAGTTGGATCTATTTTCCTTTCTAATCCTTTTGTATACCTAGATATTTAAAAGCTGCTCAAATCTGTAGTGGAGAAAAGTTGGGTTACAACTCTTTCAGACAGCATGTAAACCCACATTTTGGGGTTTCTACACAAAACGTCTCTGCCATGTTTCTAGCAGCTCTCCTTCCATATATTTTCCTCCAGGACTTCCTGTGACAAAATTGCCTTTCTAAAAGCCAGTCCTCCGTTCACTCTCTTGGCCAGTCACGTTTCCATAGAAAGAAAAAGGACTGGATTTTCCAAAGATGCAACAAGAATGATCAAGTCCCGATTCACACCTAGATATCCTGCTCCTGTTCTCCATGAATTGCAAAATTGAAGTTAATTATCTCGTTCATTTTGTCTAAATCTATTGGGTCACTTTGGCACTGAGCCCCTAAGCTGGTCCACAGCCTGCTTCAGCAGACACCAAACTCTCTCTCAAGTGCCTGCATTCGTGTGCTGAGTAGGTATTGTATTTATTTAGATCGTATTCAACAAAAGATCTTCACGGATTCACTCAAGTACTTAAGCATCTACTATGTGCCCAAAGGTCTTGAAATGTTGGGGGTCTGCAAGGAAGACAGATATGCCTAAACAGATAAATTACACTACTGAAATCATTTGAATGAAAGAGATGTGAATAAACTGCCGTGGGACTCCAGGCAAAGAACCCCCATGGGTTGACCTACAACTAAGAGATACAGCTCTGTCCTGGGGCTCTGAGGAGAAAAACAGCCACCATGGGCGGTGGACAGGCTCTGTACCATCTAAGGAAAGGAAAAGGAAGGGAGAGAAGATAAAGAGAAAACAAGAGAAACGGAAAGGTTTTCTTCTTCTGAGTGTTTCTGCCACCCACTTTTGGAGCACACTGCTTGCTGATGTCCTTTCCGGCCAGTCTTATCCTTCAGCCGGCTTCAGGAGACTTCACCAATTCGATTGTAAGGAGCTGGGCTCCTCCGTGCAGGCAATGCCAACTCCGGAGGGAGCCAGGAGGGGAGCCAAAGATTCACAGGACTCTGCAGCCCTTCTGCAGCTCACTGGTGTGGAGGGGCACCGAGGCTTCACCTTGGCCTCTGTCTCCAAGTTCACATAAAGGAGGGTCGGTTCCTTCCTCGCTAGATGAGCGTGGAGAGAAACCTCCTTCACAGAAGGGATTATGGAATAATTAAAGTCAGAGCCTTGAACAAGGCAAAGGGTTAGCACCATGAATCTGAAGTGACTGGACATGTGAATTAGTAACCAGTAGGACGAGGAGCTGAAGACAAAAAAAGAAAAAAGGCAAGAAACCAGTTCTCGATTTTCTAAGATGGAAATGCAAGTCTTTCTTCTTCCAAAAGAAAAAAGTCATTGAACCCTTTCCTTGAAAATAAAACTGAAAGGGGCCACATGTTGCAAAGAAGGGTTTTAACCGTGATGTCACTACACAATCATGTGTAGCCATCAGTTGTTAAGTGCACTGCAAATAGTTCACACCTTAACAATTATGTTACCAAAGTTCGCAGTTGAGAAATATAGACACACACACATATACATATATATACATGTAAGAAAAGAGTAGAGTGTGTGCCAATTGCTCACTGTACTATTGACAATATCACTCTTACAACTGAAAGCATGACTAGGAGAGAGAAGGTGGTGTGACCCTAGATTGCTAGAGTCACAGCAAGAAAAGTTAAGAAAGTGCCATCAGGTCATTTGGACAAAAGAATGCTATATGGCTGTTGGGTTTATAAGAGATCCATTGGAGAAAAACAAGTCACTACATTAAATTATTTTCTACTTACCTGCATCACCCTCTCCAAGAACACATATTCTAAAATGAGACAAGTTATTACATTAAAAATGACCGGCTCTGGCATTTGGAAAACTACATCAAATAATGAAGTAAAAACTGGGTTACAAACATCCTGGTATCAACTCCAACTACCGTCTTTTACCAAACTAAAACTCTAATGATCACTAATTCACTTGCAATCTAGTGCTCCTCCCATATACAAAATCAACAACTTCCAATGTGTCATAACTTTTTTAAAATTTCCCTAACATTTTAGAGGATAATGTAAATATGTCTCCTGGAAAAGTTGAGAAAGATGGAGACACTAGGAAAGGAAAAGACGAAAATACTCCCCTAATCAATGATGTAAAACACAAGGCATGAACAACTGTTAAAAGAATTCTCTATGACATTGATCAAGTCTACTATCTCTACGCCTGGCTCTTTCCTATCAGTCATTTGATACATAAACAAATAGAATAGTGTATTTCATGGGATCAATTCTTTTAGTGGCGTGCTTTCCCTTTGACCACTACATATGCTTTTATGTGTTTGCTTTATTTTCAGGCGGCGTCACATCAGAACACCCTCATCTCGGCAGATCTTTGCCTTAAGGAACCCTACCTCGGCCCTTGATCAACTGTACTCTGTGTTATGGTCAACTCAGAGCCCTACATGGATCAGTGTTTCCTACCGCCTCTCTCCCGTGCGTTGCTCATGTCAGGGAGTATAGTCCACCGAGTGAACAGTAAGCAGTCTTCCCAAAGCATCAGATATGAAAAGGAGGAGACGCGGGGTTGGGTGTGGGACCCCATTCCGTGCCTCAGTGCAGACAAGCTAGAGGTCAATGCATCCCTCCAGAGACTGGGAGAAAAACAGGAGGTTATGAGCACGAGGTTCCCTCTGCAGGCCTTGAAGCAGGGACCTGGAATCAAACTGCTGACACCGTGGATCGTGGTTGGTTTGACAGGGAACTCACGAGGAAGATAAGGACGTGAAATAATGAAAATCATAAGAACAGCAGCGAACACTTCTACTGAGCCAAGGACTGCACCCTGAATGTAAACTCTGTGCTGGAACATATCTTAACTCACATGACCCTGAAAGCATCCCGACGTAGTCAATGTTGTTCTTTGCACCATTTGCTAGATGAAGAGACTGGGTACAGTGGCTAGAAAACTCAGCCAGGTTACAAAGCGGATAAATGGCCGAGCCCAAGCTCAGTGCTCCTCTGTGATGCTCTTGGACTACAACTCCAAGTGAAGTCTCTAACGACTATCTCCGCTCGCACTGCCAACACCATCGTCCTCCGTGGAGTGGATGGAGGCAGGCGTGGGCAGGGCAGGGAGCCGGGTGTGGCAGGCCGCCAGATCTAAGGTCTGGCACACAGGTTGCCAGGTGGCTCCCTCCTCTGAGGGGGCCCAGCACACGCCCCAGGGGACTTGGCGGCAGGCCCCAGGGCCCTTTCCCCCGGATCTTGTCCACTTGAAAGGGGCCTGGCCCAGGTGGCCGGTTGGGCTGGTTGGCCAGCCTCCTTTGGACAAAGCAGGCGAGCCCAGCCAGCCTTCCAGTCGCCCCCGGCGTGGCACCAGCGCCCTCAGGCCGAGGGCCTCACGCGTGCCCTCCAACGCGGATTTCTCCTCAGAGCCGTGGCCTGGGCACTAGGAAGGCCAGGCCCTCCCGACTCCAGAGATGATGCTGGGACCCGTCGCCGGAAGGGCCTGCCCGTGTGGCAGCGGCTCCCCAAGCCGGCGGCCTGCTGGGGCCTCACTCACTGCTTGGCCATAAGCCTGTCTCGGCCCTTCGGATTCCACAGAGCCTTTCCTCCACCTGGCTGGAGTCGACAAGTGCGGGCGTGGGGTGAGGCCGTGGTTTTGCCTTTCCAGGAAGAAATGAGGCCCGGGCAAAAGCAGCTGGCCGAGGCAGAGCCTTGACCTGGCACCCCAGTCGGCCTTTGGCCACCAGGTCCAGACCACCGCTTCCAAAGAAGGGAAGCGGCCGGCCAGCTGATTGCAAGTGGGGGATGGGAGGGAGACAACAGCTGAAGCCAAGTCCAGCAGGGCGTTGGCGTTCCTTCTTCAGCTGGGACTGGCCTGGCCTGGCGGGCGGGCGGGGCCTTCACTGAGGACCCCCGAGGCCCGCCCTAGGCCCTGGCGGTGGCGGGTGGCGCATGCGCCCTTGGCCTCAGGGGTTGAACCCAAGCCCACAGGGCACTCAAAGCAGCCGGAGAAAGAAGGGGCCAGGGGAGAGGAAGGCAGGTAGGCGAGGCGGGCAGGGCTCGCCCACCTCTTCTCCTCAGGTCCCCGAGAGAGAAAGAGAGAGAGAGAGAGAGAGAGAGTGAGAGACAGACAGACAGACAGGCAGGGAAAGAGTGAGAGATCCCTGACCTCTGAGTATCTGCATCCACCACTGCTGCCAACTCACAGGCCATCCCACTTCCCCCCCTCCATCCCCATCCCCAGGCGCGGCCCCCCGGGGCCAGCCACACCACAGAGAGGCCCCTTCATGGTCACCTCCGTGCTGTCCCTTCCGGGCCTGACCCCACTGCAGGGGAACCGGTTCAGACAATCCAATCGTCTACATGTCCCTCTCCATGACAATTGTCTTCTCCAGTCTCACATGCCCAAACCGCACCCCCAACATCCTCCTTTGTCTGCAGCTGGAGATAGGAGGAGAATCTCTGCCATTGTGTTGAGAGACTCAGTTTCGCGGGTTTCTCCCCTGTACACGTGTTCTTAAGCTGGGTATTATTTTCTCCAGCGAACCTGTCTTGTGAAGGATTTGGCCAGCCATAAGAAGCTTCAGGGAAGAGGCGGAGGGGCTTCTCTCTCCGCCCCCGACAGCCCTGAGCTGGGTCAGTGCCTCAGACCTGGCCAGGGGCAGCCCATCCCCCGGCGCCCTCTCCCGGGGCATCCCAGGAAAGCTTCACAGCCAGCCCCACCCCACTCGCCACTGCCAGGACCATCGGCCTCCCTCGGGAGGACGGGGCAGGACAGGGAACCGGGTGTGGGAGGCCGCCAGATCTCAGCTCTGGCACACAGGCTGCCAGGCTGCCTGGTCCTCTGAGGGGGCCCAGCACACGCCCCAGGAAACTTGGCGGCAGGCCCCGGGGCTCTCTCCTCTGGAACTCGTCCACTTGAAAGGGGCCTGGCCCAGGTGGCTGGTTCGACCGGTTGGAAAGAAATCTTTTTCTTCTCTGAGAGACTGTTGCTTGTCATCTCCTGGACATGAGATGACAGACAATTGTTCCCATTTCCCTTTCTACTTGAAACCTGATGGATACATTGCCCACTGCCTTTAGAGACTGCAGGTCTTTCTGAAACTCTTTTCAGTGCGCTGGCTTACTTCAGCATCATTTCATTGTTCCATCCGAAATTCCTTTCAGTTGGATCTATTTTCCTTTCTAATCCTTTTGTATACCTAGATATTTAAAAGCTGCTCAAATCTGTAGTGGAGAAAAGTTGGGTTACAACTCTTTCAGACAGCATGTAAACCCACATTTTGGGGTTTCTACACAAAACGTCTCTGCCATGTTTCTAGCAGCTCTCCTTCCATATATTTTCCTCCAGGACTTCCTGTGACAAAATTGCCTTTCTAAAAGCCAGTCCTCCGTTCACTCTCTTGGCCAGTCACGTTTCCATAGAAAGAAAAAGGACTGGATTTTCCAAAGATGCAACAAGAATGATCAAGTCCCGATTCACACCTAGATATCCTGCTCCTGTTCTCCATGAATTGCAAAATTGAAGTTAATTATCTCGTTCATTTTGTCTAAATCTATTGGGTCACTTTGGCACTGAGCCCCTAAGCTGGTCCACAGCCTGCTTCAGCAGACACCAAACTCTCTCTCAAGTGCCTGCATTCGTGTGCTGAGTAGGTATTGTATTTATTTAGATCGTATTCAACAAAAGATCTTCACGGATTCACTCAAGTACTTAAGCATCTACTATGTGCCCAAAGGTCTTGAAATGTTGGGGGTCTGCAAGGAAGACAGATATGCCTAAACAGATAAATTACACTACTGAAATCATTTGAATGAAAGAGATGTGAATAAACTGCCGTGGGACTCCAGGCAAAGAACCCCCATGGGTTGACCTACAACTAAGAGATACAGCTCTGTCCTGGGGCTCTGAGGAGAAAAACAGCCACCATGGGCGGTGGACAGGCTCTGTACCATCTAAGGAAAGGAAAAGGAAGGGAGAGAAGATAAAGAGAAAACAAGAGAAACGGAAAGGTTTTCTTCTTCTGAGTGTTTCTGCCACCCACTTTTGGAGCACACTGCTTGCTGATGTCCTTTCCGGCCAGTCTTATCCTTCAGCCGGCTTCAGGAGACTTCACCAATTCGATTGTAAGGAGCTGGGCTCCTCCGTGCAGGCAATGCCAACTCCGGAGGGAGCCAGGAGGGGAGCCAAAGATTCACAGGACTCTGCAGCCCTTCTGCAGCTCACTGGTGTGGAGGGGCACCGAGGCTTCACCTTGGCCTCTGTCTCCAAGTTCACATAAAGGAGGGTCGGTTCCTTCCTCGCTAGATGAGCGTGGAGAGAAACCTCCTTCACAGAAGGGATTATGGAATAATTAAAGTCAGAGCCTTGAACAAGGCAAAGGGTTAGCACCATGAATCTGAAGTGACTGGACATGTGAATTAGTAACCAGTAGGACGAGGAGCTGAAGACAAAAAAAGAAAAAAGGCAAGAAACCAGTTCTCGATTTTCTAAGATGGAAATGCAAGTCTTTCTTCTTCCAAAAGAAAAAAGTCATTGAACCCTTTCCTTGAAAATAAAACTGAAAGGGGCCACATGTTGCAAAGAAGGGTTTTAACCGTGATGTCACTACACAATCATGTGTAGCCATCAGTTGTTAAGTGCACTGCAAATAGTTCACACCTTAACAATTATGTTACCAAAGTTCGCAGTTGAGAAATATAGACACACACACATATACATATATATACATGTAAGAAAAGAGTAGAGTGTGTGCCAATTGCTCACTGTACTATTGACAATATCACTCTTACAACTGAAAGCATGACTAGGAGAGAGAAGGTGGTGTGACCCTAGATTGCTAGAGTCACAGCAAGAAAAGTTAAGAAAGTGCCATCAGGTCATTTGGACAAAAGAATGCTATATGGCTGTTGGGTTTATAAGAGATCCATTGGAGAAAAACAAGTCACTACATTAAATTATTTTCTACTTACCTGCATCACCCTCTCCAAGAACACATATTCTAAAATGAGACAAGTTATTACATTAAAAATGACCGGCTCTGGCATTTGGAAAACTACATCAAATAATGAAGTAAAAACTGGGTTACAAACATCCTGGTATCAACTCCAACTACCGTCTTTTACCAAACTAAAACTCTAATGATCACTAATTCACTTGCAATCTAGTGCTCCTCCCATATACAAAATCAACAACTTCCAATGTGTCATAACTTTTTTAAAATTTCCCTAACATTTTAGAGGATAATGTAAATATGTCTCCTGGAAAAGTTGAGAAAGATGGAGACACTAGGAAAGGAAAAGACGAAAATACTCCCCTAATCAATGATGTAAAACACAAGGCATGAACAACTGTTAAAAGAATTCTCTATGACATTGATCAAGTCTACTATCTCTACGCCTGGCTCTTTCCTATCAGTCATTTGATACATAAACAAATAGAATAGTGTATTTCATGGGATCAATTCTTTTAGTGGCGTGCTTTCCCTTTGACCACTACATATGCTTTTATGTGTTTGCTTTATTTTCAGGCGGCGTCACATCAGAACACCCTCATCTCGGCAGATCTTTGCCTTAAGGAACCCTACCTCGGCCCTTGATCAACTGTACTCTGTGTTATGGTCAACTCAGAGCCCTACATGGATCAGTGTTTCCTACCGCCTCTCTCCCGTGCGTTGCTCATGTCAGGGAGTATAGTCCACCGAGTGAACAGTAAGCAGTCTTCCCAAAGCATCAGATATGAAAAGGAGGAGACGCGGGGTTGGGTGTGGGACCCCATTCCGTGCCTCAGTGCAGACAAGCTAGAGGTCAATGCATCCCTCCAGAGACTGGGAGAAAAACAGGAGGTTATGAGCACGAGGTTCCCTCTGCAGGCCTTGAAGCAGGGACCTGGAATCAAACTGCTGACACCGTGGATCGTGGTTGGTTTGACAGGGAACTCACGAGGAAGATAAGGACGTGAAATAATGAAAATCATAAGAACAGCAGCGAACACTTCTACTGAGCCAAGGACTGCACCCTGAATGTAAACTCTGTGCTGGAACATATCTTAACTCACATGACCCTGAAAGCATCCCGACGTAGTCAATGTTGTTCTTTGCACCATTTGCTAGATGAAGAGACTGGGTACAGTGGCTAGAAAACTCAGCCAGGTTACAAAGCGGATAAATGGCCGAGCCCAAGCTCAGTGCTCCTCTGTGATGCTCTTGGACTACAACTCCAAGTGAAGTCTCTAACGACTATCTCCGCTCGCACTGCCAACACCATCGTCCTCCGTGGAGTGGATGGAGGCAGGCGTGGGCAGGGCAGGGAGCCGGGTGTGGCAGGCCGCCAGATCTAAGGTCTGGCACACAGGTTGCCAGGTGGCTCCCTCCTCTGAGGGGGCCCAGCACACGCCCCAGGGGACTTGGCGGCAGGCCCCAGGGCCCTTTCCCCCGGATCTTGTCCACTTGAAAGGGGCCTGGCCCAGGTGGCCGGTTGGGCTGGTTGGCCAGCCTCCTTTGGACAAAGCAGGCGAGCCCAGCCAGCCTTCCAGTCGCCCCCGGCGTGGCACCAGCGCCCTCAGGCCGAGGGCCTCACGCGTGCCCTCCAACGCGGATTTCTCCTCAGAGCCGTGGCCTGGGCACTAGGAAGGCCAGGCCCTCCCGACTCCAGAGATGATGCTGGGACCCGTCGCCGGAAGGGCCTGCCCATGTGGCAGCGGCTCCCCAAGCCGGCGGCCTGCTGGGGCCTCACTCACTGCTTGGCCATAAGCCTGTCTCGGCCCTTCGGATTCCACAGAGCCTTTCCTCCACCTGGCTGGAGTCGACAAGTGCGGGCGTGGGGTGAGGCCGTGGTTTTGCCTTTCCAGGAAGAAATGAGGCCCGGGCAAAAGCAGCTGGCCGAGGCAGAGCCTTGACCTGGCACCCCAGTCGGCCTTTGGCCACCAGGTCCAGACCACCGCTTCCAAAGAAGGGAAGCGGCCGGCCAGCTGATTGCAAGTGGGGGATGGGAGGGAGACAACAGCTGAAGCCAAGTCCAGCAGGGCGTTGGCGTTCCTTCTTCAGCTGGGACTGGCCTGGCCTGGCGGGCGGGCGGGGCCTTCACTGAGGACCCCCGAGGCCCGCCCTAGGCCCTGGCGGTGGCGGGTGGCGCATGCGCCCTTGTCCTCAGGGGTTGAACCCAAGCCCACAGGGCACTCAAAGCAGCCGGAGAAAGAAGGGGCCAGGGGAGAGGAAGGCAGGTAGGCGAGGCGGGCAGGGCTCGCCCACCTCTTCTCCTCAGGTCCCCGAGAGAGAAAGAGAGAGAGAGAGAGAGAGAGAGTGAGAGACAGACAGACAGACAGGCAGGGAAAGAGTGAGAGATCCCTGACCTCTGAGTATCTGCATCCACCACTGCTGCCAACTCACAGGCCATCCCACTTCCCCCCCTCCATCCCCATCCCCAGGCGCGGCCCCCCGGGGCCAGCCACACCACGGAGAGGCCCCTTCATGGTCACCTCCGTGCTGTCCCTTCCGGGCCTGACCCCACTGCAGGGGAACCGGTTCAGACAATCCAATCGTCTACATGTCCCTCTCCATGACAATTGTCTTGTCCAGTCTCACATGCCCAAACCGCACCCCCAACATCCTCCTTTGTCTGCAGCTGGAGATAGGAGGAGAATCTCTGCCATTGTGTTGAGAGACTCAGTTTCGCGGGTTTCTCCCCTGTACACGTGTTCTTAAGCTGGGTATTATTTTCTCCAGCGAACCTGTCTTGTGAAGGATTTGGCCAGCCATAAGAAGCTTCAGGGAAGAGGCGGAGGGGCTTCTCTCTCCGCCCCCGACAGCCCTGAGCTGGGTCAGTGCCTCAGACCTGGCCAGGGGCAGCCCATCCCCCGGCGCCCTCTCCCGGGGCATCCCAGGAAAGCTTCACAGCCAGCCCCACCCCACTCGCCACTGCCAGGACCATCGGCCTCCCTCGGGAGGACGGGGCAGGACAGGGAACCGGGTGTGGGAGGCCGCCAGATCTCAGCTCTGGCACACAGGCTGCCAGGCTGCCTGGTCCTCTGAGGGGGCCCAGCACACGCCCCAGGAAACTTGGCGGCAGGCCCCGGGGCTCTCTCCTCTGGAACTCGTCCACTTGAAAGGGGCCTGGCCCAGGTGGCTGGTTCGACCGGTTGGAAAGAAATCTTTTTCTTCTCTGAGAGACTGTTGCTTGTCATCTCCTGGACATGAGATGACAGACAATTGTTCCCATTTCCCTTTCTACTTGAAACCTGATGGATACATTGCCCACTGCCTTTAGAGACTGCAGGTCTTTCTGAAACTCTTTTCAGTGCGCTGGCTTACTTCAGCATCATTTCATTGTTCCATCCGAAATTCCTTTCAGTTGGATCTATTTTCCTTTCTAATCCTTTTGTATACCTAGATATTTAAAAGCTGCTCAAATCTGTAGTGGAGAAAAGTTGGGTTACAACTCTTTCAGACAGCATGTAAACCCACATTTTGGGGTTTCTACACAAAACGTCTCTGCCATGTTTCTAGCAGCTCTCCTTCCATATATTTTCCTCCAGGACTTCCTGTGACAAAATTGCCTTTCTAAAAGCCAGTCCTCCGTTCACTCTCTTGGCCAGTCACGTTTCCATAGAAAGAAAAAGGACTGGATTTTCCAAAGATGCAACAAGAATGATCAAGTCCCGATTCACACCTAGATATCCTGCTCCTGTTCTCCATGAATTGCAAAATTGAAGTTAATTATCTCGTTCATTTTGTCTAAATCTATTGGGTCACTTTGGCACTGAGCCCCTAAGCTGGTCCACAGCCTGCTTCAGCAGACACCAAACTCTCTCTCAAGTGCCTGCATTCGTGTGCTGAGTAGGTATTGTATTTATTTAGATCGTATTCAACAAAAGATCTTCACGGATTCACTCAAGTACTTAAGCATCTACTATGTGCCCAAAGGTCTTGAAATGTTGGGGGTCTGCAAGGAAGACAGATATGCCTAAACAGATAAATTACACTACTGAAATCATTTGAATGAAAGAGATGTGAATAAACTGCCGTGGGACTCCAGGCAAAGAACCCCCATGGGTTGACCTACAACTAAGAGATACAGCTCTGTCCTGGGGCTCTGAGGAGAAAAACAGCCACCATGGGGGGTGGACAGGCTCTGTACCATCTAAGGAAAGGAAAAGGAAGGGAGAGAAGATAAAGAGAAAACAAGAGAAACGGAAAGGTTTTCTTCTTCTGAGTGTTTCTGCCACCCACTTTTGGAGCACACTGCTTGCTGATGTCCTTTCCGGCCAGTCTTATCCTTCAGCCGGCTTCAGGAGACTTCACCAATTCGATTGTAAGGAGCTGGGCTCCTCCGTGCAGGCAATGCCAACTCCGGAGGGAGCCAGGAGGGGAGCCAAAGATTCACAGGACTCTGCAGCCCTTCTGCAGCTCACTGGTGTGGAGGGGCACCGAGGCTTCACCTTGGCCTCTGTCTCCAAGTTCACATAAAGGAGGGTCGGTTCCTTCCTCGCTAGATGAGCGTGGAGAGAAACCTCCTTCACAGAAGGGATTATGGAATAATTAAAGTCAGAGCCTTGAACAAGGCAAAGGGTTAGCACCATGAATCTGAAGTGACTGGACATGTGAATTAGTAACCAGTAGGACGAGGAGCTGAAGACAAAAAAAGAAAAAAGGCAAGAAACCAGTTCTCGATTTTCTAAGATGGAAATGCAAGTCTTTCTTCTTCCAAAAGAAAAAAGTCATTGAACCCTTTCCTTGAAAATAAAACTGAAAGGGGCCACATGTTGCAAAGAAGGGTTTTAACCGTGATGTCACTACACAATCATGTGTAGCCATCAGTTGTTAAGTGCACTGCAAATAGTTCACACCTTAACAATTATGTTACCAAAGTTCGCAGTTGAGAAATATAGACACACACACATATACATATATATACATGTAAGAAAAGAGTAGAGTGTGTGCCAATTGCTCACTGTACTATTGACAATATCACTCTTACAACTGAAAGCATGACTAGGAGAGAGAAGGTGGTGTGACCCTAGATTGCTAGAGTCACAGCAAGAAAAGTTAAGAAAGTGCCATCAGGTCATTTGGACAAAAGAATGCTATATGGCTGTTGGGTTTATAAGAGATCCATTGGAGAAAAACAAGTCACTACATTAAATTATTTTCTACTTACCTGCATCACCCTCTCCAAGAACACATATTCTAAAATGAGACAAGTTATTACATTAAAAATGACCGGCTCTGGCATTTGGAAAACTACATCAAATAATGAAGTAAAAACTGGGTTACAAACATCCTGGTATCAACTCCAACTACCGTCTTTTACCAAACTAAAACTCTAATGATCACTAATTCACTTGCAATCTAGTGCTCCTCCCATATACAAAATCAACAACTTCCAATGTGTCATAACTTTTTTAAAATTTCCCTAACATTTTAGAGGATAATGTAAATATGTCTCCTGGAAAAGTTGAGAAAGATGGAGACACTAGGAAAGGAAAAGACGAAAATACTCCCCTAATCAATGATGTAAAACACAAGGCATGAACAACTGTTAAAAGAATTCTCTATGACATTGATCAAGTCTACTATCTCTACGCCTGGCT
Source organism: Diceros bicornis minor (assembly GCF_020826845.1). NCBI lineage: Eukaryota > Metazoa > Chordata > Mammalia > Perissodactyla > Rhinocerotidae > Diceros > Diceros bicornis. The sequence goes on along the minus strand of NW_026691086.1, from coordinate 518,862 downwards.
CTTTCCTATCAGTCATTTGATACATAAACAAATAGAATAGTGTATTTCATGGGATCAATTCTTTTAGTGGCGTGCTTTCCCTTTGACCACTACATATGCTTTTATGTGTTTGCTTTATTTTCAGGCGGCGTCACATCAGAACACCCTCATCTCGGCAGATCTTTGCCTTAAGGAACCCTACCTCGGCCCTTGATCAACTGTACTCTGTGTTATGGTCAACTCAGAGCCCTACATGGATCAGTGTTTCCTACCGCCTCTCTCCCGTGCGTTGCTCATGTCAGGGAGTATAGTCCACCGAGTGAACAGTAAGCAGTCTTCCCAAAGCATCAGATATGAAAAGGAGGAGACGCGGGGTTGGGTGTGGGACCCCATTCCGTGCCTCAGTGCAGACAAGCTAGAGGTCAATGCATCCCTCCAGAGACTGGGAGAAAAACAGGAGGTTATGAGCACGAGGTTCCCTCTGCAGGCCTTGAAGCAGGGACCTGGAATCAAACTGCTGACACCGTGGATCGTGGTTGGTTTGACAGGGAACTCACGAGGAAGATAAGGACGTGAAATAATGAAAATCATAAGAACAGCAGCGAACACTTCTACTGAGCCAAGGACTGCACCCTGAATGTAAACTCTGTGCTGGAACATATCTTAACTCACATGACCCTGAAAGCATCCCGACGTAGTCAATGTTGTTCTTTGCACCATTTGCTAGATGAAGAGACTGGGTACAGTGGCTAGAAAACTCAGCCAGGTTACAAAGCGGATAAATGGCCGAGCCCAAGCTCAGTGCTCCTCTGTGATGCTCTTGGACTACAACTCCAAGTGAAGTCTCTAACGACTATCTCCGCTCGCACTGCCAACACCATCGTCCTCCGTGGAGTGGATGGAGGCAGGCGTGGGCAGGGCAGGGAGCCGGGTGTGGCAGGCCGCCAGATCTAAGGTCTGGCACACAGGTTGCCAGGTGGCTCCCTCCTCTGAGGGGGCCCAGCACACGCCCCAGGGGACTTGGCGGCAGGCCCCAGGGCCCTTTCCCCCGGATCTTGTCCACTTGAAAGGGGCCTGGCCCAGGTGGCCGGTTGGGCTGGTTGGCCAGCCTCCTTTGGACAAAGCAGGCGAGCCCAGCCAGCCTTCCAGTCGCCCCCGGCGTGGCACCAGCGCCCTCAGGCCGAGGGCCTCACGCGTGCCCTCCAACGCGGATTTCTCCTCAGAGCCGTGGCCTGGGCACTAGGAAGGCCAGGCCCTCCCGACTCCAGAGATGATGCTGGGACCCGTCGCCGGAAGGGCCTGCCCATGTGGCAGCGGCTCCCCAAGCCGGCGGCCTGCTGGGGCCTCACTCACTGCTTGGCCATAAGCCTGTCTCGGCCCTTCGGATTCCACAGAGCCTTTCCTCCACCTGGCTGGAGTCGACAAGTGCGGGCGTGGGGTGAGGCCGTGGTTTTGCCTTTCCAGGAAGAAATGAGGCCCGGGCAAAAGCAGCTGGCCGAGGCAGAGCCTTGACCTGGCACCCCAGTCGGCCTTTGGCCACCAGGTCCAGACCACCGCTTCCAAAGAAGGGAAGCGGCCGGCCAGCTGATTGCAAGTGGGGGATGGGAGGGAGACAACAGCTGAAGCCAAGTCCAGCAGGGCGTTGGCGTTCCTTCTTCAGCTGGGACTGGCCTGGCCTGGCGGGCGGGCGGGGCCTTCACTGAGGACCCCCGAGGCCCGCCCTAGGCCCTGGCGGTGGCGGGTGGCGCATGCGCCCTTGGCCTCAGGGGTTGAACCCAAGCCCACAGGGCACTCAAAGCAGCCGGAGAAAGAAGGGGCCAGGGGAGAGGAAGGCAGGTAGGCGAGGCGGGCAGGGCTCGCCCACCTCTTCTCCTCAGGTCCCCGAGAGAGAAAGAGAGAGAGAGAGAGAGAGAGAGTGAGAGACAGACAGACAGACAGGCAGGGAAAGAGTGAGAGATCCCTGACCTCTGAGTATCTGCATCCACCACTGCTGCCAACTCACAGTTGTCGGGGGAAGAGGGAGAATCTCCCTCTGCCCTTTCACTTAAGGTTCTTCTGGCTGCCCAAACAATCAACAAGACAGGTTAGCAGGAGAAAATAATACCCATTTTAATAACATGTATATATGGGAGAAGCTCAGAAATGAGCAACTCGTCCCTCTGTCTAAGCTGCTTGCTTAAGTATTGCAGCTAAAGGCGAAGGAACGTGTTGGCGGTGGGTAGTGTCCTGGGACTTCAGAGGGCAGGAGGACAATTCTTTTCAGGGTCATCTATTGATAATTTGGTCAGGGAGAGATAGAGTTTTTTGATAAAAGGGGCTTTGTGCCCCTCCCATGGCAACATCTATTTTACATTATCTTTATAGCCATCATGATAGAAAATCTGTTCCAGGAATGAGCCACCATGTCAGATTTTTTTTAGGCAGTTAGTGGGGGAGGTCAAATGTCCTTATTGTCTTCAGCTCGAAATAATCCGCATACCAGAGAGGTGTTTCCTGGGGCAGCTTGCCCTGAGCACCATCAGTCCCTCCTCTGAAACTTCCTTAGAAGTTTCACATATTAAAAGCTGAGCTGGTGACTGTGGAGAGAGAAATCGTGTTAGTATCCGAGTGATAAGAAGTCTGCAAAGAGAGAAAAGAACGTAGATTAGAATGAGGATGAACAGGCAGAAAAGAACAAATCGGAACACTTCTCCCCACACCCCATTAAACCAGTCCCCCAATCCTGGAAATAAGTCAGTCCAATAAAATGTGTGAGCTTCGTTTATCTGATGAAAAATGTCAATCTTCTCTTTTAATAGATTTAAGTTAGATATTACTTGACCTGTTTGATTCACATAAAAGCAACATTTTTTTCCAATGATTGCACATGCTCCTCCTTGCTGGGCAGTAAGCACATCCAGAGCACGTCGATTTTGGACCACCACAGATGCTAGGCTGTTAATCTCTGACTGGAGTATGTTCAAGGTTTGCATAGTGGTGTTGAACTCTTGTTCCATTACCATAGAGAGATTTAATATTGCCTTTTCCAACTCATAATCTCCAAAGCTGGAGAATAGGACTCTCCAGGCTGAAAAGAACCTGGAGTTGTGATACACAAATGGATTTTCCACGATTTCTCGACTGGCACGTTTATGTGGCACAATCTTATGAACAAACTAACCCAAGTTTGTAATTTGGCTAGCATTTAAGGTGGAGTGTTTGGTGACAGAAGGAGCTAGGTATCCAAGTCCGCATCGTCCTGACCAATTAGATGGGAATCCTTTATGCACTTTGTTGCCGCATAAAATGAAAAGACCAGTGTAGTTTAAAGACAAGGTTAGAATTGAGTCTGTAGTTCCCAGGATCTGGACTATTTCATGATCTGTGCCACTTGCACTGTTACTACCTAAACATCTCCATTTCCCATGAGCTCCTGTCAGTCTGCGAGAACAGAACAGATTGCAGGATAGCTGGTAGAGGAGGCCTGCAGTCTGATTTTGGCAGCTATAAAGCCTGGTCTTGTCACCTGACCAGGTGAGTCCAGATTTTTGATCCACTCATATATAGTCTGTGGCATTGGGCAGCCTAACCATGCGGATAGCTGCGATACCCCAAGTTGCACACGGGTGGCTCGTAGGCCATCCAGAGCACTTGGTGATTTGGCAAATGTGTGTGTCAGAGGGAGTAGTGATAGAGTCACTTACAATTCCCTTGAGAGTTCTAAAGATGCCACCTGCGGAATCAAACCACAGAGTTTGACTGCAATATTGTCTCGGTATGTCACCCAGGAAAGGTCCAGCGCTATGTTTACTTTCAATGCAGAGGGAAAAACTTTCACCTATTGCTTGTACTTGGGCAAGGGACAGTCCTTGACCTTCTAAGTAGTCTTTCTGGGGCCCATGTGACTCACCAGGAGAAGAAGCAGAGTGAAGTTTCCCTTGTTGCGGATACCATACGCTGTTATTCATCCATTTTCCATACTTAGTCTACCAGGTGTTCATATCAGCAGGAACAAAGACTAGTTCAGGTTCTTTTGCACTATCTAGCTGTTGACATAACCAACAGTCAGATTGATTAGTTAGTGTGGCTAGGGCTTGGTAAACTGGCATAAGGGGGTGTTTGGTCTGTGCCCGACCTGTTGAAAAGGAGAGGGTTAGTAAAAGCAAGACACAGATCGGAAAAGAGCCCATAGCGGAGACTTAGAGAGGGGAAGAGGGACAGATAGAGACCAGCACTCTCCAGTCAGCTTTCTAATAAATGATTAAAATATATATATATATATATATCTACTAATAGTTTGTGTGTGTGAGTGTGTAAATATATAGGGAGTTTTGAAGCAAGGGGGAAGAAATGGGTCAAAGTAGGTTTTCTCAATCCGTGATCTTGGGAAAAGCTGTCTACTTCGTGATGTCGGCTGCTTCTGGGGCCTGGGTTTTGGCCCTCGAAATCCTTAGTTTAAGGTCACCTGTGGGGATTATCTCCCAGTTGTCTTGAGAGTGATGTTCTGGGTCTATTTTGGCGTGGCTCGCATGGATCCAGGAAGATTTTTCCTTTATTTTGATGGCAGTGCAGGTCGTCAGTAAGACTTCATAAGGTCCTTCCCAGCGAGGTGACAGTGCGTGTTTTCTTTTAAAGACCTTGATATACACCCGGTCTCCTGGTCGAAAGGGATGGCAAGGCTTGTCAGAAGGTGGTGGCCATGCCTCTTTTACCTGTTGACGATATGCTTCAAGTATACTAGTTAATTTTTGTATATAACAAGTCATAGCATCAAATTGTTCACTGAAGTTCCCATAATATTCATTTAATCCAGGAATTGAAGGTTTAGAGACGCCAGTAGGCATCGGACGTCCAAAAACTATTTCAAAAGGAGTCAGTCCATGCCTTCTATTTGGAGTATTTTGAATCTTCATAAGGGCCAAGGGCAGAGCCTCTGGCCATTTAAGTCCAGTTTCTTGACAGACTTTTCCTAGAGTTCTTTTTATATCTAGATTTTTATGTTCCACTTGCCCTGATGACTGAGGGTGATATGGGGTATGAAATTTTAATGAATATCCCAGAGTTTTTGCAAGCAAGTGGTTTATCTCTGCTGTAAAATGAGTTCCTTGGTCTGATTCAATCCATAAAGGAATGCCAAAGCGAGGAATAACTTCAGTTATTAATTTCTTTACCACTGTTGTGGCATCTGCATGTCTGGTCGGATAGCATTCAGTCCATCCACTAAACATACAGACAATAACCAAACAGTGAGAGTAACCTAAAGCTGAAGGCAAGTCTATAAAATCCATTTGGAGTGCTGCAAAAGGCAGCGTGGGCCTGGGAGGACTTCCTGGATCACACTGATTTCTCCCAGAGACTTGGTAAGATTTGCAAGTTGTGCACTGGGAGGTGATTTGGTCAGAAATTTTATGGATACCAGGGCAAAACCAATTGTCTTTCAGTTCCTTAACTATCCCCCGTTTGCACATATGTCCCATTTGGTGGGAGATAAGTGCAAGCCAAAAAGTCAAAAGAAAAGGAGCTACTGGAAGTCCGTTTGGTCCAATGTATAATCCATCTGATAATTGTTTGGCACCCTTTTGTATCCAATTGTCTTTTTCAGATTTTGGGGCATTTGCCTGATAGTTAATAACATCAGTCAGGGATAAAGGCAGGTTTAAGAATTGGGTGGAAAACGGATAAGGGGGTCCATAGTGAGCTGCATGTTTAGCAGCTGTGTCAGCCCTGTCATTCCCTAAAGATATGACATCAGTCTCCTTAGTATGGGCTGAACAATGAACAATGGCAATTTTTGAAGGAAGGTGAATAGCTTGTAATAAGGCTGCAATTAAGTGTCCATTAGCAATAGGAGTTCCTGCAGAAGTTAAGAATCCACGGGATTTCCAAATTGTGCCAACAGCATGGCAGACTCCAAAAACATATTTGTGTAAACGAAAGAAAAACAGGGTTAATGGTTAGAGCAAATTGTAAACCAGTTTTTGAGTTCAGAGGACAGCCAGTGAAGAAGAATTTTAGATGTCAGCGTCAAAGTATCTTTTGCAGTTTAAAATGTCTCTGATGGTGTCGTCAGGTCATCTCTTAAGTTTATATCAAGTTCATCAGCTTCAGTTTGTAAGGCTTCAGGAAAAAGTGCAGGTTCAGTTCTCAGTGATTTCAAATGAAAATGATGGAAAAAATCAAAAACGTTAGTTTGGACATCTGTAGCCAGCTATTTCAGGAGACTAGAAGAAATCAGGATCCAGTCCAGTCAACAGATATAAAACAAAAACCTCAAAAGACAACAAAACTAGGATCTAATATCCGCAAATTTATACTGAAATAGTTTTTACTGAAATATAATTTTTCTCTCTAAAATCACCCTCATTTTTATTGATAGCAAAATTAAAACTAGTTTGCAAAATAAGTCTAGTTCCAATAGAGTTGGCTCAATTATTTACATAAGTACAGCAAGAATAGCAGTTGATCACATAGGCTCTTTTAAATCTGCTTTGCTGGAACTTTTTACAAGAAATCTCACATTGAACTTTAAAGGTCTCTCGAGGCCAGGAAAGCCAAGCCAAGGATTTTGTCATCAGACTTTGTCTGCAATACCTATAAATTTGGGTGAATTCCTCTATTCCGAGGTTTCCCCAAAATATTTCAAGGTCCCTTGTACCTGCCAGATAAGTGACATTCTTTACTTATCCTGGTAAGTGCTGCTTGGAACATAAGGTACCAGGCCAATATTTCCACGTGGCTTTATTCCATAAAGTCCAATCTTCATTCCTCAAAACCTGTATGGTTATATTGCAAATATGATGTTCCAGTCACAACCTTGGTAATAGAACCAGTGGTTCTAACTGTGTCCTGTTATAAGGAGAACAGATTCTTATTGAACTTATGCAAATAACTATATTGCCATGAAAACAACAATACTCACTTACTAAGAGTTTCTAAATTCGAGGGATCAGGTAGAGAGAAAAAGATAAATATTTCAATTTTACTTACAAAAGTATCATTTACCAAATTGCTATAAGTCATAGCTAGCTCAGGAGAAAAGAGAAAAAGTTTTCTTTAAATCTGAAAAAACAAAACATTAAAAATTCAGCAATACTTCAAACGAAAAATCATAAAAATTATAATCATCCTTATCAGTTCATTCAGTCCTGTGTAATCCATTCTTGATCCCAATCTTTTTGTTAGCAGCTTCACGAAGTTATCAGTCTCTCCATCAGATTTCTATAATTTTTTACCCAGTTCAGTTTTATGATCAGAAAGTTTGTCAGAAACCTGTATTCCAGTGTAAATGTCAGAGTCCTTTCCATGAATTTTTCTGAAGTTGAAACATTTTGCAAAAGCATTAGAGCAAAGAAATAAGTCTGTAAACAACAAGACCTCAAAATGGCAATTGACAAGGAAATTTGGTTAATTTTGTGACATACAACACTTTAAAATAATAATAACCAGAATTATGACTGATAACCAGGACAGATCAGAATTTCAGTAATGTTATACAATTTTAAAACACCTATGTCAATAACATTTGCCCACATAATAGCACCTAAGCAGGCTTATCATCACTGTTCTGACAATGCTTTCCATGTACTTGAACATATTGAATAAGCCTAATAAGTTCAGTATCTTTCCCCTTATAGGAAGAGAGCAAACTTCTTTGAGAAGTTCCAGGGCTCTTTGAAAATTCCTAAAGAAATAAAAGTTAAAAAAAAGACTTTAAGATATGAATTTTGGGGAGCTTGTCAAAAATATAAACAATCAAAGCAAACAGAGCATTAACAGTCCAAAAGTCTTAATAGAGAGACCTCAGTCTTTTGAACGTAGGAAATTATTTTAACAGTTTTTTTTTTTTCTGTCTTTTAGGTAGACTTACTCAAAGGTAAAGAAAAATCTTTTGTAACCTCTTTATCAAGTTTAAGCAAATTATCCTTTTAAGAGACAGAAGACCAAATTTTAATTTTGCACCAGCTTATTTCTGCTATTAAAACTCATTTACTTAATTAAATTCATTTCAATCTTAGCCAACTTGACCATGCATAAAACTCCTTTTCCAGAATTCCTCTTCCACAAACCTTCTATAACTTTCCTTTTACATTCAGAATTTGTCCCATGTCTTTCTTTTCCCTCCTAGTACTTGAGGACAAATTTATCTTTCTTAACCAAACAAAATATTTCCATTCTTTGTAGCTTTATACATCTTACTTTCCTTGTACACAGACATATTTTTCTTAATTTTTAGTAGCTTCAATCACATATACCAATTAGGAATTTTACCCCTTAGAAACCTTAATTTGTAAGTAAAAACTAAGTAAACAATAGTAAACTTTCTTTTACATTAGTATCTTCTGGCTTGGAAAATTTATAAACACTTCATAACTTCTAGAAATATATTACTTTATAGTACAATCTTTTAATAAAACACATGTTTACCAATAGACCCAAAACACCTTTCAGTTTTCCTGTAATGAAAAGCCAAAAGTAGACAAATGTACATTTAGCAATCAATGTCTAATATCTTATCTTATTTGGAAATGATGATACTCAGAGAATTTTTATCATAAAACAGCAAAACTCTCAAGATTTAAGTCACCAAAAAGAGTTTGGAAGCTGTAACCACCATAACACATAATTATTGTTTAAAGTTCATCCAACATTCATCCTTTTCACAACTCTTTAGTTACTTATTCCCAATAATTATTTAGATTGCCTATAAGACTTCATAAGACTTCAGATAAAATTAGCCATCATTTAAATTACTATTTTTGTTAACCAGTTCTGTAATAGAAATAACATCAGCTTTTTTCTACAAAATTTTATGTAAATTTCATCACCTCTTATACCTTTAAACATAATTATCATTAAGATTTTTATCAATAGGTCTTGGTCTTCTAATTTTGGACAAGAGAAGCATTCCCAGTCAGACATTTTAAAACATACTCAGGCAAAGTTGATGTAACCTCTTTGTATAAAATTAGCTCAAACATTCCAACCTTTATAATCTTATCAACACTTACACTTTTACATGTTCTCAATTCAATTGAAACCTGAGTCAAGGTCTTAAGACTAGTCAAATTTTTCCCTTCCTTTTTCTGGCCTTAATTCTTAGGTACCAATTAAGCAATTATGTGAGAGCTCTCAAAACATTTTTTTCCCCAATTTAGAAGTTTTTCCAATTCAAAGGATCCGTCGTCTGGCCATTGACGAGTAGGATCTTCATTTGTATATTTATTCCAATAGTGACTCGAACCAATAAGCCTTTTTAAGGAAAGACCCGGAGGTAAATTTCCACGCTTAGAATAAATCTTTCCCATGGACGCAAGAGGCGTCCCTGGTGAGGGCGCAGATGATGTAGCCCCCATGATCCACAGAATTCACTCCCAAAGATATTCAGACTCCCCTGAGAGCTTGGCACAGCTGGACAGAGACAGTTCGGAACCCCAGTCTACTCGACTGGCCACCAAGGTGCACCCCAGTAAACGCACCTTCCGCATGGTGGAGACCAAGGAGAATATTCTCACTGGTCACAAAGCCAAGTTTTCTCAGGACACAGAACAAGACAGAAGGAAAAACCTCATCCGGTTTTTTTTTTTCTTATGTGCACAATGACAGCTTTAGTCATGCCTTAGGTCTCTTGGAGCCAGAATAATACCTAGCGGGGGAGGTGCCGCGGGGTCGGGGACTGTGTGCTTTACAGAGTACCTCATCGTTGCACAGACATTTTCTTGCAGTTGGCGGGGGACCTGTGTCATCTACCCCGTTCCGTGATCCAACTTATCCTGTCACGGGAGTCTTCTGAAAGTGGCGAGCGCCCTAATGGCTCTCAACTGCTCGACCCGCGCCCACTTAAATTTGCGGCATTTTTGGCTTCCAAGATGCCCTTGGCAATGGCCTTCACTTCATGTGCATAATAACCCACAGCAAAGTTTGTAGACGCCGGTCTGGTGAGACCCGCAAACTCACCAGTCTGTGGGGCCGGCCCGGACAGCAGGCTTATAGGGCCTATGCCTGCGTCCTACCCTATGGTATTTCCTTCTTATGACAAAAGACACAGACAAAAGAGAAAAACAGAGACTACTTTTGGGAGGAAAAGGGATCAAGATAAAAAACCAAGAGTACTCTACCAAATTTAAACCAAGAGTCACTAAAAGCCCAAGAAACTAGTTTCCCAAATATTTTCTCCTGCCAATCTAAATTTAGAAAGAGAAAAAATTCTCACCACTTCCTTCTGCCGGACTCCGCAGATAGAGATTCCGGGAGGCTGACGTGGTAAGAAGTCTTACCTTTTGCCGGCTTTCGTCAGGCGTTCCCGTATCTCACCATCTGCAGTAGTCCAGGGAGAAGGCAGGTCTTCCAGTCAGAGAAGGCAACTTGCCAGCCAGTATGGCTTCTGGCGACTACGCCAAAACTGTCGGGGGAAGAGGGAGAATCTCCCTCTGCCCTTTCCCTTAAGGTTCTTCTGGCTGGCCAAACAATCAACAAGACAGGTTAGCAGGAGAAAATAATACCAAGTTTAATAACATGTATACATGGGAAAAGCTCAGAAATGAGCAACTCATCCCTCTGTCTAAGCAGCTTGCTTAAGTATTGCAGCTAAAGGCGAAGGAACGTGTTAGGGGTGGGTAGTGGCCTGGGACTTCAGAGGGCAGGAGGACAATTCTTTTCAGGGTCATCTATTGATAATTTGGTCAGGGAGAGATAGAGTTTTTTGATAAAAGGGGCTGTGTGCCCCTCCCATTGCAACATCTATTTTACATTATCTTTATAGCCATCATGATGGAAGATCTGTTCCAGGAATGAGCCACCAGGTCAGATTTTTTTTAGGCAGATAGTGGGGGAGGTCAAATGTCCTTATTGTCTTCAGCTCGAAATAATCCGCATACCAGAGAGGTGCTTCCTGGGGCAGCTTGCCCTGAGCACCATCACAGGCCATCCCACTTCCCCCCTCCATCCCCATCCCCAGGCGCGGCCCCCCGGGGCCAACCACACCACAGAGAGGCCCCTTCATGGTCACCTCCATGCTGTCCCTTCCGGGCCTGACCCCACTGCAGGGGAACCGGTTCAGACAATCCAATCGTCTACATGTCCCTCTCCATGACAATTGTCTTGTCCAGTCTCACATGCCCAAACCGCACCCCCAACATCCTCCTTTGTCTGCAGCTGGAGATAGGAGGAGAATCTCTGCCATTGTGTTGAGAGACTCAGTTTCGCGGGTTTCTCCCCTGTACACGTGTTCTTAAGCTGGGTATTATTTTCTCCAGCGAACCTGTCTTGTGAAGGATTTGGCCAGCCATAAGAAGCTTCAGGGAAGAGGCGGAGGGGCTTCTCTCTCCGCCCCCGACAGCCCTGAGCTGGGTCAGTGCCTCAGACCTGGCCAGGGGCAGCCCATCCCCCGGCGCCCTCTCCCGGGGCATCCCAGGAAAGCTTCACAGCCAGCCCCACCCCACTCGCCACTGCCAGGACCATCGGCCTCCCTCGGGAGGACGGGGCAGGACAGGGAACCGGGTGTGGGAGGCCGCCAGATCTCAGCTCTGGCACACAGGCTGCCAGGCTGCCTGGTCCTCTGAGGGGGCCCAGCACACGCCCCAGGAAACTTGGCGGCAGGCCCCGGGGCTCTCTCCTCTGGAACTCGTCCACTTGAAAGGGGCCTGGCCCAGGTGGCTGGTTCGACCGGTTGGAAAGAAATCTTTTTCTTCTCTGAGAGACTGTTGCTTGTCATCTCCTGGACATGAGATGACAGACAATTGTTCCCATTTCCCTTTCTACTTGAAACCTGATGGATACGTTGCCCACTGCCTTTAGAGACTGCAGGTCTTTCTGAAACTCTTTTCAGTGCGCTGGCTTACTTCAGCATCATTTCATTGTTCCATCCGAAATTCCTTTCAGTTGGATCTATTTTCCTTTCTAATCCTTTTGTATACTTAGATATTTAAAAGCTGCTCAAATCTGTAGTGGAGAAAAGTTGGGTTACACTCTTTCAGACAGCACGTAAACCCAAATTTTAGGTTTTTGTGGGAGCCCAAGATTTGGCCACCCTGAAATCTCTTTCTTTACCTTGGTTGTTTTATCTAGGGACATTTGACCTCCCCCACTAACTGCCTAACGTATTTGACATGGTGGTTCCTTTCTGGAACAGATCTATCATGATGTATGTAAAGATAACCTAGGGTAAATGTTGCAATAGGAAAGGCACCAACAAGCCCATCTTATCAGACGTTCTGTCTCTCTGGCCACATTCTCTGTATGACCCTTCCAGGAGTTGCCAGACAATCATTTACATTTATAAGGGAAATCCCCTTTGTAAAGGTATATCCGTCTCTGTTTTGAGAAGAGAGCAGGATGGCCTCATTTCTAAAGGCTTATCAATGTGGAAGTTGAGGCCTTAAAGCTGCATAATAACCGTACTCTGGTTTACTGTGCTTTAGTGGTAATCTCCTTTAACTGACTCCCTCCACCCCCAAAGTCCTCCTTTGTCATTGGCTGAACATGGTATTTAAGACGAGAATTTCTGCTATTGTGTTGAGAAACGCAGTGTCCCTGCTTTCTCCCATGTATACATGTTATTAAACATGATAATATTTTTTCCTACTAACCTGTCTTGGTAATTATTTGGCTAGCCATAAGAACCTAAAGGAAAAGCACAGAGGGAGATTCTCCCTCTTCTCCCGTCAGTTTTGGCGCAGTCGCCAGGATCCACACTGTCTGGTAATTTGCCTTCTCTGGCTAAAAGATCTGCCTTTTTGGCAGGTCTAAACACATACTGATTCAAAGTTGCAAGTTGCCTTCTAGCAATAAGTTTGTATAAGACTTCCAAGATGCCCACAGCTGAGAAAAACGGGGTATGATTCCAACTCCTGGAAATAACAACATGCCACATCTCTCTTACTTCCAGCTAGTAAGGATAACATAAATCCTAAAGAAATTTTAGAACAGATTCATATTTGGTGCACTGAAGAGAAATAGCACGTTCTTTGGAGAAGCACGTTCTGAGTCCAAGTTGCAAGTTGCTGTCTAGCAACAAGTTTGTATAGGACTTGCAAAGATTCCCAGAACTGAGCTAGCGTGGGAATGTCGCCAACTCCTAGAAATAACTTCATGCCTAATCTCCCTTACTTCCATCTAGTAAGGATCACATAAGTCCTAAAAAATTGTGACAGAGATTCCCAATTAGGGCATTGGGAATGAGTAGCACGTTGCTTTGAGCAAGCACAGTCTCATTGCAGCTGGCAAGCTGCTGTGTAGAAACAAGTTTGTATAGGCCTTGCAAAGATTGCTAGAACTGAGCTAAAGCGGGTATGTCTCTATCTCCTAGAAATAACTTCAAGTCCCATCTCACTTACTTCCATCTAGTAAGGATCACATAAATCTTAAACAAGTTTTGTAACAGATTTCTAATTGGGGCATTGAAAAGAAAGAGCCCGTTCCTTTGAAGAAACACATTCTGATTCCAAGATGCAAGTTGCCTTCTAGCAATAAGTTTGTATAGGACTTCCAAGATGCCCACAGTTGAGAAAAACTGGGTCTGACTCCAAATCCTGGAAATAACATCATGCCCCTTCTCCCTTACTTCATCTAGTAAGGATCACATACATCCTAAAGAAGTTTTGGAACAGATTCATGTTTGGTGCAATGAAGATAAATAGCAATTTCCTTTGAAGAAGCACGTTCTGAGTCCAAGTTACAAGTTGCTGTCTAGCAACAAGTTTGTATAGGACTTGCAAATCTTCCCAGAACGGAACTAGAGTGAGAATGTCTCCAACTCCTAGAAATAACTTCATGCCCGATCTCCCTTACTTCCTTTTATAGTCATATGTGATCTTTATTAGGTGGAAGTAAGGGAGATGGGGCATGAATTTTTTTGTAGGAGTGGAGACATACCCATTGTAGCTCAGTTCTGGGAATCTTTGGAAGTCCTATACAACCTTGTTGCTAGATAGCATTTTGCAACTTGGAATCAGAAAGTGCTTCTTCAAAGGAACGTGCTATTTCCTCTCAATGTCGCAGACTTGAATCTGTTCCAAATATTCTTTCGGATTTATGAGATCCTTACTAGCTGGAAGTAAGGGAGATGGGGCATGAAGTGATTTCCTGAAGTTGGAGTCATACCCTGATTTTCTCAGATGTGGGCGTCTTTGCAAGTCCCATACAAACTGATTGCTAAACAGCAACTTGCAATTTGGAATCAGAATGTGTTTGTTCAAAGGAACGGGCTATTTCTTCTCAATGTGCAAAAAGGGAATATGTGCCAAATCTTGTTTAGGAAATATGTGATCCTTGCTAGATGGAAGTAAGTGAGATGGGGCATGAAGTTATTCTTAGGAAATAGAGAAATACGCACATTAGCTCAGTTCTGGCCATCGTTCTAAGTCCTATACAAACTTGTGTCTACACAGCAGCTGGCACTTTAAATGAGAACGTGCTTGCTGAAAGTAACGTGCTATATGTTCTGAATGTCCGAATTGGGAATCTGGGTCCAAACATTTTTACGAATTATGTGATCCTGACAAGATGGAAGCAAGAGAGATGGGGCATGAAGTTATCTCCTGGAGTTGGAGTCATACCCAGTTTTTCCCAGCTGCGGGCATCTTTGAAAGGGCTATACAAACTTATTGCTAGACAGCAACTTGCAATTTGTACTCAGAATGTGTTTCTTCAAAGGAACGGGCTATTTCTTCTCAATGCCCAAAAAGGGAATCTGTACCAAATCTTGTTTAGGAAATATGTGATCCTTACTAGATGGAAGTAAGGCAGATGGGGCATGAAGTTATTTGTAGGATATAGAGACTTACCCACTTTAGCTCAGTTCTGGCAATCATTGAAAGTCCTATACAAACTTGTTTCTACATAGCAGCTTGAACTTGGAATGAGAAAGTGCTTGCTTACAGCAACGTGCTATATGTTCTGAATGCCCGAATTGGGAATCTGTGTCAAAACTTTGTTAGGAATTATGTGATCCTTACTAGCTGGAAGTAAGGGAGTTGGGGCATGAAGTTATTTCTAGGAGTTGGAGACATACCCACTTTAGCTCAGTTCTGGGCATCTTTGAAATACCTATATAAACTTGTTGCTAGAGAGCAACTTGCAACTGGAATCAGAAAGTGCTTCTTCAAAACAACATGCTATTTGTCTCAATGCACCAAACATGAATCTGTTCCAAATCTTCTCTAGGATTTATGTGATCCTTACTAGCTGGAAGTAAGGGAGAAGGGGCATGAAGTTATTTCCAGAAGTTGGAGTCATACCCAGTTTTTCCCAGATGTGGGCATCATTGCAAGGCCTATACAACCTTACTGCTAGACAGCAACTTGCAATTTGGAATCAGAATGTGTTTCTTCAAAGGAACGGGTTATTTCCTCTCAATGCCCAAAAAGGGAATCTGTGCCAAATCTTGTTTAGGAAATATATGATCCTTACTAGGTGGAAGTTAGGGAGATGGGGCATGAAGTTTTTTCTAGGAGATAGAGATATAGCCACATTAGCTCAGTTCTGGAAATCATTGCAAGTCATATACAAATTGTTTCTACCCAGCAGCTTGCAACTTGGAATGAGAAAGTGCTTGCTTAAAGCAACATCCAATATGTTCTGAATGCCCGAATTGGGAATCTGTGTCAAAACATTGTTAGGAATTAAGTGATCCTTACTAGATGGAAGTAAGGGAGATGGGGCATGAAGTTATTTCTAGGAGTTGGAGACATACCCCCTTAGCTCAGTTCTGGGAATATTTGCAAGTCCTATACAAACTTGTTGCTAGATAGCAAATTGGAACTGGAATCAGAAAGTGCTTCTTCAAAAGAACAAGCTATGTCTTCTCAATGCACCAAACATGAATCTGTTCCAAATCTTCTTTAGGATTTATGTGATCCTTACTAGCTGGAAGTAAGGGAGATGGGGCATGAAGTTATTTCCAGGAGTTGGAGTCATACCCGGTTTTTCCCAGCTGTGGGCATCATTGCAAGGCCTATACAAACTTATTGCTAGACAGCAACTTGCAATTTGGAATCAGAATGTGTTTCTTCAAAGGAACGGGTTATTTCTTCTCAATGCCCAAAAAGGGAATCTGTGTCAAATCTTGTTGAGGAAATATGTGATCCTTACTAGCTGGAAGTAAGGGAGATGGGGCATGAAGTTATTTCTAGGAGTTGGAGAAATACCCCCTTTAGCTCACTTCTGGGAATCTTTGCAAGTCCTATACAAACTTGTTGCTAGATAGCAACTTGCAACTGGAATCAGAAAGTGCTTCTTCAAAAGAACATGCTATTTCTTCTCAATGCACCAAACATGAATCTGTTCCAAATCTTCTTTAGAATTTCTGTGATTCTTACTAGCTGGAAGTAAGGGAGATGCGGCATGAAGTTATATCCTGGAGTTGGAGTCATATCCCGATTTTCACAGCTGTGGCCATCTTTGCAAGTCCTATACAAACTTATTGCTGTACAGCAACATGCAACATGGAATCAGAATGTGTTTCTTCAAAGGAACAGGCTATTTCTTCTCTATGCTCAAAAAGGGAATCTGTGCCAAATCTTGTTTAGGAAATACCAGCTCCTTACTAGATGGAAGTTAGGGAGAAGTGGCATGAAGTTTTTTCAAGGAGATAGAGATATACCAACTTTAGCTCAGTTCTGGAAATCATTGCAATTCCTATACAAACTTGTTTCTACACAGCAGCTTGCAACTTGGAATGAGAAAGTGCTTGCTTAAAGCAACGTGCTATATATTCTGAATGTCCGAATTGGAAATCTGTGTCAAAACTTTGTTAGGAATTATGTGATCCTTACTAGATGGAGGTAAGGGAGATGGGGCATGAAGTTATTTCTAGGAGTTGGAGACATACCCACTTTAGCTCAGTTCTGGGAATCTTTGAAAGTCCTATACAAACTTGTTCCTACATAGTAATTTGCAACTTGGAATGAGAAAGATCTTGCTTAAACCAAAGTGCTATATGTTCTGAATGCCCGAATTGGAAATCTGTGTCAAAACTTTGTTAGGAATTATGAGATCCTTACTAGATGGAGGTAAGGGAGATGGGGCATGAAGTTATTTCCAGGAGTTGGAGACATACCCACTTTAGCTCAGTTCTGGGAATCTTTGAAAGTCCTATACAAACTTGTTCCTACATTGTAACTTGCAACTTGGAATGAGCATGTGCTTGCTTAACCAACGTTCTATATGTTCTGAATGCCCGAATTGGGAATCTGTAGCAAAACTTTGTTAGGAATTATGTGATCCTTAGTATCTGGAAGTAAGGGAGATGGGGCATGAAGTTATTTCTAGGAGTTGGAGACATACAAAGTTTACTTCAGTTCTGGGCAGCTTTAAAATAGCTATACAAACTTGTTCCTGCATAGTAACTTGCTCCTTGGAATGAGAAAATGTTTGCTTAAAGCAACGTGCTATATGTTCTGAATGCCCGAATTCGGAATCTGTGTCAAAACTTTGTTAGGAATTATGTGATCCTTACTAGCTGGAAGTGAGGGAGATGGGGCCTGAAGTTATTTCTAGGAGTTGGAGACATACCCACTTTAGCTCACTTTTGGGGATCTTTGAAAGTCCTATACAAACTTGTTCCTAGATAGTAACTTGCAAATTGGAATGAGAAACTGGTTGCTTAAAGCAACGTGCTACATGTTCTGAATGCCCGAATTGGCAATCTGTGTCAAAAATTTTAGGAATCATGTGATGCTTACTAGATAGAAGTAAGGGAGATGGGTCAGGAAGTTATTTCTGGGAGCTGGAGAAATACCCACTTCAGCTCAGTTCTGGGAATCTTTGAAAGTCCTATACAAACTAGTTCCTAGATAGTAATTTGCAACTTGGAATGAGCATGTGCTTGCTTAAAGCAACGTGCTATATGTTCTGAATGGCCGAATTGGGAATCTGTGTCAAATCTTTGTCAGTAATTATGCGATCCTTACTAGATGGAAGTAAGGGAGATGGGGCATGAAGATATTTCTAGGAGTTGGAGACATACCCAGTTTAACTCAGTTCTGGGAATCTTTGAAAGTCCTATACAAACTTGTTCCTCGATAGTAACTTGCGACTTGGAATGAGAAAGTGCTTGCTTAACGCAACGTGCTATATGTTCTGAATGGCCGAATTGGGAATCTGTGTCAGATCTTTGTTAGGAATTATGTGATCCTTATGAGATGGAACTAAGGGAGATGGGGCATGAAGTTATTTCTAGGAGATGGAGACACACCCACTTTAGCTCAGTTCTGGGAATCTTTGAAAGTCCTATACAAACTTGTTCCTACATTATAACTTGCAACTTGGAATGAGCATGTGCTTGCTTAACCAACGTTCTATATGTTCTGAATGCCCGAATTGGGAATCTGTAGCAAAACTTTGTTAGGAATTATGTGATCCTTAGTATCTGGAAGTAAGGGAGATGGGGCATGAAGTTATTTCTAGGAGATGGAGACACACCCACATTAGCTCAGTTCTGGGAATCTTTGAAAGTCCTATACAAACTTGTTCCTAGAGAGTAACTTGCAACTTCGAATGAGACATTGCTTGCTTAAAGCAACGTGCTATATGTTCTGAATGCCCGAATTGGGAATCTGTGTCAAAACTTTGTTAGGAATTATGTGATCCTTACTAGCTGGAAGTAAGGGAGATGGGGCATGAAGTTATTTCTAGGAGTTGGAGACATACCACTTTAGCTCAGTTCTGGGAATCATTGAAAGTCCTATACAAACTTATTTCTACATAGTAACTTCAACTTGGAATGAGCATGTGTTTGCTTAAAGCAACGTGCTATATGTTCTGAATGCCCGAATTGGGAATCTGTGTCAAACCTTTGTTAGAAATTATGTGATCCTTACTAGCTGGAAGTAATGGAGATGGGGCATGAAGTTATTTCTAGGAGTTGGAGAAATGACCACTTTAGCTCAGTTCTGGGAATCTTTGAAAGTCCTATACAAACTTGTTCCTAGATAGTAACTTGCAACTTGGAATGAGAAAGTGCTTGCTTAAAGCAACGTGCTATATGTTCTGAATGCCCGAATTGGGAATCTCTGTCACAATTTTGTTAGGAATTATGTCATCCTTACTAGCTGGAAGTAAGGGAGCTGGCGCATTAAGTTATTTCTAGGAGTTGAAGACATGCACACTTTAGCTCAGTTCAGGGAATCTTTGAAAGTCCTATACAAACTTGTTCCTACATAGTAACTTGCAAGTTGGAATGAGCATGTGCTTGCTTAAAGCAACGTGCTCTATGTTCTGAATTCCCAAATTGGGAATGTGTGTCAAAACTTTGTTAGGAATTATGTGATCCTTACTAGCTGGAAGTAAGGGAGATGGGGCATGAAGTTATTTCTAGGAGTTGGAGACATGCCCACTTTAGCTCAGTTCTGGGAATCTATGAAAGTCCTATACAAACTAGTTCCTCGATAGTAACTTGCAACTTGGAATGAGAAAGTGCTTGCTTAAAGCAACGTGCTATATGTTCTGAATCCCCGAATTGGGAATCTCTGTCACAATTTTGTTAGGAATTATGTGATCCTTACTAGCTGGAACTAAGGGACCTGGCGCATTAAGTTATTTCTAGGAGTTGAAGATATACACACTTTAGCTCAGTTCAGGGAATCTTTGAAAGTCCTATACAAACTTGTTCATACATAGTAACTTGCAACTTGGAATGAGAAAGTGCTTGCTTAAAGCAAGGTGCTATATGTTCTGAATGCCCGAATTGGGTATCTGTGTCAAAACTTTGTTAGGAACTACCAGCTGGAAGTAAGGGAGATGGGGCGTGAAGTTATTTCTAGGAGTTGGAGACATACCAAGTTTACTTCAGTTCTGGGCATCTTTAAAATAACTATACAAACTTGTTCCTACATAGTGACTTGCTACTTGGAATGAGATAGTGCTTGCTGAAAGCAACGTGCTATATGTTCTGAATGCCCTAATTGGGAATCTGTGTCGTAACTTTGTTAAGAATTATGTGATCCTTACTAGCTGAAAGTAAGGGAGATGGGGCATGAAGTTATTTCTAAGAGTTGGAGAAATACCAAGTTTAGCTCAGTTATGGGCTTCTTTGAAATACCTATACCAACATTTTCCTACATAGTAACGTGCTCATTGGAATGAGAAAGTGCTTGCTTAAAGCAACGTGCTACATGTTCTGAATGCCCGAATTGGGAATCTGTGTCAAAACTTTGTTAGGAATTATGTGATCCTTACTAGCTGGAAGTAAGGGAGATAGGACATGAAGTATTTCTAGGAGTTGGAGACACACCAAGTTTACCTCAGTTCTGGGCATCTTTGAAATAGCTATACAAACTTGTTCCTACATTGTAACTTGCTACTTGGAATGAGAAAATGCTTGCTTAAAGCAACGTGCTCTATGTGCTGAATGCCCGAATTGGGAATCTGTGTCAAAACTTTGTTAGGAATTATGTGATCCTTACTAGCTGGAAGTAAGGGAGATGGGTCATGAAGTTCTTTCTAGGAGTTGGAGGCAAAACAAGTGTAGCTCAGTTCCGGGGCTCTTTGAAAGTCCTATACAAACTTGTTCCTCGATAGTAACTTGCAACTTTGAATGAGAATGTGCTTCCTTAAAGAAACGTGCTATATTTTCTGAATGCCCGAATTGGGAATCTGAGTCAAAACTTTGTTAGGAATTATGTGATCCTTACTAGCTGGAAGTGGCGGAGATGGGGCACCAAGTTATTTCTAGGAGTCGGAGACATACCCACTTTAGCTCAGTTCTGGACATCTTTGAAATACCTATACAAACTTTTGCCTACATAGTAACTTGCTACTTGGAATGAGAAAGTGCTTGCTTAAAGCAACGTGTTCTATGATCTGAATGCCCGAATTGGGAATCTGTGTCAAAAGTTTGTTAGGAATTATGTGATCCTTACTGGCTGGAAGAAAGGGAGATGTGGCATGAAGTTATTTCTAGCAGTTGGAGACATACCAAGTATAGCTCAGTTCTGGGCATCTTTGAAATACCTATACAAACTTGTTCCTACATAGTAACTTGTTACTTGGAATGAGAAACTGCTTGCTTAAAACAACGTGCTAAATGATCTGAATGCCCGAATTGGGAATCTGTGTCAAAACTTTGTTAGGAATTATGTGATCCTTACTAGCTGGAAGTAAGGGAGATGGGTCATGAAGTTATTTCTAGGAGTTGGAGGCATAACAAGTGTAGCTCAGTTCTGGGCATCTTTGAAATACCTATACAAACTTGTTCCTACATAGTAACTTGTTACTTGGAATGAGAAAGTGCTTGCTTAAACAACGTGCTAAATATTCTGAATGCCCGAATTGGGAATCTGTGTCAAAACTTTGTTAGGAATTATGTTATCCTTACTAGATGGAAGTAAGGGAGATGGGGCAGGATGTTATTTCTAAGAGTTGGAGACATACCAAGTTTAGCTCAGTTCTAGGCTTCTTTGAAACACCTATACAAACTTATTCCTGCATAGTAACTTGAAAGTTTGAATGAGAAAGTCCTTGCTTAAAGCAACGTGCTATATGTTCTGAATGCCCGAATTGGGAATCTGCGTCAAAACTTTGTTAGGAATTATGTGATTCTTACTAGCTGGAAGGAAGGGAGATGGGGCATGAAGTTATTTCTAGGAGTTGGAGACTTACCAAGTTTAGCTCAGTTCTGGGCATCTTTGAAAGTCCTATACAAACTTGTTCCTACATAGTAACTTGCAACTTTGAATGAGAATGTGCTTGCTTACAGCAACGTGCTATATGTTCTGAATGCCCGAATTGGGAATCTGTGTCGAAACTTTGTTAGGAATTATGTGATCTTTACTAGCTGAATGTAAGGGAGATGGGGCATGAAGTTATTTCTAGCAGTTGGAGACATACCAAGTTTAGCTCAGTTCTGGGCATCTTTGAAAGAGCTATACAACCTTGTTCCTACATAGTAACTTGCTCCTTGGAATGAGTAAATGTTTTCTTAAAGCAACGTGCTATATGTTCTGAATCCCGAATTGGGAATGTGTGTCAAAACTTTGTTAGGAATTATGTGATCCTTACTAGCTGGAAGTAAGGGAGATGGGGCATGAAGTTACTTCTAGGAGTTGGAGACATACCAAGTTTAGCTCAGTTCTGTGGATCTTTGAAATACCTATACAAACTTGTTCCTACATAGTAACTTGCAACTTTGAATGAGAATGTGCTTGCTTACTGCAACGTGCTATATGTTCTGAATGCCCGAATTAGGAATCAGTGTCAAAACTTTCTTAGGAATTATGTGATCCTTACTAGCTGGAAGTAAGGGAGATGGAGCATGAAGTTATTTCTAGGAGTTGGAGACATACCCACTTTAGCTCAGTTCTTGGCATCTTTGAAACACCTATACAAACTTGTTCCTACATAGTAACTTGCTACTTGGAATGAGAAAGTGCTTGCTTAAAACAACGTGCTTATTGTTCTGAATGCCCGAATTGGGAATCTGTGTCAAAACTTTGTTAGGAATTATGTGATCCTTACTAGCTGGAAGTGGCGGAGATGGGGCATGAAGTTATTTCTAGGAGTCGGAGACATACCAACTTTAGCTCAGTTCTGGACATCTTTGAAATACCTATACAAACTTTTTCCTACATAGTAACTTGCTACTTGGAATGAGAAAGTGCTTGCTTAAAGCAACGTGCTATATGTTCTGAATGCCCGAATTGGGAATCTGTGTCAAAAATTTGTTAGGAATTATGTGATCCTTACTAGCTGGAAGTAAGGGAGATGGGGCATGAAGTTATTTCTAGAGTTGGATACATACAAGGTTTAGCTCAGTTCTGGGCATCTTTGAAAAAATTATACAAACTTGTTCGTACATAGTAACTTACTACTTGGAATGAGACAGTGCTTGCTTAAAGCAACGTGCTATATGTTCTGAATGCCCGAATTGGGAATCTGTGTCAAAACTTTGTTAGGAATTATGTGATCCTTACTAGCTGGAAGTAAGGGAGATGGGGCATGAAATTATTTCTAGGAGTTGGAGACATACCAAGTTTAGCTCAGTTCTGGGCATCTTTGAAATACCTATACAAACTTGTTCCTACATAGAAACTTGCTACTTGGAATGAGAAAGAGCTTGCTTAAAGCAACGTACTATATGTTCTTAATGCCGGAATTGGAATCTGTGTCAAAACATTGTTAGGATTTATGTGATCCTTACTAGTTGGAAGTAAGGGAGATGGGGCATGAAGATATTTATAGGAGTTGGAGACATACCAAGTTTAGCTCAGTACTGGGCATCTTTGAAATACCTATACAATCTTGTTCCTACATAGAAACTTGCTACTTGGAATGAGAAAATGTTTTCTTAAAGCAACGTGCTATATGTTCAGAATGCCCGAATAGGGAATCTGTGTCAAAACTTTGTTAGGAATTATGTGATCCTTACTAGCTGGAAGTAAGGGAGATGGGGCATGAAGTTATTTCTAGGAGTTGAGACATACCAAGTTTAGCTCAGTTCGGGGCATCTTTGAAATACCTATACAAACTTGTTCCTACATAGTAACTTGCTACTTGGCAAGAGAAAGTGCTTGCTTAAAGCAACGTGGTATATGTTCTGAATGCCCGAATTGGGAATCTGTGTCAAAACTTTGTTAGGAATTATGTGATCCTTACTAGATGGAAGTAAGCGAGATGGGGCATGATGTTATTTCTAGGAGTTGGAGACATACCACGTTTAGCTCAGTTCTGGGCTTCCTTGAAATACATATACAAACTTGTTCCTACATAGTAACTTGCTACTTGGAATGAGAAAGTGCTTGCTTAAAGCAACGTGCTATATGTTCTGAATGCCCGAATTTGGAATCTGTGTCAAAACTTTTTTAGGAGTTATGTGATCCTTACTAGCTGGAAGTAAGGGAGATGGGGCATGAAGTTATTTCTAGGAGTTGGAGACACACCAAGTTTAGCTCAGTTCTCGGCATCTTTGAAAGAGCTATACAAACTTGTTCCTACATAGTAACTTGCTCCTTGGAATGAGTAAATGTTTTCTTAAAGAAACGTGCTATATGTTCTGAATGCCCGAATTGGGAATGTGTGTCAAAACTTTGTTAGGAATTATGTGATCCTTACTAGCTGAAAGTAAGGGAGATGGGGCATGAAGTTATTTCTAGGAGTTGGAGACATACCAAGTTTAGCTCAGTTCTGGGCTTCTTTGAAATACCTATACAAACTTGTTCCTACATAGTAACTTGCTACTTGGAATGAGAACGTGCTTGCTTAAAGCAACGTGCTATATGTTCTGAATGCCCAAATTTGGAATCTGTGTCAAAACTTTGTTAGGAATTATGTGATCCTTACTAGCTGGAAGTAGAGGAGATGGGGCATGAAGTTATTTCTAGGAGTTGGAGACATACCAAGTTTAGCTCAGTTCTGGGGATCTTTGAAAGTCCTATACAAACATGCTCCTACATAGCAACCTGCAACATTGAATGAGAAAGTGCTTGCTTACAGCAACGTGCTATGTGTTCTGAATGCCCGAATTGGGAATTTGTGTCAAAACATTGATAGGAGTTATGTGATCCTTACTAGTTGGAAGTGAGGGAGATGGGGCATGAAGTTATTTCTAGGAGTTGGAGACATACCACGTTTAGCTCAGTTCTGGGCTTCCTTGAAATACCTAAACAAACTTGTTCCTACATAGTAACTTGCTACTTGGAATGAGAAAGTGCTTGCTTAAAGCAACGTGCTATATGTTCTGAATGCCCGAATTGCGAATCTGTGTCAAAATTTTGTAAGGAACTATGTGATCCTTACTAGCTGGAAGTAAGGGAGATGGGGCATGAAGTTATTTCTAGGTGTTGGAGACATACCAAGTTTAGCTCAGTTCTGGGCATCTTTGAAATAGCTATACAAACTTGTTCCTACATAGTAACTTGCTACTTGGAATGAGAAAATGTTTGCTTAAAGCAACGTGCTATATGTTCTGAATGCCCGAATTCGGAATCTGTCTCAAAACTTTGTTAGGAATTATGTCATCCTTACTAGCTGGAAGTGAGAGAGTTGGGGCCTGAAGTTATTTCTAGGACTTGAAGACACACCAAGTTTAGCTCAGTTCTGGGCATCTTTGAAACGCCTATACAAACTTGTTCCTACATAGTAACTTGCTACTTGGAATGAGAAAGTGCTTGCTTAAAGCAATGTGGTATATGTTCTGAATGCCCGAATTGGGAATCTGTGTCAAAACTTTGTTAGGAATTATGTGATCCTTACTAGCTGGAAGTAAGTGAGATGGGGCATGATGTTATCTCTAAGAGTTGGAGACATACCAAGTTTAGCTCAGTTCTGGACATCTTTGAAATACCTATACAAACTTGTTCCTACATAGTAACTTGCTACTAGGAATGAGAAAGTGCTTGCTTAAAGCAACGTGGTATATGTTCTGAATGCCCGAATTGGGAATCTGTGTCAAAACTTTGTTAGGAATTATGTGATTCTTACTAGCTGGAAGTAAGGGAGATGGGGCATGATGTTATCTCTAAGAGTTTGAGACATACCAAGTTTAGCTCAGTTCTGGGCATCTTTGAAATACCTATACAAACTTGTTCCTACATAGTAACCTGCTAGTTGGAATGAGAAAGTGCTTGCTTAAAGCAACCGTGCTATATGTTCTGAATGCCCGAATTGGGAATCTGTGTCAAAACTTTGTTAGGAATTATTTGATCCTTACTAGCTGGAATTGAGGGAGATGGGGCCTGAAGTTATTTCTAGGAGTTGGAGACACACCAAATTTAGCTCAGTTCTGGGCATCTTTGAAATACGTATACAAACTTTTTCCTACATAGTAACTTGCTACTTGGAATGAGAAAGTGCTTGCTTAAAGCAACGTGCTATATGTTCTGAATGCCCGAATTGGGAATCTGTGTCAGAACTTTGTTAGGAATTATGTGATGATACTAGCTGGAAGTAAGGGAGATGGGGCATGTAGTTATTTCTAGGAGTTGGAGACATACCAAGTATGGCTCAGTTCTCGGCATCTTTGAAATACCTATACAAACTTGTTCCTACATAGTGACTTGCTCCTTGGAATGAGAAAGTGCTTGTTTGAAGCAACGTGCTATATGTTCTGAATGCCCGAATTGGGAATCTGTGTCAAAAATTTGTTAGGAATTATGTGATCCTTACTAGCTGGAAGTAGAGGAGATGGGGCATGAAGTTATTTCTAGGAGTTGGAGACATACCAAGTTTAGCTCAGTTCTGGGGATCTTTGAAAGTCCTCTACAAACTTGCTCCTACATAGTAACCTGCACCATTGATTGAGAAAGTGCTTGATTAAGGCAACGTGCTATATGTTCTGAATGCCCGAATTGGGAATTTGTGTCAAAACATTGATAGGAGTTATGTGATCCTTACTAGTTGGAAGTGAGGGAGATGGGGCATGAAGTTATTTCTAGGAGTTGGAGACATACCAAGTTTAGCTCAGTTCAGGGCATCTTTGAAATACCTATACAAACTTGTTCCTACATAGTAACTTGCTACTTGGAATGAGAAAGTGCTTGCTTAAAGCAATGTGGTATATGTTCTGAATGCCCGAATTGGGAATTGTGTCAAAACTTTGTTAGGAAATATGTGATCCTTACTAGCTGGAAGTAAGGGAGATGGGGCATGATGTTATCTCTAAGAGTTGGAGACATACCAAGTTTAGCTCAGTTCTGGGCATCTTTGAAATACCTATACAAACTTATTCCTACATAGTAACCTGCTAGTTGAAATGAGAAAGTGCTTGCTTAAAGCAACGTGCTATATGTTCTGAATGCCCGATTTGGAAATCTGTGTCAAAACTTTGTTAGGAATTATTTGATCCTTAGTAGATGGAACTAAGCGAGATAGGGCATGAAGTTACTTCTAGGAGTTGGAGACATACCCACTTTAGCTCAGTGCTGGGCGTCTTAGAAATACCTATACAAACTTGTTCCTACATAGTGACTTGCTCCTTGGAATGAGAAAGTGCTTGTTTAAAGCAACGTGCTATATGTTCTGAATGCCCGAATTGGGAATCTGTGTCAAAAGTTTGTTAGGAATTATGTGATCGTTACTAGCTGTAAGCAGGGGAGATGGGGCATGAAGTTATTTATAGGAGTTGGAGACATAACAAGTTTAGCACAGTTCTGGGGACCTTTGAAAGTCCTATACAAACTTGCTCCTACATAGTAACTTGCTCCTTGGAATGAGAAAGTGCTTGTTTAAAGCAACGTGCTATATGTTCTGAATGCCCGAATTGGGAATCTGTGTCAAAACTTTGTTAGGAATTATGTGATCCTTGCTAGCTGGAAGTAAGTGAGATGGGGCATGAATTTATTTCTAGGAGTTGGAGACATACCTACTTTATCGCAGTTCTGGGCATCTTTGAAATACCTATACTAACTTGTTCCTACATAGTAACTTTCTAGTTGAAATGAGAAAGTGCTTGCTTACAGCAACGTGCTATATGTTCTGAATGCCCGAATTGGGAATCTGTGTCAAAACTTTGTTAGGAATTATGTGATCCTTACCAGCTGGAAGTAAGGGAGATGGGTCATGAAGTTATTTCTAGGAGTTGTAGACATACCAAGTTTAGCTCAGTTCTGGGCATCTTTGAAATACCTATACAAACTTGTTCCTACATAGTAACTTGCTACTTGGAATGAGAAAGTGCTTGCTTAAAGCAACGTGCTATATGTTCTGAATGCCCGAATTGGGAATCTGTGTCAAAACTTTGTTAGGAATTATGTGATCCTTACTAGCTGGAAGTAAGGCAGATGGGGCATGAAGTTATTTCTAGGAGTTGGAGACATTCCAAGTTTAGCTCAGTTCTGGGCATCTTTGAAATAGCTATACAAACTTGTTCCTACATAGTAACTTGCTACTTGGAATGAGACAGTGTTTGCATACAGCAAGGTGTTATATGTTCTGAATGCCCAAATTGGGAATCTGTGTCAAATCTTTGTTAGGAATTATGTGATCCTTACTAGATGGAAGTAAGGGAGATGAAGCATGAAGTTAATTCTAGGAGTTGGAGACATACCCACTTTAGCTCAGTTCTTGACATCTTTGAAATACCTATACAAACTTGTTCCTACATAGTAAATTGGTACTTGGAATGAGAAAGTGCTTGATTAAAGCAAAGTGCTACATGTTGTGAATGCCCGAATTGGGAATCTGTGTCAAAACTTTGTTAGGAATTATGTGATCCTTATTAGCTGTAAGTAAGGGTGATGGGGCATGAAGTTATTTCTAGGAGTTGGAGACATATCAAGTATAGCTCAGTTCTGGGCATCTTTGAAATACCTATACAAACTTGTTCCTACATCGTAACTTGCTACTTGGAATGAGAAAATGTTTGCTTAAAGCAACGTGCTATATGTTCTGAATGCTCGAATTCGGAATCTGTGTCAAAACTTTGTTAGGAATTATGTGATCCTTACTAGCTGGATTGAGGGAGATGGGGCCTGAAGTTATTTCTAGGAGTTGGAGACACACCAAGTTTAGCTCAGTTGTGGGCATCTTTGAAATACCTATACAAACTTGTTCCTACATAGTAACTTGCTACTTGGAATGAGAAAGTGCTTGGTTAAAGCAATGTTCTATATGTTCTGAATGCCCAAATTGGGAATCTGTGTCAAAACTTTGTTAGGAATTATGTGATCCTTACTAGCTGGAAGTACTGGAGATGGGGCATGAAGTTATTTCTAGGAGTTGGAGACATACCAAGTTTAGCTAAGTTCTGGGCATCTTTGAAATAGCTTTACAAACTTGTTTCTACATAGCAACTTGCTACTTGGAATGAGAAAGTGCTTGCTGACAGTAACGTGCTATATGTTCTGAATGCCCGAATTGGGAATCTGTGTCAAAACTTTGTTAGGAATTATGTGATCGTTACTAGCTGGAAGTAAGGGAGATGGGGCATGAAGTTATTTCTAGGAGTTGGAGACATATCAAGCATAGCTCAGTTCTGGGCATCTTTGAAATACCTATACAAACTTGTTTCTACATAGTAACTTGCTACTTGGAATGAGAACGTGCTTGCTTAAAGCAACGTGCTATATGTTCTGAATGCCCGAATTGGGAATCTGTGTCAAAACTTTGTTAGGAATTATGTGATCCTTACTAGATGGTAGTGTGGGTGATATGACATGATGTTATTTCTAGGAGTTAGAGACACACCAAGTTAACCTCAGTTCTGGGCATCTTTGAAATACCTATACAAACTTGTTCCTACATATTAACTTGCTACTTGGAATGAGTAAATGTTTGCTTAAAGGAACGTGCGATATATTCTGAATGCCCGATTTGGGAAACTGTGTCAAACTTTGTTAGGAATTATGTGATCCTTACTAGCTGGAAGTAAGGGTGATGGGGCATGAAGTTATTTCCAGGAGTTAGAGACATACCAAGTTTAGCTCAGTTCTGGGCATCTTTGAAGTACCTATACAATCTTTTTCCTACATAGTGACTTGCTCCTTGGAATGAGAAAGTGCTTGCTTAAAGCAAGGTGCTATATGTTCTCAATGCCCGAATTGGGAATCTGTGTCAAAACTTTGTTAGGAATTATGTGATCCTTACTCGCTGCAAGTAAGGGAGATGGGGCATGAAGTTATTTCTAGGAGTTGGAGACATACCAATTTAGCTCAGTTCTGGGCATCTTTGAAATAGCTATACAAACTTGTTCCTACATATTAACGTGCTACTTGGAATGAGAAAATGTTCGCTTAAAGCAATATGCTATATTTTCTGAATGCCCGAATTGGGAATCTTTGTCAAAACTTTGTTAGGAATAATGTGATCCTTACTAGCTGGAAGTGAGGGAGATGGGGCCCGATGTTATTTCTAGGAGTTGGAGACATAGCAAGTTTTTCTCAGTTCTCGGCATCTTTGAAATACCTATACAAACTTGTTCCTACATAGTAACTTGCTGCTTGGAATGAGAAAGTGCTTGTTTAAAGCAACGTGCTATATGTTCTGAATGCCCGAATTGTGAATCTGTGTCAAAAATTTGTTAGGAATTTTGTGATCCTTACTAGCTGGAAGTAGAGGAGATGGGGCATGAAGATATTCCTAGGAGTTGGAGACATACCAAGTTTAGCTCAGTTCTGGGGATCTTTGAAAGTCCTATACAAACTTGCTCCTACATAGTAACCTGCAACATTGAATGAGAAAGTGCTTGCTTACAGCAACGTGCTATGTGTTCTGAATGCCCGAATTGGGAATTTGTGTCAAAACATTGATAGGAGTTATGTGATCGTTACTAGCTTGAAGTAAGGGAGATGGGGCATGAAGTTATTTCTAGGAGTTGGAGACATACCACGTTTAGCTCAGTTCTGGGCTTCCTTGAAATAGCTAAACAAACTTGTTCCTACATAGTAACTTGCTACTTGGAATGAGAAAGTGCTTGCTTAAAGCAACGTGCTATATGTTCTGAATGCCCGAATTGCGAATCTGTGTCAAAACTTTGTAAGGAGTTATGTGATCCTTACTAGCTGGAAGTAAGGGAGATGGGGCATGAAGTTATTTCTAGGAGTTGGAGACATGCCAAGTTTAGCTCAGTTCTGGCCATCTTTGAAATACCTATACAAACTTGTTCCTACATAGAAACTTGCTACTGGGAATGAGAAAGAGCTTGCTTAAAGCAACGTGCTATATGTTCTGAATGCCCGATTTGGAAATCTGTGTCAAAACTTTGTTAGGAATTATTTGATCCTTAGTAGATGGAAGTAAGCGAGATAGGGCATGAAGTTACTTCCATGAGTTGGAGACATACCCACTTTAGCTCAGTGCTGGGCATCTTTGAAATACCTATACAAACTTGTTCCTACATAGTGACTTGCTCCTTGGAATGAGAAAGTACTTGTTTAAAGCAACGTGCTATATGTTCTGAATGCCCGAATTGGGAATCTGTGTCAAAACATTGTTAGGAATTATGTGATCGTTACTAGCTGTAAGCAGGGGAGATGGGGCATGAAGTTATTTCTAGGAGTTGGAGACATAACAAGTTTAGCTCAGTTCTGGGGACCTTTGAAAGTCCTATACAAACTTGCTCCTACATATTAACGTGCAACATTGAATGAGAAAGTGCTTGCATACAGCAACGTGCTATATGTTCTGAATGCCCGAATTGGGAATTTGTGTCAAAACAGTGATAGGAGTTATGTGATCCTTACTAGTTGGAAGTGAGGGAGATGGGGCATGAAGTTATTTCTAGGTGTTGGAAACATACCAAGTTTAGCTCAGTTCTGGGCATCTTTGAAATACCTATACAAACTTGTTCCTACATAGTAACTTGCTACTTGGAATGAGAAAATGTTTGCTTAAAGCAACGTGCTATATGTTCTGAATGCCAGAATTGGGAATCTGTGTCAAAACTTTGTTAGGAATTATGTGATCCTTACTAGCTGGAAGTAAGGGAGATGGGGCATGAAGTTATTTCTAGGAGTTGGAGACATACCAAGTTTAGCTCAGTTCTGGGCATCTTTGAAATACCTATACAAACTTGTTCCTACATAGTAACTTGCTACTTGAAATGAGAAAATGTTTGCTTAAAGCAACGTGCTATGTGTTCTGAATGCCCGAATTGGGAATGTGGGTCAAAACTTTGTTAGGAGTTTTGTGATTCTTACTAGCTGTAAGTAAGGGAGATGGGGCATGAAGTTATTTCTAGGAGTTAGAGACATACCAAGTTTAGCTCAGTTCTGGGCATCTTTGAAATACCTATACAAACTTGTTCCTACATAGTAACTTGCTACTTGGAATGAGAAAATGTTTGCTTAAAGCAACGTGCTATATGTTCTGAATGCCCGAATTGGGAATCTGTGTCAAAACTTTGTTAGGAATTATGTGATCCTTGCTAGCTGGAAGTAAGTGAGATGGGGCATGAAGTTATTTCTAGGAGTTGGAGACATACCTACTTTATCGCAGTTCTGGGCATCTTGGAAATACCTATACTAACTTGTTCCTACATAGTAACTTTCTAGTTGAAATGAGAAAGTGCTTGCTTACAGCAACGTGCTATATGTTCTGAATGCCCGAATTGGGAATCTGTGTCAAAACTTTGTTAGGAATTATGTGATCCTTACCAGCTGAAAGTAAGGGAGATGGGTCATGAAGTTATTTCTAGGAGTTGTAGACATACCAAGTTTAGCTCAGTTCTGGGCATCTTTGAAATAGCTATACAAACTTGTTCCTACATAGTAACTTGCTACTTGGAATGAGACAGTGTTTGCATACAGCAAGGTGTTATATGTTCTGAATGCCCAAATTGGGAATCTGTGTCAAATCTTTGTTAGGAATTATGTGATCCTTACTAGATGGAAGTAAGGGAGATGAAGCATGAAGTTAATTCTAGGAGTTGGAGACATACCCACTTTAGCTCAGTTCTTGACATCTTTGAAATACCTATACAAACTTGTTCCTACATAGTAAATTGGTACTTGGAATGAGAAAGTGCTTGATTAAAGCAAAGTGCTACATGTTGTGAATGCCCGAATTGGGAATCTGTGTCAAATCTTTGTTAGGAATTATGTGATCCTTACTAGCTGTAAGTAAGGGTGATGGGGCATGAAGTTATTTCTAGGAGTTGGAGACATATCAAGTATAGCTCAGTTCTGGGCATCTTTGAAATACCTATACAAACTTGTTCCTACATCGTAACTTGCTACTTGGAATGAGAAAATGTTTGCTTAAAGCAACGTGCTATATGTTCTGAATGCTCGAATTCGGAATCTGTGTCAAAACTTTGTTAGGAATTATGTGATCCTTACTAGCTGGATTGAGGGAGATGGGGCCTGAAGTTATTTCTAGGAGTTGGAGACACACCAAGTTTAGCTCAGTTGTGGGCATCTTTGAAATACCTATACAAACTTGTTCCTACATAGTAACTTGCTACTTGGAATGAGAAAGTGCTTGGTTAAAGCAATGTTCTATATGTTCTGAATGCCCAAATTGGGAATCTGTGTCAAAACTTTGTTAGGAATTATGTGATCCTTACTAGCTGGAAGTACTGGAGATGGGGCATGAAGTTATTTCTAGGAGTTGGAGACATACCAAGTTTAGCTAAGTTCTGGGCATCTTTGAAATAGCTTTACAAACTTGTTTCTACATAGCAACTTGCTACTTGGAATGAGAAAGTGCTTGCTGACAGTAACGTGCTATATGTTCTGAATGCCCGAATTGGGAATCTGTGTCAAAACTTTGTTAGGAATTATGTGATCGTTACTAGCTGGAAGTAAGGGAGATGGGGCATGAAGTTATTTCTAGGAGTTGGAGACATATCAAGCATAGCTCAGTTCTGGGCATCTTTGAAATACCTATACAAACTTGTTTCTACATAGTAACTTGCTACTTGGAATGAGAACGTGCTTGCTTAAAGCAACGTGCTATATGTTCTGAATGCCCGAATTGGGAATCTGTGTCAAAACTTTGTTAGGAATTATGTGATCCTTACTAGATGGTAGTGTGGGTGATATGACATGATGTTATTTCTAGGAGTTAGAGACACACCAAGTTAACCTCAGTTCTGGGCATCTTTGAAATACCTATACAAACTTGTTCCTACATATTAACTTGCTACTTGGAATGAGTAAATGTTTGCTTAAAGGAACGTGCGATATATTCTGAATGCCCGATTTGGGAAACTGTGTCAAACTTTGTTAGGAATTATGTGATCCTTACTAGCTGGAAGTAAGGGTGATGGGGCATGAAGTTATTTCCAGGAGTTAGAGACATACCAAGTTTAGCTCAGTTCTGGGCATCTTTGAAGTACCTATACAATCTTTTTCCTACATAGTGACTTGCTCCTTGGAATGAGAAAGTGCTTGCTTAAAGCAAGGTGCTATATGTTCTCAATGCCCGAATTGGGAATCTGTGTCAAAACTTTGTTAGGAATTATGTGATCCTTACTCGCTGCAAGTAAGGGAGATGGGGCATGAAGTTATTTCTAGGAGTTGGAGACATACCAATTTAGCTCAGTTCTGGGCATCTTTGAAATAGCTATACAAACTTGTTCCTACATATTAACGTGCTACTTGGAATGAGAAAATGTTCGCTTAAAGCAATATGCTATACTTTCTGATTGCCCGAATTGGGAATCTTTGTCAAAACTTTGTTAGGAATAATGTGATCCTTACTAGCTGGAAGTGAGGGAGATGGGGCCCGATGTTATTTCTAGGAGTTGGAGACATAGCAAGTTTGGCTCAGTTCTCGGCATCTTTGAAATACCTATACAAACTTGTTCCTACATAGTAACTTGCTGCTTGGAATGAGAAAGTGCTTGTTTAAAGCAACGTGCTATATGTTCTGAATGCCCGAATTGTGAATCTGTGTCAAAAATTTGTTAGGAATTTTGTGATCCTTACTAGCTGGAAGTAGAGGAGATGGGGCATGAAGATATTCCTAGGAGTTGGAGACATACCAAGTTTAGCTCAGTTCTGGGGATCTTTGAAAGTCCTATACAAACTTGCTCCTACATAGTAACCTGCAACATTGAATGAGAAAGTGCTTGCTTACAGCAACGTGCTATGTGTTCTGAATGCCCGAATTGGGAATTTGTGTCAAAACATTGATAGGAGTTATGTGATCGTTACTAGCTGGAAGTAAGGGAGATGGGGCATGAAGTTATTTCTAGGAGTTGGAGACATACCACGTTTAGCTCAGTTCTGGGCTTCCTTGAAATAGCTAAACAAACTTGTTCCTACATAGTAACTTGCTACTTGGAATGAGAAAGTGCTTGCTTAAAGCAACGTGCTATATGTTCTGAATGCCCGAATTGCGAATCTGTGTCAAAACTTTGTAAGGAGTTATCTGATCCTTACTAGCTGGAAGTAAGGGAGATGGGGCATGAAGTTATTTCTAGGAGTTGGAGACATGCCAAGTTTAGCTCAGTTCTGGCCATCTTTGAAATACCTATACAAACTTGTTCCTACATAGAAACTTGCTACTGGGAATGAGAAAGAGCTTGCTTAAAGCAACGTGCTATATGTTCTGAATGCCCGATTTGGAAATCTGTGTCAAAACTTTGTTAGGAATTATTTGATCCTTAGTAGATGGAAGTAAGCGAGATAGGGCATGAAGTTACTTCCATGAGTTGGAGACATACCCACTTTAGCTCAGTGCTGGGCATCTTTGAAATTCCTATACAAACTTGTTCCTACATAGTGACTTGCTCCTTGGAATGAGAAAGTACTTGTTTAAAGCAACGTGCTATATGTTCTGAATGCCCGAATTGGGAATCTGTGTCAAAACATTGTTAGGAATTATGTGATCGTTACTAGCTGTAAGCAGGGGAGATGGGGCATGAAGTTATTTCTAGGAGTTGGAGACATAACAAGTTTAGCTCAGTTCTGGGGACCTTTGAAAGTCCTATACAAACTTGCTCCTACATATTAACGTGCAACATTGAATGAGAAAGTGCTTGCATACAGCAACGTGCTATATGTTCTGAATGCCCGAATTGGGAATTTGTGTCAAAACAGTGATAGGAGTTATGTGATCCTTACTAGTTGGAAGTGAGGGAGATGGGGCATGAAGTTATTTCTAGGTGTTGGAAACATACCAAGTTTAGCTCAGTTCTGGGCATCTTTGAAATACCTATACAAACTTGTTCCTACATAGTAACTTGCTACTTGGAATGAGAAAATGTTTGCTTAAAGCAACGTGCTATATGTTCTGAATGCCCGAATTGGGAATGTGGGTCAAAACTTTGTTAGGAGTTTTGTGATTCTTACTAGCTGTAAGTAAGGGAGATGGGGCATGAAGTTATTTCTAGGAGTTAGAGACATACCAAGTTTAGCTCAGTTCTGGGCATCTTTGAAATACCTATACAAACTTGTTCCTACATAGTAACTTGCTACTTGGAATGAGAAAATGTTTGCTTAAAGCAACGTGCTATATGTTCTGAATGCCCGAATTGGGAATCTGTGTCAAAACTTTGTTAGGAATTATGTGATCCTTGCTAGCTGGAAGTAAGTGAGATGGGGCATGAAGTTATTTCTAGGAGTTGGAGACATACCTACTTTATCGCAGTTCTGGGCATCTTGGAAATACCTATACTAACTTGTTCCTACATAGTAACTTTCTAGTTGAAATGAGAAAGTGCTTGCTTACAGCAACGTGCTATATGTTCTGAATGCCCGAATTGGGAATCTGTGTCAAAACTTTGTTAGGAATTATGTGATCCTTACCAGCTGGAAGTAAGGGAGATGGGTCATGAAGTTATTTCTAGGAGTTGTAGACATACCAAGTTTAGCTCAGTTCTGGGCATCTTTGAAATAGCTATACAAACTTGTTCCTACATAGTAACTTGCTACTTGGAATGAGACAGTGTTTGCATACAGCAAGGTGTTATATGTTCTGAATGCCCGAATTGGGAATCTGTGTCAAATCTTTGTTAGGAATTATGTGATCCTTACTAGATGGAAGTAAGGGAGATGAAGCATGAAGTTAATTCTAGGAGTTGGAGACATACCCACTTTAGCTCAGTTCTTGACATCTTTGAAATACCTATACAAACTTGTTCCTACATAGTAACTTGGTACTTGGAATGAGAAAGTGCTTGATTAAAGCAAAGTGCTACATGTTGTGAATGCCCGAATTGGGAATCTGTGTCAAAACTTTGTTAGGAATTATGTGATCCTTACTAGCTGGAAGTAAGGGTGATGGGGCATGAAGTTATTTCTAGGAGTTGGAGACATATCAAGTATAGCTCAGTTCTGGGCATCTTTGAAATACCTATACAAACTTGTTCCTACATCGTAACTTGCTACTTGGAATGAGAAAATGTTTGCTTAAAGCAACGTGCTATATGTTCTGAATGCCCGAATTCGGAATCTGTGTCAAAACTTTGTTAGGAATTATGTTATCCTTACTAGCTGGATTGAGGGAGATGGGGCCTGAAGTTATTTCTAGGAGATGGAGACACACCAAGTTTAGCTCAGTTGTGGGCATCTTTGAAATACCTATACAAACTTGTTCCTACATATTATCTTGCAACTTTGAATGAGAATGTGCTTGCTTACAGCAACGTGCTATATGTTCTCAGTGCCTGAATTGGGATTCTGTGTCAAAACTTTGTTAGGAATTATGTGATCCTTACCAGATGTAAGTAAGGGAGATGGTGCATGAAGTTATTACTAGGAGTTGGAGACATACCAAGTTTAGCTCAGTTCTGGGCATCTTTGAAATACCTATACAAACTTGTTCCTACATAGTAACTTGCAACTTTGAATGAGAATGTGCTTGCTTACAGCAACGTGCTATATGTTCTGAATGCCCGATTCGGAATCTGTGTCAAAACTTTCTTAGAAATTATGTGATCCTTACTAGATGGAAGTAAGGGAGATGGGGCATGAAGTTATTTCTAGGAGTTGGAGACATACAACGTTTAGCTCAGTTCTGGGCATCTTTGAAATACCTATACAAACTTGTTCCTACATAGTAACTTGCAATTTTGAATGAGAATGTGCTTGCTTACAGCAACGTGCTATATGTTCTGAATGCCCGAATTTGGAATCCGTGTCAAAACTTTGTTAGGAATTATGTGATCCTTACTAGCTGGAAGTAAGGGAGTTTGGGCATGAAGGTATTTCTAGGAGTTGGACACATACCAAGTTTAGCACAGTTCTGGGCATCTTTGAAATACCTATACAAACTTGTTCCTACATAGTATCTTGCAACTTTGACTTGGAATGTGCTTTCTTACAGCAACGTGCTATATGTGCTGAATGCTCGAATAGGGAATCTGTGTCAAAACTTTGTTAGGAATTATGTGATCCTTACTAGCTGGAAGTAAAGGCGTTCGGCTATGAAGTTATTTTTAGGAGTTTGACACATACAAAGTTTAGCTCAGTTCTGGGCATCTTTGAAATACCTATACAAACTTGTTCCTACATAGTAACTTGCAACTTTGAATGAGAATGTGCTTGCTTACAGCAACGTGCTATATGTTCTGAATGCCCGAATTGGGAATCTGTGTCAAAACTTTGTTAGGAATGATGTGATCCTTACTAGATGGAAGTAAGGGAGATGGGGCATGAAGTTATTTCTAGTAGTTGGAGACATACAACGTTTAGCTCAGATCTGGGCATCTTTGAAATACCTATACAAACTTGTTCCTTCATAGTAACTTGCATCTTTGAATGAGAATGTGCTTGCTTACAGCAACGTGCTATATGTTCTGAATGCCCGAATTGGGAATCTGTGTCAAAATTTGTTAGGAATTTTGTGATCCTTACTAGCTGGAAGTAAGGGAGTTGGGGCATGAAGTTATTTCCAGAGGTTGGACACATACCAAGTTTAGCTCAGTTCTGGGCATCTTTGAAATACCTATACAAACTTGTTCCTACATAGAAACTTGCAACTTTGAATGAGAATGTGCTTGCTTACAGCAACGTGCTATATGTGCTGAATGCCCGAATTGGGAATCTGTGTCAAAACTTTGTTAGGAATTATGTGATCCTTACTAGCTGGAAGTAAGGGAGATGGGGCATGATGTTATTTCTA
Source organism: Diceros bicornis minor (assembly GCF_020826845.1). Lineage (NCBI taxonomy): Eukaryota > Metazoa > Chordata > Mammalia > Perissodactyla > Rhinocerotidae > Diceros > Diceros bicornis. Next base: position 480,468 of record NW_026691086.1, on the reverse strand, counting down.
GGAGTTGGAGACATACCAAGTTTAGCTCAGTTCTGGGCATCTTTGAAATACCTATACAAACTTGTTCCTACATAGTAACTTGCTACTTGGAATGAGAAAATGTTTGCTTAAAGCAACGTGCTATATGTTCTGAATGCCCGAATTGGGAATCTGTGTCAAAACTTTGTTAGGAATTATGTGATTCTTGCTAGCTGGAAGTAAGTGAGATGGGGCATGAAGTTATTTCTAGGAGTTGGAGACATACCTACTTTATCGCAGTTCTGGGCATCTTTGAAATACCTATATTAACTTGTTCCTACATAGTAACTTTCTACTTGAAATGAGAAAGTGCTTGCTTACAGCAACGTGCTATATGTTCTGAATGCCCGAATTGGGAATCTGTGTCAAAACTTTGTTAGGAATTATGTGATCCTTACCAGCTGGAAGTAAGGGAGATGGGTCATGAAGTTATTTCTAGGAGTTGGAGACATACCAAGGTTAGCTCAGTTCTGGGCTTCTTTGAAATACCTATACAAACTTGTTCCTACATAGTAACTTGCAACTTTGAATGAGAATGTGCTTGCTTACAGCAACGTGCTACATGATCTGAATGCCCGAATTGGGAATCTGTGTCAAAACTTTGTTAGGAATTATGTGATCCTTACTAGCTGGAAGTATGGAAGATGGGGCATGAAATTATTTCTAGAGGTTGGACACATACCAAGATTAGCTCAGTTCTGGGCATCTTTGAAATACCTATACAAACTTGTTCCTACATAGTAACTTGCAACTTTCAATGAGAATGTGCTTGCTTACAGCATTGTGCTATATGTTTTGAATGCCCGAATTGGGAATCTGTGTCAAAACTTTGTTAGGAATTATGTGATCCTTACTAGATGGAAGTAATGGAGATCGGGCATGAAGTTATTTCTAGAGGTTGGACACATACAACGTTTAGCTCAGTTCTGGGCATCTTTGAAATACCTATACAAACTTGTTCCTACATAGTAACTTGCAACTTTCAATGAGAATGTGCTTGCTTACAGCATTGTGCTATATGTTCTGAATGCCCGAATTGGGAATCTGTATCAAAACTTTGTTAGGAATTATGTGATCCTTACTAGATGGAAGTAAGGGAGATGGGGCATGAAGTTATTTCTAGGAGTTGGAGACATACAACCTTTAGCTCAGTTCTGGGCATCTTTGAAATACCTATACAAACTTGTTCCAACATAGTAACTTGCAACTTTGAATGAGAATGTGCTTGCTTACAGCAACGTGCTATATGTTCTGAATGCCCGAAGTGGGAATCTGTGTCAAAACTTTGTTAGGAATTATGTGATCCTTACTAGCTGGAAGTAAGGGAGATGGGGCATGAAGTTATTTCTAGGAGTTGGAGACATACCAAGTTTAGCTCAGTTCTGGGCATCTTTGAAATACCTATACAAACTTGTTCCTACATAGTAACTTGCAACTTTCAATGAGAATGTGCTTGCTTACAGCATTGTGCTATATGTTTTGAATGCCCGAATTGGGAATCTGTGTCAAAACTTTGTTAGGAATTATGTGATCCTTACTAGATGGAAGTAATGGAGATCGGGCATGAAGTTATTTCTAGAGGTTGGACACATACAACGTTTAGCTCAGTTCTGGGAATCTTTGAAATACCTATACAAACTTGTTCCTACATAGTAACTTGCAACTTTGAATGAGAATGTTCTTGATTACAGCAACGTGCTATATGTTCTGAATGCCCGAATTGGGAATCTGTGTCAAATCTTTGTTAGGAATTATGTGATCCTTACAAGCTGGAAGTAAGGGGGTTGGGGCATGAAGTTATTTCTAGGAGCTGGAGACATATAAAGTTTAGCTCAGTTCTGGGCATCTTTGAAATACCTATACAAACTTGTTCCAACATAGTAACTTGCAACTTTGAATGAGAATGTGCTTGCTTACAGCAACGTGCTATATGTTCTGAACGCCAGAAGTGGGAATCTGTGTCAAAACTTTGTTAGAAATTATGTGATCCTTACAAGCTGGAAGTAAGGGAGTTGGGGCATGAAGTTATTTCTAGGAGTTGAACACATACCAAGTTTAGCTCAGTTCTGGGCATCTTTGAAATACCTATACAAACTTGTTCCTACATAGTAACTTGCAACTTTGAATGAGAATGAGCTTGCTTACAGCAACGTGCTATATGTTCTGAATGCCCGAAGTGGGAATCTGTGTCAAAACTTTGTTAGGAATTATGTGATCCTTACTAGCTGGAAGTAAGGGAGATGGGGCATGAAGTTATTTCTAGGAGTTGGAGACATACCAAGTTTAGCTCAGTTCTGGGCATCTTTGAAATACCTATACAAACTTGTTCCTACATAGTAACTTGCAACTTTGAATGAGAATGTGCTTGCTTACAGCAACGTTCTACATGTTCTGAATGCCCGAATTGGGAATCTGGGTCAAAACTTTGTTAGGAATTATGTGATCCTTACTAGATGGAAGTAATGGAGATCGGGCATGAAGTTATTTCTAGAGGTTGGACACATACCAAGTTTAGCTCAGTTCTGGGCGTCTTTGAAATACCTATACAAACTTGCTCCTACATAGTAACTTGCAACTTTGAATGAGAATGTGCTTGCTTACAGCAACGTGCTATATGTTCTGAATGCCCGAAGTGGGAATCTGTGTCAAAACTTTGTTAGGAATTATGTGATCCTTACTAGATGGAAGTAATGGAGATCGGGCATGAAGTTATTTCTAGAGGTTGGACACATACCAAGTTTAGCTCAGTTCTGGGCGTCTTTGAAATACCTATACAAACTTGCTCCTACATAGTAACTTGCAACTTTGAATGAGAATGTGCTTGCTTACAGCAACGTGCTATACGTTCTGAATGCCCGAATTGAGAATCTGTGTCAAAACTTTGTTAGGAATTATGTGATCCTTAGTAGCTGGAAGTAAGGGAGATGGGCGATGAAGTTATTTCTAGGAGTTGGAGATATACAGACTTTAGCTCAGTTCTGGGGATCTTTGAAAGTCCTATACAATCTTGTTCCTTAAAAGTATCTTGCAACATGGAATAAGAAAGTGCTTGCTTAAAGCAACGTGCTATATGTTCTGAATGCCCGAATTGGGAATCAGTGTCTAAACTTTGTTAGGAATTATGTGATCCCTACTAGCTGGAAGTAAGGGAGATGAGGCATGAAGTTATTTCTAGGGGTTGGAGACATACCCACTGTAGCTCAGTTCTGGGGATCTTTGAATCTCCTATACAAACTTGTTCCTACATAGTAACTTGCAACTTTGAATGAGAATGTGCTTGCTTACAGCAACGTGCTATATGTTCTGAATGCCTGAATTGGGAATCTGTGTCAAAACTTTGTTAGCAATTATGTGATCCTTACTAGCTGGAAGTAAGGGAGATGGGGCATGAAGTTATTTGTTGGAGTTGGAGACATACCCACTTTAGCTCAGTTCTGGGCATCTTTGAAATACCTATACAAACTTGTTCCTACATAGTAACTTGCAACTTTGAATGAGAATGTGCTTGCTTACAGCAACGTGCTATATGTTCTGAATGCCCGAATTGGGAATCTGTGTCAAAACTTTGTTAGGAATTATGTGATCTTTACTAGCTGGAAGTAAGGGAGTTGGGGCATGAAGTTATTTCTAGGAGTTGGACACATACAACGTTTAGCTCAGTTCTGGGCATCTTTGAAATACCTTTACAAACTTGTTCCTACATAGTAACTTGCAACTTTGAATGAGAATGTGCTTGCTTACAGCAACGTGCTATATGTTCTGAATTCCCGAATTGGGAATCTGTGTCAAATCATTGTTAGGAATTATGTGATCCTTACTAGCTGGAAGTAAGGGAGATGGGGCATGAAGTTATTTCTAGGAGTTGGAGACATACCAAGGTTAGCTCAGTTCTGGGCATCTTTGAAATACCTATACAAACCTGTTCCTACATAGTAACTTGCAACTGTGAATGAGAATGTGCTTGTTTACAGCAACGTGCTATATGTTCTGAATGCCCGAATTGGGAATCTGTGTCAAAAATTTGTTAGGAATTATGTGATCCTTACTAGCTGGAAGTAAGGGAGATGGGGCATGAAGTTATTTCTAGGGTTTGGAGACATACCAAGTTTAGCTGAGTTCTGGGCATCTTTGAAATACCTATACAAACTTGTTCCTACATAGTAACTTGCAACTTTGAATGAGAATGTGCTTGCTTACAGCAACGTGCTATATGTTCTGAATGCCCGATTTGGGAATCTGTGTCAAAACTTTGTTAGGAATTATGTGATCCTTACTAGCTGGAAGTATGGGAGATGGGGCATGAAGTTATTTCTAGAGGTTGGACACATACCAAGTTTAGCTCAGTTCTGGGCATCTTTGAAATACCTATACAAACTTGTTCCTACATAGTAACTTGCAACTTTGAATGAGAATGTTCTTGCTTACAGCAACGTGCTATATGTTCTGAATGCCCGAATTGGGAATCTGTGTCAAAACTTTGGTAGGAATTATGTGATCCTTACTAGATGGAAGTAATGGATATCGGGCATGAAGTTATTTCTAGAGGTTGGACACATACAACGATTAGCTCAGTTCTGGGCATCTTTGAAATACCTATACAAACATGTTCCTACATAGTAACTTGCTACTTTGAATGAGAATGTGCTTGCTTATAGCATTGTGCTATATGTTCTGAATGCCCGAATTGGGATTCTGTCTCAAAACTTTGTTAGGAATTATGTGATCCTTACTAGATGGAAGTAAGGGAGATGGGGCATGATGTTATTTCTAAGAGCTGGAGACATACCAAGTTTAGCTCAGTTCTGGGCATCTTTGAAATACCTATACAAATTTGTTCCTACATAGTAACTTGCAACTTTGAATGAGAATGTGCTTGCTTACAGCAACGTGCTATATGTTCTGAATGCCTGAATTGGGAATCTGTGTCAAATCTTTGTTAGGAATTATGTGATCCTTACAAGCTGGAAGTAAGGGAGTTGGGGCATGAAGTTATTTCCAGGAGCCGGAGTCATACAACGTTTAGCTCAGTTCTGCGCATCTTTGAAATACCTATACAAACTTGTTCCTACATAGTAACTTGCAACTTTGAATGAGAATGTGCTTGCTTACAGCAACGTGCTATATGTTCTGAATGCCCGAAGTGGGAATCTGTGTCAAATTTTGTTAGGAATTATGTGATCCTTACTAGCTGGAAGTAAGGGAGATGGGTCATGAAGTTATTTCTAGGAGATGGAGACATACCAAGTTTAGCTCAGTTCTGGGCATCTTTGAAATACCTATACAAACTTGTTCCTACATAGTAACTTGCAACTTTGAATGAGAATGTGCTTGCTTACAGCAACGTGCTATATGTTCTGAATGCCCGAAGTGGGAATCTGTGTCAAAACTTTGTTAGGAATTATGTGATCCTTACTAGCTGGAAGTAAGTGACATGGGGCATGAAGTTATTTCTAGGAGTTGGAGACATACCAAGTTTAGCTCAGTTCTGGGCATCTTTGAAATACCTATACAAACTTGTTCCTATATAGTAACTTGCATCTTTGAATGAGAATGTGCTTGCTTACAGCAACGTGCTATATGTTCTGAATGCCCGAATTGGGAATCTGTGTTCAAAACTTTGTTAGGTATTATGTGATCCTTACTAGCTGGAAGTAAGGGAGATGGGGCATGAAGTTGTTTCTAGGAGTTGGAGACATACCCACTTTAGCTCAGTTCAGGGGATCTTTGAAAGTCCTATACAAACTTGTTCTGACATAGTAACATGCAACTTGGAATGAGAAAATGCTTGCTTAAAGCAACGTGCTATGTGTTCTGAATGCCCGAATTAAGAATCTGTGTCAAAATTTTTTTAGGAATTATGTGATCCCTACTACCTGGAAGTAAGGGAGCAGGGGCATGAAGTTATTTCTAGGATTTGGAGTCTTACCCTCTTTAGCTCTGTTCTGGGGATCTTTGAAACTCCTATACAAACTTCTTCCTAGATAGTATCTTGCTAGTTAGAATGAGAAAGCGCTTGCTTAAAGATACGTGCTATATATACTGAATGCCCGAATTGGGAATCTGTGTCAAAACTTTGTTAAGAATTATGTGATCCTGACTAGCTGGAAGTAAGAGAGATGGGGGATGAAGTTATTTCTAGGAGTTGGAGACATACCCACTTTAGCTCTGTTCTGGCGATCTTTGAAAGTCCTATACAAACTTGTTCCTGCATGGTAACTTGCTACTTGGAATGAGAAAGTGCTTGCTTAAAGCAACGTGCTATATGTTCTGAATGCCCGAATTGGGAATCTGTCAAAACTTTGTTAGGAATTATGTGATCCTTACCAGGTGGAAGTAAGTGAGATGGGGCATGAAGTTATTTCTAGGAGTTGGAGACATACCCACTTAAGCTCTGTAATGGGATCTTTGAAAGTCCTGTACAAACTTGTTCCTACATAGTAACTTGCTACTTGGAATGAGAAAGTGCTTGCTGAAAGCAACGTGCTATATGGTCTGAATGCCCGAATTGGTAATCTGGGTCAAAACAGTGTTAGGAACTATGTGATCCCTACTAGCTGGAAGTAAGGGAGATGGGGCATGAAGTTATTTCTAGGAGTTGGAGACATACCCACATTTACTCACTTCTGGGGATCTTTGAAAGTCCTATACAAACTTGTTCCTACATAGTAACTTGCTAGTTAGAATGAGAAAGTGCTTGCTTAAAGCAACGTGCTATATGTTCTGAATGCCCGAATTGGGAATCTGTGCCAAAATTTTGTTAGGAATTATGTGATCCTGACTAGCTGGATCTAAGGGAGATGGGGCATGAAGTCGTTTCTAGGAGTTGGAGACATACCCACTTTAGCTCTGTTCTGGCGATCTTTGAAAGTCCTGTACAAATTTGTTCCTAGATAGTAACTAGCAACTTTGAATGAGAAAGTGCTTGCTTACAGCAACGTGCTCTATGTTCTGAATGCACGAAATGGGAATCTGTGCGAAAACTTTGTTAGGAATTATGTGATCCTTACTAGCTGGAAGTAAGGGAGATGGGGCATGAAGTTATTTCTAGGAGTTGGAGACATACCCAATTTAGCTCAATTCTGGGGATCTTTGAAAGTCCTATACAAACTTGTTCCTACATAGTAATTTGCAACTTGGAATGAGAAGGTGCTTGTTTACAGCAACTTGCTAAATGCTCTGAATGCCCGTAATCGGAATCTGTGTCAAAACTTTGTTAGGAATTATGTGATCCTTAGTAGCTGGAAGTAAGGGAGATGGGCGATGAAGTTATTTCTAGGAGTTGGAGATATACAGACTTTAGCTCAGTTCTGGGGATCTTTGAAAGTCCTATACAATCTTGTTCCTTAAAAGTATCTTGCAACATGGAATAAGAAAGTGCTTGCTTACAGCAACGTGCTATATGTTGTGAATGCCCAAATTGGGAATCTGTGTCAAAAATTTGTTAGGAATTATGTGATCCTTACTAGCTGGAAGTAAGGAAGATGGGGCATGAAATTATTTTTAGAAGTTGGAGACATACCCACTTTAGCTCTGTTCTGGTGATCTTTGAAAGTCCTATACAAACTTGTTCCTGCATAGTAACTTGCTATTTGGAATGAGAAAGTGCTTGCTTAAAGCAACGTGCTACATGTTCTGAATGCCCGAAATGGGAATCTGTGTCAAAACTTTGTTAGGAATTATGTGATCCTTACTAGCTGGAAGCAAGGGAGATGGGGCATGAAGTTATTTCTAGGAGTTGAAGACATACCCACTTTAGCTTACTTCTGGGCATCTTTGAAAGTCCTATACAAACTTGTTCCTAGATAGTAACTTGCTAGTTAGAATCAGAAAGTGCTTGCTTACAGCAACGTGCTATATGTTCTGAATGCCCGTAATGGGAATCTGTGCCAAAACTTTGTTAGGGATTATGTGATCCTCACTAGCTGGAAGTAAGGGACATGGGGCATGAAGTTATTTCTAGGAGTTGGAGACATACACACTTTAGCTCGATTCTGGGGATCTTTGAAAGTCCTATACAATCTTGTTCCTTAAAAGTATCATGCAAATTGGAATGAGAAAGTGCTTGCTTAAAGCAACGTGCTATATGTTCTGAATGCCGGAATTGGGAATCTGTGTCAAAACTTTGTTAGGAATTATGTGAACCCTACTAGCTGGAAGTAAGGGAGATGGGGCTTGAAGTTATTTCTAGGGGTTGGAGACATACCCACTTTAGCTCAGTTCGGGGGATCTTTGAATGTCATATACAAACTTGTTCCTAGATAGTAACTTGCAACTTGGCATGAGAAGGTGCTTGCTTACAGCAACATGCTATATGTTCTGAATGTCAATATTGGGAATCTGTGTCCAAACTTTGTTGGGAATTATGTGATCCTTACTAGCTGGAAGTAAGGGAGATGGTGCATGAAGATATTTCTAGGAGTTGGAGACATACCAAGTTTAGCTGAGTTCTGGGCATCTTTGAAATACCTATACAAACTTGTTCCTACATAGTAACCTGCTACTTGGAATGAGAAAGTACTTGCTTAAAGCGACATGCTATATGTTCTGAATGCCCAAATTGGGATTCTGTGTGAAAACTTTGTAAGGAATTATGTGATCCCTACTACCTGGAAGTAAGGGAGATGGGGCATGAAGTTATTTCTAGGATTTTGAGTCTTACCCTCTTTAGCTCTGTTCTGGGGATCTTTGAAACTCCTATACAAACTTCTTCCTAGATAGTATCTTGCTAGTTAGAATGAGAAAGCGCTTGCTTAAAGATACGTGCTAAATGTACTGAATGCCCGAATTGGGAATCTGTGTCAAAACTTTGTTAGGAATTATGTGATCCTGACTAGCTGGAAGTAAGGGAGATGGGGCATGAAGTTATTTCTAGGAGTTGGAGACATACCCACTTTAGCTCTGTTCTGGCGATCTTTGAAAGTCCTATACAAACTTGTTCCTGCATGGTAACTTGCTACTTGGAATGAGAAAGTGCTTGCTTAAAGCAACGTGCTATATGTTCTGAATGCCCGAATTGGGAATCTGTCAAAACTTTGTTAGGAATTATGTGATCCTCACCAGGTGGAAGTAAGGGAGATGGGGCATGAAGTTATTTCTAGGAGTTGGAGAAATACCCACTTAAGCTCTGTAATGGGATCTTTGAAAGTCCTGTACAAACTTGTTCCTACATAGTAACTTGCTACTTGGAATGAGAAAGTGCTTGGTGAAAACCAACGTGCTATAGGTTCTGAATGCCCGAATTGGTAATCTGTGTCAAAACATTGTTAGGAACTATGTGATCCCTACTAGCTGGAAGTAAGAGAGATGGGGCATGAAGTTATTTCTAGGAGTTGGAGACATACCCACATTTGCTCACTTCTGGGGATCTTTGAAAGTCCTATACAAACTTGTTCCTAGATAGTAACTTGCAACTTTGAATGAGAAAGTGTTTGATTACAGCATCGTGCTATATGTTCTGAATGCTCGAAATGGGAATCTGTGTCAAAACTTTGTTAGGAATTTTGTGATCCTTATTAGCTGGAAGTAAGGGAGATGGGGCATGAAGTTATTTCTAGGAGTTGGAGACAAACACACTTTTGCTCAGTTCTGGGGATCTTTGAAAGTCCTATACAAACTTGTTCCTACATAGTAACTTGCTACTTGGAATGAGAAAGTTCTGGCTTAAAGCAACGTACTATATGTTCTGAATACCCGAATTGGGAATCTGTGTCAAAAATTTGTTAAGAATTATGTGATCCTGACTAGCTAGAAGTAAGGGACATGGGGCATGAAGTTATTTCTAGGAGTTGGAGACATACCCACTTTAGCTCAGTTCTGGGGATCTTTGAATATCCTATACAAACTTGTTCCAAGATAGTAACTTGCAACTTGGAATGAGAAGGTGCTTGCTTACAGCAACGAGGTATATGTTCTGAATGCCCATATTGGTAATCTGTGTCAAAACTTTGTTAGGAATTATGTGATCCTTACTAGCTGGAAGTAAGGGAGATGGGGCATGAAGTTATTTCTAGGAGTTGGAGACATACCCACTTTAGCTCAGTTCTGGGGATCTTTGAAAGTCCTATACAAACTTGTTCCTACATAGTAACATGCAACTTAGAATGAGAAAGTGCTTGCTTAAAGCAACATGGTATATGTTTTGAATGCCAGTATTGGGAATCTGTGTCAAAACTTTGTTAGGAATTATGTGATCCCTACTAGCTGGAAATAAGGGAGATGGGGCATGGAGTTATTTCTAGGAGTTGGAGACATACCCTCTTTAGCTCAGTTCTAGGGATCTTTGAAAGTCCTATACAAACTTGTTCCTACATAGTAACTAGATACATGGAATGAGAAAGTGCTTGCTTAAAGCAACGTGCTATATGTTCTGAATGCCCGAAATGGGAATCTGTGTCAAAACTTTGTTAGGAATTATGTGATCCTGACTAGCTGGAAGTAAGGGAGATGGTGCATGAAGTTATTTCTAGGAGTTGGAGACATACCCACTTTAGCTCTGTTCTGGGGATCTTGGAAAGTCCTACACAAACTTGTTCCTAAATAGCAACTTGCAACTTTGAATGAGAAAGTGCTTGATTACAGCAACGTGCTATATGTTCTGAATGCCCGAAATGGGAATCTGTGTCAAAACTTTGTTAGGAATTATTTATTCCCTACTAGCTGGAAGTAAGGAAGATGGGGCATGAAGTTATTTCTTGGAGTTGGAGACTTACCCACTTTAGCTCAGTTCTGGGATCTTTGAAAGTACTATACAAACTTGTTCCTGCATAGTAACTTGCTACTTGGAATGAGAAAGTGCTTGCTGAAAGCAACGTGCTATAGGTTCTGAATGCCCGAATTGGTAATATGGGTCAAAACATTGTTAGGAACTATGTGATCCCTACTAGCTGGAAGTAAGGGAGATGGGGCATGAAGTTATTTCTAGGAGTTGGAGACATACCCACATTTACTCACTTCTGGGGATCTTTGAAAGTCCTATACAAACTTGTTCCTACATAGTAACTTGCTAGTTAGAATGAGAAAGTGCTTGCTTAAAGCAACGTGCTATATGTTCTGAATGCCCGAATTGGGAATCTGTGCCAAAATTTTGTTAGGAATTATGTGATCCTGACTAGCTGGATCTAAGGGAGATGGGGCATGAAGTCATTTCTAGGAGTTGGAGACATACCCACTTTAGCTCTGTTCTGGCGATCTTTGAAAGTCCTGTACAAATTTGTTCCTAGATAGTAACTTGCAACTTTGAATGAGAAAGTGCTTGCTTACAGCAACGTGCTCTATGTTCTGAATGCCCGAAATGGGAATCTGTGCGAAAACTTTGTTAGGAATTATGTGATCCTTACTAGCTGGAAGTAAGGGAGATGGGGCATGAAGTTATTTCTAGGAGTTGGAGACATACCCAATTTAGCTCAATTCTGGGGATCTTTGAAAGTCCTATACAAACTTGTTCCTACATAGTAATTTGCAACTTGGAATGAGAAGGTGCTTGTTTACAGCAACTTGCTAAATGCTCTGAATGCCCGTAATGGGAATCTGTGTCAAAACTTTGTTAGGAATTATGTGATCCTTAGTAGCTGGAAGTAAGGGAGATGGGCGATGAAGTTATTTCTAGGAGTTGGAGATATACAGACTTTAGCTCAGCTCTGGGGATCTTTGAAAGTCCTATACAATCTTGTTCCTTAAAAGTATCTTGCAACATGGAACAAGAAAGTGCTTGCTTACAGCAACGTGCTATATGTTGTGAATGCCCAAATTGGGAATCTGTGTCAAAAATTTGTTAGGAATTATGTGATCCTTACTAGCTGGAAGTAAGGAAGATGGGGCATGAAATTATTTTTAGAAGTTGGAGACATACCCACTTTAGCTCTGTTCTGGTGATCTTTGAAAGTCCTATACAAACTTGTTCCTGCATAGTAACTTGCTATTTGGAATGAGAAAGTGCTTGCTTAAAGCAACGTGCTACATGTTCTGAATGCCCGAAATGGGAATCTGTGTCAAAACTTTGTTAGGAATTATGTGATCCTTACTAGCTGGAAGCAAGGGAGATGGGGCATGAAGTTATTTCTAAGAGTTGAAGACATACCCACTTTAGCTTACTTCTGGGCATCTTTGAAAGTCCTATACAAACTTGTTCCTAGATAGTAACTTGCTAGTTAGAATGAGAAAGTGCTTGCTTACAGCAACGTGCTATATGTTCTGAATGCCCGTAATGGGAATCTGTGCCAAAACTTTGTTAGGGATTATGTGATCCTCACTAGCTGGAAGTAAGGGAGATGGGGCATGAAGTTATTTCTAGGAGTTGGAGACATACACACTTTAGCTCGATTCTGGGGATCTTTGAAAGTCCTATACAATCTTGTTCCTTAAAAGAATCATGCAAATTGGAATGAGAAAGTGCTTGCTTAAAGCAACGTGCTATATGTTCTGAATGCCGGAATTGGGAATCTGTGTCAAAACTTTGTTAGGAATTATGTGATCCCTACTAGCTGGAAGTAAGGGAGATGGGGCTTGAAGTTATTTCTAGGGGTTGGAGACATACCCACTTTAGCTCAGTTCGGGGGATCTTTGAATGTCATATACAAACTTGTTCCTAGATAGTAACTTGCAACTTGGCATGAGAAGGTGCTTGCTTACAGCAACATGCTATATGTTCTGAATGTCAATATTGGGAATCTGTGTCCAAACTTTGTTGGGAATTATGTGATCCTTACTAGCTGGAAGTAAGGGAGATGGTGCATGAAGATATTTCTAGGAGTTGGAGACATACCAAGTTTAGCTGAGTTCTGGGCATCTTTGAAATACCTATACAAACTTGTTCCTACATAGTAACTTGCTACTTGGAATGAGAAAGTACTTGCTTAAAGCGACGTGCTATATGTTCTGAATGCCCAAATTGGGATTCTGTGTGAAAACTTTGTAAGGAATTATGTGATCCCTACTACCTGGAAGTAAGGGAGATGGGGCATGAAGTTATTTCTAGGATTTGGAGTCTTACCCTCTTTAGCTCTGTTCTGGGGATCTTTGAAACTCCTATACAAACTTCTTCCTAGATAGTATCTTGCTAGTTAGAATGAGAAAGCGCTTGCTTAAAGATACGTGCTATATGTACTGAATGCCCGAATTGGGAATCTGTGTCAAAACTTTGTTAGGAATTATGTGATCCTGACTAGCTGGAAGTAAGGGAGATGGGGCATGAAGTTATTTCTAGGAGTTGGAGACATACCCACTTTAGCTCTGTTCTGGCGATCTTTGAAAGTCCTATACAAACTTGTTCCTGCATGGTAACTTGCTACTTGGAATGAGAAAGTGCTTGCTTAAAGCAACGTGCTATATGTTCTGAATGCCCGAATTGGGAATCTGTCAAAACTTTGTTAGGAATTATGTGATCCTCACCAGGTGGAAGTAAGGGAGATGGGTCATGAAGTTATTTCTAGGAGTTGGAGAAATACCCACTTAAGCTCTGTAATGGGATCTTTGAAAGTCCTGTACAAACTTGTTCCTACATAGTAACTTGCTACTTGGAATGAGAAAGTGCTTGGTGAAAACCAACGTGCTATATGTTCTGAATGCCCGAATTGGTAATCTGTGTCAAAACATTGTTAGGAACTATGTGATCCCTACTAGCTGGAAGTAAGGGAGATGGGGCTTGAAGTTATTTCTAGGGGTTGGAGACATACCCACTTTAGCTCAGTTCGGGGGATCCTTGAATGTCATATACAAACTTGTTCCTAGATAGTAACTTGCAACTTGGCATGAGAAGGTGCTTGCTTACAGCAACATGCTATATGTTCTGAATGTCAATATTGGGAATCTGTGTCCAAACTTTGTTGGGAATTATGTGATCCTTACTAGCTGGAAGTAAGGGAGATGGTGCATGAAGATATTTCTAGGAGTTGGAGACATACCAAGTTTAGCTGAGTTCTGGGCATCTTTGAAATACCTATACAAACTTGTTCCTACATAGTAACTTGCTACTTGGAATGAGAAAGTACTTGCTTAAAGCGACATGCTATATGTTCTGAATGCCCAAATTGGGATTCTGTGTGAAAACTTTGTAAGGAATTATGTGATCCCTACTACCTGGAAGTAAGGGAGATGGGGCATGAAGTTATTTCTAGGATTTGGAGTCTTACCCTCTTTAGCTCTGTTCTGGGGATCTTTGAAACTCCTATACAAACTTCTTCCTAGATAGTATCTTGCTAGTTAGAATGAGAAAGCGCTTGCTTAAAGATACGTGCTATATGTACTGAATGCCCGAATTGGGAATCTGTGTCAAAACTTTGTTAGGAATTATGTGATCCTGACTAGCTGGAAGTAAGGGAGATGGGGCATGAAGTTATTTCTAGGAGTTGGAGACATACCCACTTTAGCTCTGTTCTGGCGATCTTTGAAAGTCCTATACAAACTTGTTCCTGCATGGTAACTTGCTACTTGGAATGAGAAAGTGCTTGCTTAAAGCAACGTGCTATATGTTCTGAATGCCCGAATTGGGAATCTGTCAAAACTTTGTTAGGAATTATGTGATCCTCACCAGGTGGAAGTAAGGGAGATGGGGCATGAAGTTATTTCTAGGAGTTGGAGAAATACCCACTTAAGCTCTGTAATGGGATCTTTGAAAGTCCTGTACAAACTTGTTCCTACATAGTAACTTGCTACTTGGAATGAGAAAGTGCTTGGTGAAAACCAACGTGCTATAGGTTCTGAATGCCCGAATTGGTAATCTGTGTCAAAACATTGTTAGGAACTATGTGATCCCTACTAGCTGGAAGTAAGGGAGATGGGGCATGAAGTTATTTCTAGGAGTTGGAGACATACCCACATTTGCTCACTTCTGGGGATCTTTGAAAGTCCTATACAAACTTGTTCCTAGATAGTAACTTGCAACTTTGAATGAGAAAGTGTTTGATTACAGCATCGTGCTATATGTTCTGAATGCTCGAAATGGGAATCTGTTCAAAACTTTGTTAGGAATTTTGTGATCCTTATTAGCTGGAAGTAAGGGAGATGGGGCATGAAGTTATTTCTAGGAGTTGGAGACAAACACACTTTTGCTCAGTTCTGGGGATCTTTGAAAGTCCTATACAAACTTGTTCCTACATAGTAACTTGCTACTTGGAATGAGAAAGTTCTGGCTTAAAGCAACGTACTATATGTTCTGAATACCCGAATTGGGAATCTGTGTCAAAAATTTGTTAAGAATTATGTGATCCTGACTAGCTAGAAGTAAGGGACATGGGGCATGAAGTTATTTCTAGGAGTTGGAGACATACCCACTTTAGCTCAGTTCTGGGGATCTTTGAATATCCTATACAAACTTGTTCCAAGATAGTAACTTGCAACTTGGAATGAGAAGGTGCTTGCTTACAGCAACGAGGTATATGTTCTGAATGCCCATATTGGTAATCTGTGTCAAAACTTTGTTAGGAATTATGTGATCCTTACTAGCTGGAAGTAAGGGAGATGGGGCATGAAGTTATTTCTAGGAGTTGGAGACATACCCACTTTAGCTCAGTTCTGGGGATCTTTGAAAGTCCTATACAAACTTGTTCCTACATAGTAACATGCAACTTAGAATGAGAAAGTGCTTGCTTAAAGCAACATGGTATATGTTTTGAATGCCAGTATTGGGAATCTGTGTCAAAACTTTGTTAGGAATTATGTGATCCCTACTAGCTGGAAATAAGGGAGATGGGGCATGGAGTTATTTCTAGGAGTTGGAGACATACCCTCTTTAGCTCAGTTCTAGGGATCTTTGAAAGTCCTATACAAACTTGTTCCTACATAGTAACTAGATACATGGAATGAGAAAGTGCTTGCTTAAAGCAACGTGCTATATGTTCTGAATGCCCGAAATGGGAATCTATGTCAAAACTTTGTTAGGAATTATGTGATCCTGACTAGCTGGAAGTAAGGGAGATGGTGCATGAAGTTATTTCTAGGAGTTGGAGACATACCCACTTTAGCTCTGTTCTGGGGATCTTGGAAAGTCCTACACAAACTTGTTCCTAAATAGCAACTTGCAACTTTGAATGAGAAAGTGCTTGATTACAGCAACGTGCTATATGTTCTGAATGCCCGAAATGGGAATCTGTGTCAAAACTTTGTTAGGAATTATTTATTCCCTACTAGCTGGAAGTAAGGAAGATGGGGCATGAAGTTATTTCTTGGAGTTGGAGACTTACCCACTTTAGCTCAGTTCTGGGATCTTTGAAAGTACTATACAAACTTGTTCCTGCATAGTAACTTGCTACTTGGAATGAGAAAGTGCTTGCTGAAAGCAACGTGCTATAGGTTCTGAATGCCCGAATTGGTAATATGGGTCAAAACATTGTTAGGAACTATGTGATCCCTACTAGCTGGAAGTAAGCGAGATGGGGCATGAAGTTATTTCTAGGAGTTGGAGACATACCCACATTTACTCACATCTGGGGATCTTTGAAAGTCCTATACAAACTTGTTCCTACATAGTAACTTGCTAGTTAGAATGAGAAAGTGCTTGCTTAAAGCAACGTGCTATATGTTCTGAATGCCCGAATTTGGAATCTGTGCCAAAATTTTGTTAGGAATTATGTGATCCTGACTAGCTGGATCTAAGGGAGATGGGGCATGAAGTCATTTCTAGGAGTTGGAGACATACCCACTTTAGCTCTGTTCTGGCGATCTTTGAAAGTCCTGTACAAATTTGTTCCTAGATAGTAACTTGCAACTTTGAATGAGAAAGTGCTTGCTTACAGCAACGTGCTCTATGTTCTGAATGCCCGAAATGGGAATCTGTGCGAAAACTTTGTTAGGAATTATGTGATCCTTACTAGCTGGAAGTAAGGGAGATGGGGCATGAAGTTATTTCTAGGAGTTGGAGACATACCCAATTTAGCTCAATTCTGGGGATCTTTGAAAGTCCTATACAAACTTGTTCCTACATAGTAATTTGCAACTTGGAATGAGAAGGTGCTTGTTTACAGCAACTTGCTAAATGCTCTGAATGCCCGTAATGGGAATCTGTGTCAAAACTTTGTTAGGAATTATGTGATCCTTAGTAGCTGGAAGTAAGGGAGATGGGCGATGAAGTTATTTCTAGGAGTTGGAGATATACAGACTTTAGCTCAGCTCTGGGGATCTTTGAAAGTCCTATACAATCTTGTTCCTTAAAAGTATCTTGCAACATGGAACAAGAAAGTGCTTGCTTACAGCAACGTGCTATATGTTGTGAATGCCCAAATTGGGAATCTGTGTCAAAAATTTGTTAGGAATTATGTGATCCTTACTAGCTGGAAGTAAGGAAGATGGGGCATGAAATTATTTTTAGAAGTTGGAGACATACCCACTTTAGCTCTGTTCTGGTGATCTTTGAAAGTCCTATACAAACTTGTTCCTGCATAGTAACTTGCTGTTTGGAATGAGAAAGTGCTTGCTTAAAGCAACGTGCTACATGTTCTGAATGCCCGAAATGGGAATCTGTGTCAAAACTTTGTTAGGAATTATGTGATCCTTACTAGCTGGAAGCAAGGGAGATGGGGCATGAAGTTATTTCTAAGAGTTGAAGACATACCCACTTTAGCTTACTTCTGGGCATCTTTGAAAGTCCTATACAAACTTGTTCCTAGATAGTAACTTGCTAGTTAGAATGAGAAAGTGCTTGCTTACAGCAACGTGCTATATGTTCTGAATGCCCGTAATGGGAATCTGTGCCAAAACTTTGTTAGGGATTATGTGATCCTCACTAGCTGGAAGTAAGGGAGATGGGGCATGAAGTTATTTCTAGGAGTTGGAGACATACACACTTTAGCTCGATTCTGGGGATCTTTGAAAGTCCTATACAATCTTGTTCCTTAAAAGAATCATGCAAATTGGAATGAGAAAGTGCTTGCTTAAAGCAACGTGCTATATGTTCTGAATGCCGGAATTGGGAATCTGTGTCAAAACTTTGTTAGGAATTATGTGATCCCTACTAGCTGGAAGTAAGGGAGATGGGGCTTGAAGTTATTTCTAGGGGTTGGAGACATACCCACTTTAGCTCAGTTCGGGGGATCTTTGAATGTCATATACAAACTTGTTCCTAGATAGTAACTTGCAACTTGGCATGAGAAGGTGCTTGCTTACAGCAACATGCTATATGTTCTGAATGTCAATATTGGGAATCTGTGTCCAAACTTTGTTGGGAATTATGTGATCCTTACTAGCTGGAAGTAAGGGAGATGGTGCATGAAGATATTTCTAGGAGTTGGAGACATACCAAGTTTAGCTGAGTTCTGGGCATCTTTGAAATACCTATACAAACTTGTTCCTACATAGTAACTTGCTACTTGGAATGAGAAAGTACTTGCTTAAAGCGACGTGCTATATGTTCTGAATGCCCAAATTGGGATTCTGTGTGAAAACTTTGTAAGGAATTATGTGATCCCTACTACCTGGAAGTAAGGGAGATGGGGCATGAAGTTATTTCTAGGATTTGGAGTCTTACCCTCTTTAGCTCTGTTCTGGGGATCTTTGAAACTCCTATACAAACTTCTTCCTAGATAGTATCTTGCTAGTTAGAATGAGAAAGCGCTTGCTTAAAGATACGTGCTATATGTACTGAATGCCAGAATTGGGAATCTGTGTCAAAACTTTGTTAGGAATTATGTGATCCTGACTAGCTGGAAGTAAGGGAGATGGGGCATGAAGTTATTTCTAGGAGTTGGAGACATACCCACTTTAGCTCTGTTCTGGCGATCTTTGAAAGTCCTATACAAACTTGTTCCTGCATGGTAACTTGCTACTTGGAATGAGAAAGTGCTTGCTTAAAGCAACGTGCTATATGTTCTGAATGCCCGAATTGGGAATCTGTCAAAACTTTGTTAGGAATTATGTGATCCTCACCAGGTGGAAGTAAGGGAGATGGGTCATGAAGTTATTTCTAGGAGTTGGAGAAATACCCACTTAAGCTCTGTAATGGGATCTTTGAAAGTCCTGTACAAACTTGTTCCTACATAGTAACTTGCTACTTGGAATGAGAAAGTGCTTGGTGAAAACCAACGTGCTATAGGTTCTGAATGCCCGAATTGGTAATCTGTGTCAAAACATTGTTAGGAACTATGTGATCCCTACTAGCTGGAAGTAAGGAAGATGGGGCATGAAGTTATTTCTAGGAGTTGGAGACATACCCACATTTGCTCACTTCTGGGGATCTTTGAAAGTCCTATACAAACTTGTTCCTAGATAGTAACTTGCAACTTTGAATGAGAAAGTGTTTGATTACAGCATCGTGCTATATGTTCTGAATGCTCGAAATGGGAATCTGTGTCAAAACTTTGTTAGGAATTTTGTGATCCTTATTAGCTGGAAGTAAGGGAGATGGGGCATGAAGTTATTTCTAGGAGCTGGAGACAAACACACTTTTGCTCAGTTCTGGGGATCTTTGAAAGTCCTATACAAACTTGTTCCTACATAGTAACTTGCTACTTGGAATGAGAAAGTTCTGGCTTAAAGCAACGTACTATATGTCCTGAATACCCGAATTGGGAATCTGTGTCAAAAATTTGTTAAGAATTATGTGATCCTGACTAGCTAGAAGTAAGGGACATGGGGCATGAAGTTATTTCTAGGAGTTGGAGACATACCCACTTTAGCTCTGTTCTGACGATCTTTGAAAGTCCTATACAAACTTGTTCCTAGATAGTAACTTGCAACTTTTAATGAGAAAGTGCTTGCTTACAGCACTGTGCTATATGTTCTGAATGCCCGAAATGGGAATCTGTGTCAAATCTTTGCTAGGAATTATGTGATCCTGACTAGCTGGAAGTAAGGGAGAAGGGGCATGAAGTTATTTCTAGGAGTTGGAGACATACCCACTTTAGCTTACTTCTGGGGATCTTTGAAAGTCCTATACAAACTTGTTCCTAGATAGTAACTTGCTAATTAGAATGAGAAAGTGCTTGCTTAAAGCAACGTGCTATATGTTCTGAATGCCCGAATTGGGAATCTGTGTCAAAACTTTGTTAGGAATTATGTGATCCGTACTAGCTGAAAGTAAGGTAGATGGGCCATGAAGTTATTTCTAGGAGTTGGAGACATACCAAGTTTAGCTCAGTTCTGGGCATCTTTGAAATACCTAAACAAACTTGTGCCTACATAGTAACTTGCTACTAGGAATGAGAAAGTGCTTGCTTAAAGCAACGTGCTATATTTTCTGAATGCCCGATTTGGGAATCTGTGTCAAAATTTTGTTAGGAATTATGTCATCCTGACTAGCTGGAAGTAAGGGACATGAGGCATGAAGTTATTTCTAGGAGTTGGAGAAATACCAACTTAGCTCAGTTCTAGGGATCTTTGAAAGTCCTATACAAAATGTTCCTACATAGTAACTTGCTACTTGAAATGAGAAAGTGCTTGCTTAAAGCAACGTGCTATATGTTCTGAATGCCCGAATTAGGATTCTGTGTCAAAACTTTGTTAGGAATTATCTGATCCTTACTAGATGGAAGTAAGGGAGATGGAGCGTGAAGTTATTTCTAGCAGTAGGAGACATACTCACTTTAGGTCAGTTCTGGGCATCTTTGAAACACCTATACAAACTAGTTCCTACATAGAAACTTGCTACTTGGAATGAGAAAGTGCTTGCTTAAAGCAACGTGCAATATGTTCTGAATGCTCGAATTTGGAATCTGTGTCAAAACTTTGTTAGGAATTATGTGATCCTTACTAGCTGGAAGTAAGGGAGATGGGGCATGAAGTTATTTCTAGGAGTTCGAAACATAACCACTTTAGCTCAGTTCTGGGTATCTTTGAAATACCTATACAAACATGTTCCTACATAGTAACTTGCTACTTGGAATGAGAAAGTCCTTGCTTAAAGCAACGTGCTCTATGTTCTGTATTCCCGAATTGGGAATCTGTGTCCAAACTTTGTTAGGAATTATGTGACCCTTATCAGCTGGAAGTAAGGGAGATGGGGAATGAAGTTATTTCTAGGAGTTGGAGACATACCAAGTTTAGCTGAGTTCTGGGCATCTTTGAAATACCTATACAAACTTGTTCCTACATAGTAACTTGCTACTTGGAATGAGAAAGTACTTGCTTAAAGCGACATGCTATATGTTCTGAATGCCCAAATTGGGATTCTGTGTGAAAACTTTGTAAGGAATTATGTGATCCCTACTACCTGGAAGTAAGGGAGATGGGGCATGAAGTTATTTCTAGGATTTGGAGTCTTACCCTCTTTAGCTCTGTTCTGGGGATCTTTGAAACTCCTATACAAACTTCTTCCTAGATAGTATCTTGCTAGTTAGAATGAGAAAGCGCTTGCTTAAAGATACGTGCTATATGTACTGAATGCCCGAATTGGGAATCTGTGTCAAAACTTTGTTAGGAATTATGTGATCCTGACTAGCTGGAAGTAAGGGAGATGGGGCATGAAGTTATTTCTAGGAGTTGGAGACATACCCACTTTAGCTCTGTTCTGGCGATCTTTGAAAGTCCTATACAAACTTGTTCCTGCATGGTAACTTGCTACTTGGAATGAGAAAGTGCTTGCTTAAAGCAACGTGCTATATGTTCTGAATGCCCGAATTGGGAATCTGTCAAAACTTTGTTAGGAATTATGTGATCCTCACCAGGTGGAAGTAAGGGAGATGGGTCATGAAGTTATTTCTAGGAGTTGGAGAAATACCCACTTAAGCTCTGTAATGGGATCTTTGAAAGTCCTGTACAAACTTGTTCCTACATAGTAACTTGCTACTTGGAATGAGAAAGTGCTTGGTGAAAACCAACGTGCTATAGGTTCTGAATGCCCGAATTGGTAATCTGTGTCAAAACATTGTTAGGAACTATGTGATCCCTACTAGCTGGAAGTAAGGGAGATGGGGCATGAAGTTATTTCTAGGAGTTGGAGACATACCCACATTTGCTCACTTCTGGGGATCTTTGAAAGTCCTATACAAACTTGTTCCTAGATAGTAACTTGCAACTTTGAATGAGAAAGTGTTTGATTACAGCATCGTGCTATATGTTCTGAATGCTCGAAATGGGAATCTGTGTCAAAACTTTGTTAGGAATTTTGTGATCCTTATTAGCTGGAAGTAAGGGAGATGGGGCATGAAGTTATTTCTAGGAGTTGGAGACAAACACACTTTTGCTCAGTTCTGGGGATCTTTGAAAGTCCTATACAAACTTGTTCCTACATAGTAACTTGCTACTTGGAATGAGAAAGTTCTGGCTTAAAGCAACGTACTATATGTTCTGAATACCCGAATTGGGAATCTGTGTCAAAAATTTGTTAAGAATTATGTGATCCTGACTAGCTAGAAGTAAGGGACATGGGGCATGAAGTTATTTCTAGGAGTTGGAGACATACCCACTTTAGCTCAGTTCTGGGGATCTTTGAATATCCTATACAAACTTGTTCCAAGATAGTAACTTGCAACTTGGAATGAGAAGGTGCTTGCTTACAGCAACGAGGTATATGTTCTGAATGCCCATATTGGTAATCTGTGTCAAAACTTTGTTAGGAATTATGTGATCCTTACTAGCTGGAAGTAAGGGAGATGGGGCATGAAGTTATTTCTAGGAGTTGGAGACATACCCACTTTAGCTCAGTTCTGGGGATCTTTGAAAGTCCTATACAAACTTGTTCCTACATAGTAACATGCAACTTAGAATGAGAAAGTGCTTGCTTAAAGCAACATGGTATATGTTTTGAATGCCAGTATTGGGAATCTGTGTCAAAACTTTGTTAGGAATTATGTGATCCCTACTAGCTGGAAATAAGGGAGATGGGGCATGGAGTTATTTCTAGGAGTTGGAGACATACCCTCTTTAGCTCAGTTCTAGGGATCTTTGAAAGTCCTATACAATCTTGTTCCTACATAGTAACTAGATACATGGAATGAGAAAGTGCTTGCTTAAAGCAACGTGCTATATGTTCTGAATGCCCGAAATGGGAATCTGTGTCAAAACTTTGTTAGGAATTATGTGATCCTGACTAGCTGGAAGTAAGGGAGATGGTGCATGAAGTTATTTCTAGGAGTTGGAGACATACCCACTTTAGCTCTGTTCTGGGGATCTTGGAAAGTCCTACACAAACTTGTTCCTAAATAGCAACTTGCAACTTTGAATGAGAAAGTGCTTGATTACAGCAACGTGCTATATGTTCTGAATGCCCGAAATGGGAATCTGTGTCAAAACTTTGTTAGGAATTATTTATTCCCTACTAGCTGGAAGTAAGGAAGATGGAGCATGAAGTTATTTCTTGGAGTTGGAGACTTACCCACTTTAGCTCAGTTCTGGGATCTTTGAAAGTACTATACAAACTTGTTCCTGCATAGTAACTTGCTACTTGGAATGAGAAAGTGCTTGCTGAAAGCAACGTGCTATAGGTTCTGAATGCCCGAATTGGTAATATGGGTCAAAACATTGTTAGGAACTATGTGATCCCTACTAGCTGGAAGTAAGGGAGATGGGGCATGAAGTTATTTCTAGGAGTTGGAGACATACCCACATTTACTCACTTCTGGGGATCTTTGAAAGTCCTATACAAACTTGTTCCTACATAGTAACTTGCTAGTTAGAATGAGAAAGTGCTTGCTTAAAGCAACGTGCTATATGTTCTGAATGCCCGAATTTGGAATCTGTGCCAAAATTTTGTTAGGAATTATGTGATCCTGACTAGCTGGATCTAAGGGAGATGGGGCATGAAGTCATTTCTAGGAGTTGGAGACATACCCACTTTAGCTCTGTTCTGGCGATCTTTGAAAGTCCTGTACAAATTTGTTCCTAGATAGTAACTTGCAACTTTGAATGAGAAAGTGCTTGCTTACAGCAACGTGCTCTATGTTCTGAATGCCCGAAATGGGAATCTGTGCGAAAACTTTGTTAGGAATTATGTGATCCT
Organism: Diceros bicornis minor; assembly: GCF_020826845.1. Taxonomy (NCBI): domain Eukaryota; kingdom Metazoa; phylum Chordata; class Mammalia; order Perissodactyla; family Rhinocerotidae; genus Diceros; species Diceros bicornis. Next base: position 456,590 of record NW_026691086.1, on the reverse strand, counting down.
TACTAGCTGGAAGTAAGGGAGATGGGGCATGAAGTTATTTCTAGGAGTTGGAGACATACCCAATTTAGCTCAATTCTGGGGATCTTTGAAAGTCCTATACAAACTTGTTCCTACATAGTAATTTGCAACTTGGAATGAGAAGGTGCTTGTTTACAGCAACTTGCTAAATGCTCTGAATGCCCGTAATGGGAATCTGTGTCAAAACTTTGTTAGGAATTATGTGATCCTTAGTAGCTGGAAGTAAGGGAGATGGGCGATGAAGTTATTTCTAGGAGTTGGAGATATACAGACTTTAGCTCAGCTCTGGGGATCTTTGAAAGTCCTATACAATCTTGTTCCTTAAAAGTATCTTGCAACATGGAACAAGAAAGTGCTTGCTTACAGCAACGTGCTATATGTTGTGAATGCCCAAATTGGGAATCTGTGTCAAAAATTTGTTAGGAATTATGTGATCCTTACTAGCTGGAAGTAAGGAAGATGGGGCATGAAATTATTTTTAGAAGTTGGAGACATACCCACTTTAGCTCTGTTCTGGTGATCTTTGAAAGTCCTATACAAACTTGTTCCTGCATAGTAACTTGCTATTTGGAATGAGAAAGTGCTTGCTTAAAGCAACGTGCTACATGTTCTGAATGCCCGAAATGGGAATCTGTGTCAAAACTTTGTTAGGAATTATGTGATCCTTACTAGCTGGAAGCAAGGGAGATGGGGCATGAAGTTATTTCTAAGAGTTGAAGACATACCCACTTTAGCTTACTTCTGGGCATCTTTGAAAGTCCTATACAAACTTGTTCCTAGATATTAACTTGCTAGTTAGAATGAGAAAGTGCTTGCTTACAGCAACGTGCTATATGTTCTGAATGCCCGTAATGGGAATCTGTGCCAAAACTTTGTTAGGGATTATGTGATCCTCACTAGCTGGAAGTAAGGGAGATGGGGCATGAAGTTATTTCTAGGAGTTGGAGACATACACACTTTAGCTCGATTCTGGGGATCTTTGAAAGTCCTATACAATCTTGTTCCTTAAAAGAATCATGCAAATTGGAATGAGAAAGTGCTTGCTTAAAGCAACGTGCTATATGTTCTGAATGCCGGAATTGGGAATCTGTGTCAAAACTTTGTTAGGAATTATGTGATCCCTACTAGCTGGAAGTAAGGGAGATGGGGCTTGAAGTTATTTCTAGGGGTTGGAGACATACCCACTTTAGCTCAGTTCGGGGGATCTTTGAATGTCCTATACAAACTTGTTCCTAGATAGTAACTTGCAACTTGGCATGAGAAGGTGCTTGCTTACAGCAACATGCTATATGTTCTGAATGTCAATATTGGGAATCTGTGTCCAAACTTTGTTGGGAATTATGTGATCCTTACTAGCTGGAAGTAAGGGAGATGGTGCATGAAGATATTTCTAGGAGTTGGAGACATACCAAGTTTAGCTGAGTTCTGGGCATCTTTGAAATACCTATACAAACTTGTTCCTACATAGTAACTTGCTACTTGGAATGAGAAAGTACTTGCTTAAAGCGACGTGCTATATGTTCTGAATGCCCAAATTGGGATTCTGTGTGAAAACTTTGTAAGGAATTATGTGATCCCTACTACCTGGAAGTAAGGGAGATGGGGCATGAAGTTATTTCTAGGATTTGGAGTCTTACCCTCTTTAGCTCTGTTCTGGGGATCTTTGAAACTCCTATACAAACTTCTTCCTAGATAGTATCTTGCTAGTTAGAATGAGAAAGCGCTTGCTTAAAGATACGTGCTATATGTACTGAATGCCCGAATTGGGAATCTGTGTCAAAACTTTGTTAGGAATTATGTGATCCTGACTAGCTGGAAGTAAGGGAGATGGGGCATGAAGTTATTTCTAGGAGTTGGAGACATACCCACTTTAGCTCTGTTCTGGCGATCTTTGAAAGTCCTATACAAACTTGTTCCTGCATGGTAACTTGCTACTTGGAATGAGAAAGTGCTTGCTTAAAGCAACGTGCTATATGTTCTGAATGCCCGAATTGGGAATCTGTCAAAACTTTGTTAGGAATTATGTGATCCTCACCAGGTGGAAGTAAGGGAGATGGGTCATGAAGTTATTTCTAGGAGTTGGAGAAATACCCACTTAAGCTCTGTAATGGGATCTTTGAAAGTCCTGTACAAACTTGTTCCTACATAGTAACTTGCTACTTGGAATGAGAAAGTGCTTGGTGAAAACCAACGTGCTATAGGTTCTGAATGCCCGAATTGGTAATCTGTGTCAAAACATTGTTAGGAACTATGTGATCCCTACTAGCTGGAAGTAAGGAAGATGGGGCATGAAGTTATTTCTAGGAGTTGGAGACATACCCACATTTGCTCACTTCTGGGGATCTTTGAAAGTCCTATACAAACTTGTTCCTAGATAGTAACTTGCAACTTTGAATGAGAAAGTGTTTGATTACAGCATCGTGCTATATGTTCTGAATGCTCGAAATGGGAATCTGTGTCAAAACTTTGTTAGGAATTTTGTGATCCTTATTAGCTGGAAGTAAGGGAGATGGGGCATGAAGTTATTTCTAGGAGCTGGAGACAAACACACTTTTGCTCAGTTCTGGGGATCTTTGAAAGTCCTATACAAACTTGTTCCTACATAGTAACTTGCTACTTGGAATGAGAAAGTTCTGGCTTAAAGCAACGTACTATATGTCCTGAATACCCGAATTGGGAATCTGTGTCAAAAATTTGTTAAGAATTATGTGATCCTGACTAGCTAGAAGTAAGGGACATGGGGCATGAAGTTATTTCTAGGAGTTGGAGACATACCCACTTTAGCTCTGTTCTGACGATCTTTGAAAGTCCTATACAAACTTGTTCCTAGATAGTAACTTGCAACTTTTAATGAGAAAGTGCTTGCTTACAGCACTGTGCTATATGTTCTGAATGCCCGAAATGGGAATCTGTGTCAAATCTTTGCTAGGAATTATGTGATCCTGACTAGCTGGAAGTAAGGGAGAAGGGGCATGAAGTTATTTCTAGGAGTTGGAGACATACCCACTTTAGCTTACTTCTGGGGATCTTTGAAAGTCCTATACAAACTTGTTCCTAGATAGTAACTTGCTAATTAGAATGAGAAACTGCTTGCTTAAAGCAACGTGCTATATGTTCTGAATGCCCGAATTGGGAATCTGTGTCAAAACTTTGTTAGGAATTATGTGATCCGTACTAGCTGAAAGTAAGGTAGATGGGCCATGAAGTTATTTCTAGGAGTTGGAGACATACCAAGTTTAGCTCAGTTCTGGGCATCTTTGAAATACCTAAACAAACTTGTGCCTACATAGTAACTTGCTACTAGGAATGAGAAAGTGCTTGCTTAAAGCAACGTGCTATATTTTCTGAATGCCCGATTTGGGAATCTGTGTCAAAATTTTGTTAGGAATTATGTCATCCTGACTAGCTGGAAGTAAGGGACATGAGGCATGAAGTTATTTCTAGGAGTTGGAGAAATACCAACTTAGCTCAGTTCTAGGGATCTTTGAAAGTCCTATACAAAATGTTCCTACATAGTAACTTGCTACTTGAAATGAGAAAGTGCTTGCTTAAAGCAACGTGCTATATGTTCTGAATGCCCGAATTAGGATTCTGTGTCAAAACTTTGTTAGGAATTATCTGATCCTTACTAGATGGAAGTAAGGGAGATGGAGCGTGAAGTTATTTCTAGCAGTAGGAGACATACTCACTTTAGGTCAGTTCTGGGCATCTTTGAAACACCTATACAAACTAGTTCCTACATAGAAACTTGCTACTTGGAATGAGAAAGTGCTTGCTTAAAGCAACGTGCAATATGTTCTGAATGCTCGAATTTGGAATCTGTGTCAAAACTTTGTTAGGAATTATGTGATCCTTACTAGCTGGAAGTAAGGGAGATGGGGCATGAAGTTATTTCTAGGAGTTCGAAACATAACCACTTTAGCTCAGTTCTGGGTATCTTTGAAATACCTATACAAACATGTTCCTACATAGTAACTTGCTACTTGGAATGAGAAAGTCCTTGCTTAAAGCAACGTGCTCTATGTTCTGTATTCCCGAATTGGGAATCTGTGTCCAAACTTTGTTAGGAATTATGTGACCCTTATCAGCTGGAAGTAAGGGAGATGGGGAATGAAGTTATTTCTACGAGTTGGAGACATACCCACTTTAGCTTACTTCTGGGGATCTTTGAAAGTCCTATACAAACTTGTTCCTAGATAGTAACTTGCTATTAGAATGAGAAAGTGCTTCCTTAAAGCAACGTGCTATATGTTCTGAATGCCCGAATCGGGAATCTGTGTCAAAACTTTGTTAGGAATTATGTGATCCGTACTAGCTGAAAGTAAGGTAGATGGGCCATGAAGTTATTTCTAGGAGTTGGAGACATACCAAGTTTAGCTCAGTTCTGGGCATCTTTGAAATACCTAAACAAACTTGTGCCTACATAGTAACTTGCTACTAGAAATGAGAAAGTGCTTGCTTAAAGCAACGTGCTATATTTTCTGAATGCCCGATTTGGGAATCTGTGTCAAAATTTTGTTAGGAATTATGTCATCCTGACTAGCTGGAAGTAAGGGACATGAGGCATGAAGTTATTTCTAGGAGTTGGAGAAATACCAACTTAGCTCAGTTCTGGGGATCTTTGAAAGTCCTATACAAAATGTTCCTACATAGTAACTTGCTACTTGAAATGAGAAAGTGCTTGCTTAAAGCAACGTGCTATATGTTCTGAATGCCCGAATTAGGATTCTGTGTCAAAACTTTGTTAGGAATTATCTGATCCTTACTAGATGGAAGTAAGGGAGATGGAGCGCGAAGTTATTTCTAGCAGTAGGAGACATACCCACTTTAGGTCAGTTCTGGGCATCTTTGATACACCTATACAAACTAGTTCCTACATAGAAACTTGCTACTTGGAATGAGAAAGTGCTTGCTTAAAGCAACGTGCAATATGTTCTGAATGCTCGAATTTGGAATCTGTGTCAAAACTTTGTTAGGAATTATGTGATCCTTACTAGCTGGAAGTAAGGGAGATGGGGCATGCAGTTATTTCTAGGAGTTCGAAACATAACCACTTTAGCTCAGTTCTGGGTATCTTTGAAATACCTATACAAACATGTTCCTACATAGTAACTTGCTACTTGGAATGAGAAAGTCCTTGCTTAAAGCAACGTGCTCTATGTTCTGTATTCCCGAATTGGGAATCTGTGTCCAAACTTTGTTAGGAATTATGTGACCCTTACCAGCTGGAAGTAAGGGAGATGGGGAATGAAGTTATTTCTAGGAGTTGGAGACATACCCACTTTAGCTCAGTTCTGGGCATCTTTGAAATACCTATACAATCTTGTCCCTACATAGTAATTTGCTAGTTGGAATGAGAAAGTGCTTGCTTAAAGCAACGTGCTCTATGTTCTGAATGCCCGAATTGGGAATCTGTGTCAAAACTTTGTTAGGAATTATGTGATCCTTACTAGCTGGAAGTAAGGGAGAGGGGGCATGAAGTTATTTCTAGGAGTTGGAGACATACCAAGTTTAGCTCAGTTCTGGGCACCTTTGAAATACCTATGCAAACTTGTTCCTACATAGTAACTTGCTAGTTGAAATGAGAAAGTGCTTGCTTAAAGCAACGTGCTCTATGTTCTGAATGCCCGAATTGGGAATCTGTGTCAAAACTTTGTTAGGAATTATGTGATCCTTACTAGCTGGAAGTAAGGGAGATGGGGCATGAAGTTACTTCTAGCAGTTGGAGACATACCAAGGTTAACTCAGTTCTGGGCATCTTTGAAATAGCTATACAAACTTGTTCCTACATAGTAACTTGCTACTTGGAATGAGAAAGTTCTTGCTTAAAGCAAAGTGCTACATGTTCGGAATGCCCGAATTGGAAATCTGTGTCAAATCTTTGTTAGGAATTATGTGATCCTTACTAGATGGAAGTAAGGGAGATGCGGCATGAAGTTATTTCTAGTAGTTGGAGACATACCAAGTTTAGCTCAGTTCAGGGCATCTTTGAAATACCTATACAAACTTGTTCCTACATAGTAACTTGCTAGTTGGAATGAGAAATTGCTTGCTTAAGGCAACGTGCTATATGTTCTGAATGCCCGAATTGGGAATCTGTGTCAAAACTTTGTTAGGAATTATGTGATCCTTACTAGCTGCAAGTAAGGGAGATGGGGCATGAAGTTATTTCTAGGAGTTGGAGACATACCAAGATTAGCTCAGGTCTGGGCATCTTTGAAATACCCATACAAACTTGTTCCTACATAGTAACTTGCAACTTTGAATGAGAAAGTGCTCGCTTACAGCAACGTACTATTCGTTCTGAATGCCCGAAATGGGAATCTGTGTCTAAATTTTGTTAGGAATTATGTGATCCTTACTAGCTGGAAGTAAGGGAGATGGGGCAGGAAGTTATTTCTAGGAGTTGGAGACATACCAAGTTTAGCTCAGTTTTGGGCTTCTTTGAAATACCTATACAAACTTGTTCCTACATAGTAACTTGCAACTTTGAATGAGAAAGTGCTCGCTTACAGCACCGTGCTGTACGTTCTGAATGCCCGAAATGGGAATCTGTGTCTAAACTTTGTTAGGAATTATGTGATCCTTACTAGCTGGATGTAAGGGAGATGGGTCATGAAGTTATTTCTAGGAGTTGGAGACATACCAAGTTTAGCTCAGTTCTGGGCATCTTTGAAATACCTATACAAATTTGTTCCTACATAGTAATTTGCTAGTTGGAATGAGAAAGTGCTTGTTTAAAGCAACGTGCTATATGTTCTGATTGCCCGAATTGGGAATCTGTGTCAAAACTTTGTTAGGAATTATGTGATCCTTACTAGCTGGAAGTAACGGAGATGGGTCATGAAGATATTTCTAGGAGTTGGAGACATACCAAGTTTAGCTCAGTTCTGGGCATCTTTGAAATACCTATACAAATTTGTTCCTACATAGTAATTTGCTAGTTGGAAAGAGAAAGTGCTTGTTTAAAGCAACGTGCTATATGTTCTGATTGCCCGAATTGGGAATCTGTGTCAAAACTTTGTTAGGAGTTATGTGATCCTTACTAGCTGGAAGTAAGGGAGATGGGGCATGAAGTTATTTCTAGGAGTTGGAGACATACCAAGATTAGCTCAGTTCTGGGCATCTTTGAAATACCTATACAAACTTGTTCCTACATAGTAACTTGCAACTTTGAATGAGAAAGTCCTTGCTTACAGCAACGTACTATACGTTCTTATGCCCGAAATGGGAATCTGTGTCAAATCTTTGTTAGGAATTATGTGATCCTTACTAGCTGGAAGTAAGGGAGATGGGGCATGAAGTTATTTCTAGGAGTTGGAGACATACCAAGTTTAGCTCAGTTTTGTTCATCTTTGAAATACCTATACAAACTTGTTCCTACAGAGTAACTTGCTACTTGGAATGAGAAAGTGCTTGCTTAAAGCAACGTGGTATATGTTCTGAATGCCCGAATTGGGGATCTGTGTCAAAACTTTGTTAGGACTTATGTGATCCTTACTAGCTGGAAGTAAGGGAGTTGGGGCATGAAGACATTTCTAGGAGTTGGAGACATACCAAGTTTAGCTCAGTTCTGGGCATCTTTCAAATACCTATACAAACTTGTTCCTACATAGTAACTTGCTACTTGGAATGAGAAAGTGCTTGCTTAAAGCAACGTGCTATATGTTCTGAATGCCCGAATTGGGAATCTGTGTCAAACTTTGTTAGGAATTATGTGATCCTTACTAGCTGGAAGTAAGGGAGATGGGGCATGAAGTTTCTTGTAGGAGTTGGAGACATACCAAGTTTAGCTCAGTTGTGGGCATCTTTGAAAAAGCTATACAAAATTGTTCCTACATAGTAACTTGCTACTTGAAATGAGAAAATGTTTGCTTAAAGAAAAGTGCTATATGTTCTGAATGCCCGAATTGGGAATCTGTGTCAAAACTTTGTTATGAATTATGTGATCCTTACTAGCTGGAAGTGAGGGAGATGGGGCCTGATGTTATTTCTTGGAGTTGGAGACATACCAATTTTAGCTCAGTTCTGGGGATCTTTGAAAGTCCTATGCAAACTTGTTCCTATATAGTATCTTGCAACTTTGAATGAGAAAGTGCTTGCTTACAGCAACGTGCTATATGTTTTGAATGCCCGAATTGGGAATCTGTGTCAAATCTTTGTTAGGAATTATGTGATCCTTACTAGCTGGGAGTAAGGGAGATGGGGCATGAAGTTATTTCTAGGAGTTGGAGACATACCAAGTTTAGCTCAGTTCTGGGCATCTTTGAAATAGCTATACAAACTTGTTCCTACATAGTAACTTGCTACTTGGAATGAGAAAGTGCTTGCTTAAAGCAACGTGCTACATGTTCGGAATGCCCGAATTGGGAATCTGTGTCAAATCGTTGTTAGTAATTATGTGATCCTTACTAGATGGAAGTAAGTGAGATGGGGCATGAAGTTATTTCTAGGAGTTGGAGACATACCAAGATTAGCTCCGTTCTGGGCATCTTTGAAATAGCTATACAAACTTGTTCCTACATATGATCTTGCAACTTTGAATGAGAAAGTGCTTGCTTACAGCAACGTACTATATGTTTTCAATGCCCGAATTGGGAATCTGTGTCAAAACTTTGTTAGGAATTATGTGATCCTTACTAGCTGGAAGTAAGGGAGATGGGGCATGAAGTTACTTCTAGGAGTTGGAGACATACCAAGTTTAGCTCAGGCCTTGGCATCTTTGAAATACCTATACAAACTTGTTCCTACAGAGTAACTTGCTACTTGGAATGAGAAAGTGCTTGCTTAAAGCAACGTGGTATATGTACTGAATGCCCGAATTGGGGATCTGTGTCAAAACTTTGTTAGGAATTATGTGATCCTTACAAGCTGGAAGTAATGGAGATGGGGCATGAATTTATTTCTAGGAGTTGGAGACATACCAAGTTTAGCTCAGTTCTGGGCATCTTTGAAATAGCTATACAAACTTGTTCCTACATAGTAACTTGCTACTTGGAATGAGAAAGTGCTTGCTTAAAGCAACGTGCTATATGTTCTGAATGCCCGAGTAGGGAATCTGTGTCAAACTTTGTTAGGAATTATGTGATCCTTACTAGCTGGAAGTAAGGGAGATGGGGCATGAAGTTTCTTGTAGGAGTTGGAGACATACCAAGTTTTGCTCAGTTGTGGGCATCTTTGAAAAAGCTATACAAAATTGTTCCTACATAGTAACCTGCTACTTGGAATGAGAAAATGTTTGCTTAACGCAACGTGCTATATGTTCTGAATGCTCGAATTGGGAATCTGTGTCAAAACTTTGTTAGGAATTATGTGATCCTTACTAGCTGGAAGTAAGGGAGATGGGGCCTGATGTTATTTCTAGGAGTTGGAGACATACCAACTTTAGCTCAGTTCTGGGCATCTTTGAAATAGCTATACAAACTTGTTCCTACATAGTAACTTGCTACTTGGAATGAGAAAGTGCTTGCTTAAAGCAACGTGCTACATGTTCGGAATGCCCGAATTGGGAATCTGTGTCAAATCGTTGTTAGTAATTATGTGATCCTTACTAGATGGAAGTAAGGGAGATGGGGCATGAAGTTATTTCTAGGAGTTGGAGACATACCAAGATTAGCTCAGTTCTGGGCATCTTTGAAATACCTATACAAACTTGTTCCTACATATGATCTTGCAACTTTGAATGAGAAAGTGCTTGCTTACAGCAACGTACTATATGTTTTCAATGCCCGAATTCGGAATCTGTGTCAAAACATTGTTAGGAATTATGTGATCCTTAGTAGCTGGAAGTAAGGGAGATGGGGCATGAAGTTACTTCTAGGAGTTGTAGACATACCAAGTTTAGCTCAGTCCTTGGCATCTTTGAAATACCTATACAAACTTGTTCCTACAGAGTAACTTGCTACTTGGAATGAGAAAGTGCTTGCTTAAAGCAACGTGGTATATGTTCTGAATGCCCGAATTGGGGATCTGTGTCAAAACTTTGTTAGGAATTATGTGATCCTTACTAGCTGGAAGTAATGGAGATGGGGCATGAATTTATTTCTAGGAGTTGGAGACATACCAAGTTTGGCTCAGTTCTGGGCATCTTTGAAATAGCTATACAAACTTGTTCCTACATAGTAACTTGCTACTTGGAATGAGAAAGTGCTTGCTTAAAGCAACGTGCTATATGTTCTGAATGCCCGAGTAGGGAATCTGTGTCAAACTTTGTTAGGAATTATGTGATCCTTACTAGCTGGAAGTAAGGGAGATGGGGCATGAAGTTTCTTGTAGGAGTTGGAGACATACCAAGTTTTGCTCAGTTGTGGGCATCTTTGAAAAAGCTATACAAAATTGTTCCTACATAGTAACCTGCTACTTGGAATGAGAAAATGTTTGCTTAAAGCAACGTGCTATATGTTCTGAATGCCCGAATTGGGAATCTGTGTCAAAATTTTGTTAGGAATTATGTGATCCTTACTAGCTGGAAGTAAGGGAGATGGGGCCTGATGTTATTTCTAGGAGTTGGAGACATACCAAATTTAGCTCAGTTCTGGGGATCTTTGAAAGTCCTATGCAAACTTGTTCCTATATAGTATTTTGCAACTTTGAATGAGAATGTGCTTGCTTACAGCAACGTGCTATATGTTCTGAATGCCCGAATTGGGAATCTGTGTCAAATCTTTGTTAGGAATTATGTGATCCTTACTAGCTGCGAGTAAGGGAGATGGGGCATGAAGTTACTTCTAGGAGTTGGAGACATACCAAGTTTAGCTCAGTTCTGGCATCTTTAAAATAGCTATACAAACTTGTTCCCACATAGTAACTTGCTACTTGGAATGAGAAAGTGCTTGCTTAAAGCAACGTACTATACATTCTGAATGCCCGAAATGGGAATCTGTGTCTAAACTTTGTTAGGAATTATGTGATCCTTACTAGCTGGAAGTAAGGGAGATGGGGCATGAAGTTATTTCTAGGAGTTGGAGACATACCAAGTTAGGTTCAGTTCTGGGGATCCTTGAAAGTCCCATACAAACTTGTTCCTAGATAGTAACTTTCTAGTTGGAATGAGAAAGTGCTTGCTTAAAGCAACGTGTTATATGTTGTGAATGCCCGAAATTGGAATCTGTGTCAAAACTTTGTTAGGAATTATGTGTTCCTTACTAGCTGGAAGTAAGGGAGATGGGGCATGAAGTTATTTCTAGGAGTTGGAGACATACCCACTTAAACTCAGTTCTGGGCATCTTTGAAATACCTATACAAACATGTTCCCACATAGTAACTTACTACTTGGAATGAGAAAGAGCTTGCTTAAAAGAACATACTATATGTTTTGAATGCCCGATTTAGGAATCTGAGTCAAAACTTTGTTAGGAATTATGTGATCCTTACTAGCTGGAAGTAAGTGAGATGGGGCATGAAGGTATTTCTAGGAGTTGGAAACATACCCACTTTAGCTAAGTTCTGGGGATCTTTGAAAGTCCTATACAAACTTGTTCCTAGATAGTAACTTGATAGTTGGAATGAGAAAGTGCTTGCTTAAAGCAACGTGCTATATGTTCCGAATGCCCGAATTGGGAATCTGTGTCAAAACATGGTTAGGAATTATGTGATCCTTAGTAGCTGGAAGTAAGGGAGATGGGGCGTGAAGTTATTTCTAGGAGTTGGATATACACCAATTTTATCTCACTTCTGGGCATCTTTGAAATACCTGTACAATCTTGTTCCTACATAGTAACTTGCTACTTGGAATGAGAAAGTGCTTGCTTAAAGCAACGTGCTATATGATCTGAATGCCCGAATTGGGAATCTGTGTCAAAATTTTGTTAGGAATTATGTGATCCTTACTAGCTGGAAGTAAGGGAGATGGGGCATGAAGTTATTTCTAGGAGTTGGAGACATACCAAGTTTAGCTCAGTTCTGGGCATCTTTGAAATACCTATACAAACTTGTTACTACATAGTAACGTGCTCCTTGGAATGAGAAAGTGCTTGCTTAAAGCAATGTGCTATATGTTCTGAATGACCGAATTGGGAATCTGTGTCAAAACTTTGTTAGGAATTATGTGATCCTTACTAGAAGAAGTAAGGGAGATGTAGCATGAAGTTATTTCTAGGAGTGGGAGACATACCAAGTTTAGCTCAGTTCTGGACATCTTTGAAATACCTATACAAACTGGTTCCTACATCGTAACGTGCTCCTTGGAATGAGAAAGTGCTTGCTTAAAGCAACGTGCTATATGTTCTGAATGCCCGAATTGGGAATCTGTGTCAAAACTTTGTTAGGAATTATGTGATCCTTACTAGAAGAAGTAAGGGAGATGGAGCATGAATTTATTTCTAGGATTTGGAGACATACCAAGTTTAGCTCAGTTCTGGGCATCTTTGAAATACCTACACAAGCTTGTTCCTACATAGTAACTTGCAACATTGAATGATAATGTGCTTGCTTACAGCAACGTGCTATATGTTCTGAATGCCCGAATTGGGAATCTGTGTCAAAACTTTGTTAAGAATTATGTGATTCTTACAAGCTGGAAGTAAGGGAGATGGGGCATAAAGTTATTTCTAGCAGTTGGAGACATACCAAGTTTAGCTCAGTTCTGGGCATCTTTGAAATACCTATACAAACTTGTTCCTACATAGTAACTTCCTACTTGGAATGAGAAAGTGCTTGTTGAAAGCAACGTGCAATATGTTCTGAATGCCCGATTTGGGAATCTGTGTCAAAACTTTGTCAGGAATTATGTGATCCTTACTAGTTGGAAGTAAGGGAAATGGGGCATGAAGTTATTTCTAGAACTTGGAGACATACCAAGTTTAGCTCAGTTCTGGGGATCTTTGAAATACCTATACAAACTTGTTCCTACATAGTAACTTGCTACTTTGAATGAGAAAGTGTTTGCTTAAAGCAACGTGCTATATGTTCTGAATGCCCGAATTGGGAATCTTTGTAAAGTCTTTGTTAGAAATTATGTGATCGTTACTAGCTGGAAGTAAGGGAGATGGGGCATGAAGATATTTCTAGGAGTTGGAGACATACCCACTTTAGCTCAGTTCTTGGCCTCTTTGAAAGTCCTATACAAACTTGTTCCAAGATAGTAACCTGCGAGTTGTAATGAGAAAGTGCTTGCTTAAAGCAACATGCTGCATGTTCTGAATGCCCGAATTAGGAATCTGTGTCAAAACTTTGTTACGAATTATGTGATCCTTACTAGCTGGAAGTAAGGGAGAAGGAGCATGAAGTTATTTCTAGGAGTGGGAGACATACCAAGTTTAGCTCAGTTCTGGGCATCTTTGAAATACCTATACAAACTTGTTCCTACATAGTAACTTGCAACTTTGAATGAGAATGTGCTTGCTTACAGCAACGTGCTATATGTTCTGAATGCCCGAATTGGGAATCTGTGTCAAAACTTTGTTAGGAATTATGTGATCCTTACTAGGTGGAAGTAAGTGAGATGGGGCATGAAGTTAATTCTGGGAGTGGAGACACACCAAGTTTAGCTCAGTTCTGGGCATCTTAGAAAGTCCTATACAATCTTGTTCCTACATAGTAACTTGCTACTTGGAATGAGAAAGTTCTTGCTTAAAGCAACGTGCTATATGTTCTGAATGCCCGAATTGGGAATCTGTGTCAAAACTTTGTTAGAAATTATGTAATCCTTACTAGCTGGAAGTAAGGGAGATGGGGCATGAAGACATTTCTAGGAGGTGGAGACATACCCACTTTAGCTCTGTTCTGGGCATCTTTGAAAGTCCTATACAAACTTGTTGCAAGATAGTATCCTGCGAGTTGTAATGAGAAAGTGCTTGCTTAAAGCAATATGCTGTATGTTCTGAATGCCCGAATTAGGAATCTGTGTCAAATATTTGTTAGGAATTATGTGATCCTTACTAGCTGGAAGTAATGGAGAAGGAGCATGAAGTTATTTCTAGGAGTGGGAGACATACCAAGTTTAGCTCAGTTCTCTGCATCTTTGAAATACCTATACAAACTTGTTCCTACATCGCAACTTGCAACTTTGAATGAGAATGTGCTTGCTTACAGCAACGTGCTATATGTACTGAATGCCCGAATTGGGAATCTGTGTCAAAACTTTGTTAGGAATTATGTGATCCTTACTAGCTGGAAGTAAGGGAGATGTGGCATGAAGTTATTTCTAGGAGTTGGAGACATACCAAGTTTAGCTCAGTTCTGGGCATCTTTGACATACCTATACAAACTTGTTCCTACATCGTAACTTGCTACATGGAATGAGACAGTGTTTGCTTACAGCAACGTGCTATATGTTCTGAATGCCCGAATTGGGAATCTATGTCAAAACTATTTTAGGAATTATGTCATCCTTACTAGCTGGAAGTAAGGGAGATGGGGCATGAAGTTATTTCTAGGAGTTGGAGACACACCAAGTTTAGTTCAGTTCTGGGCATCTTTGAAATACCTATACAAACTTGTTCCTACATAGTAACTTGCTACTTGGAATGAGAAAGTGCTTGCTTACAGCAACGTGCTATATGTTCTGAATGCCCGAATTGGGAATCTGTGTAAAATCTTTGTTAGATATTACGTGATCCTTACTAGCAGGAAGTAAGGCAGATGGGGCATGAAGTTATTTGTAGGAGTTGGAGACATACCAAGTTTAGCTCAGATTTGGGCATCTTTGAAAGTCGTATACAATCTTGTTCCTACATAGTAACTTGCTACTTGGAATGAGAAAGTGCTTGCTTAAAGCAACGTGCTAAATGTTCTGAATGCCCGAATTGGGATCGGTGTCAAAACTTTGTTAGAAATTATGTGATCCTTACTAGCTGGAAGTAAGGGAGATGGGGCATGAAGTTATTTCTGGGAGTTGGAGACACACCCACTTTAGCTCAGATCTGGGCATCTTTGAAATACCTATACAAACTTGTTCCTACATAGTAACTTGCATCTTTGAATGAGAATGTGCTTGCTTACAGCAACGTGCTATATGTTCTGAATGCCCGAATTTGGAATCTGTGTCAAAACTTTGTTAGGAATTATGTGATCCTTACTAGCTGGAAGTAAGTGAGATGGAGCATGAAGTTATTTCTAGGAGTTGGAGACATACCAAGTTTAGCTCAGTTCTGGGAATCTTTGAAAGTCCTATACAATCTTGTTCCTACATAGTAACTTGCTACTTGGAATGAGAAAGTGCTTGCTTAAAGCTACATGCTAAATGTTCTGAATGCCCGAATTGGGAATCTGTGTCAAAACTTTGTTAGAAATTATGTGATCCTTACTAGCTGGAAGTAAGGGATATGGGACATGCAGATATTTCTAGGAGTTGGAGACATACCCACTTTAGCTCAGTTCTGGGCATCTTTGAAAGTCCTATACAAACTTGTTCCAAGATAGTAACCTGCGAGTTGTAATGAGAAAATGCTTGCTTAAAGCAACATACTGTATGTTCTGAATGCCCGAATTAGGAATCTGTGTCAAAACTTTGTTAGGAATTATGTGATCCTTACTAGCTGGAAGTGAGGGAAATGGGGCATGATGTTATTTCTAGAAGTGGGAGACATACCAAGTTTAGCTCAGTTCTGTGCATCTTTGAAATACCTATACAAACTTGTTCCTACATAGTAACTTGCAACTTTGAATGAGAATGTGCTTGCTTACAGCAACGTGCTATATGTTCTGAATGCCCGAATTGGGAATCTGTGTCAAAACTTTGTTAGGAATTATGTGATCCTTACTAGCTGGAAGTAAGGGAGATGGGGCATGAAGTTATTTCTGGGAGTTGGAGACACACCAAATTTAGCTCAGTTCTGGGCTTCTTTGAAATACCTATACAAACTTGTTCCTACATAGTAACTTGCTACTTGGAATGAGAAAATGTCTGCATAAAGCAACGTGCTATATGTTCTGATGCCCGAATTCGGAATCTTTGTCAAAACTTTGTTAGGAATTATGTGATCCTTACTAGCTGGAAGTAAGGCAGATGGGGCAAGAAGATATTTCTAGGAGTTGGAGACATACCCACTTTAACTCTGTTCTGGGCATCTTTGAAAACCTATACAAACTTGTTCCTACATAGAAACTTGCAACTTTGAATGAGAATGTGCTTGCTTACAGCAACGTGCTATATGTTCTGAATGCACGAATTAGGAATCTGTGTCAAAACTTTGTTAGGAATTATGTGATCCTTGCTAGCTGGAAGTAAGGGAGATGGGGCATGAAGTTATTTCTAGGAGTTGGAGACATACAACGTTTAGCTCAGTTCTGGGCATCTTTGAAATACCTATACAAACTTGTTCCTACATAGTAACTTGCATCTTTGAATGAGAATGTGCTTGCTTACAGCAACGTGCGATATGTTCTGAATGCCCGAATTGGGAATCTGTGTCAAACTTTGTTAGATATTACGTGATCCTTACTAGCAGGAAGTAAGGCAGATGGGGCATGAAGTTATTTCTAGGAGTTGGAGACATACGAAGTTTAGCTCAGTTTTGGGCATCTTTGAAAGTCGTATACATACTTGTTCCTACATAGTAACTTGCTACTTGGAATGAGAAAGTGCTTGCTTAAAGCAACGTGCTAAATGTTCTGAATGCCCGAATTGGGAATCTGTGTCAAATCTTTGTTAGAAATTATGTGATCCTTACTAGCTGGAAGTAAGGGAGCTGGGGCATGAAGTTATTTCTCGGAGTTGGAAACATACCAAGTTTAGCTCAGTTCTGGGCATCTTTGAAATACCTATACAAACTTGTTCCTACATAGTAACTTCCTACTTGGAATGAGAAAGTGCTTGCTTAAAGTAACGTGCTCTATGATCTGAATGCCCGAATTGGGAATCTGTGTCAAAACTTTGTTTGGAATTATGTGATCCTTACTAGCTGGAAGTAAGGGAGATGGGGCATGAAGTTATTTCTAGGATTTGGAGACATACAAAGTTTATTTCAGTTCTGGGCATCTTTAAAATAGCTATGCAAACTTGTTCCTACATAGTAACTTGCTACTTGGAAAGAGAAAATGTTTGCTTAAAGCAACGTGCTATATGTTCTGAATGCCCGAATTGGGAATCTGTGTAAAATCTTTGTTAGGAATTATGTGATCCTTACTAGCTGGAAGTGAGGGAGATGGGGCCTGAAGTTACTTCGAGGAGTTGGATACATACCAAGTTTAGCTCAGTTATGGGCTTCTTTGAAATACCTATGCAAACTTGTTCCTACATAGTAACGTGCTCCTTGGAATGAGAAAGGGCTTGCCTAAAGCAATGTGCTATATGTTCTCAATGCCCGAATTGGGAATCTGTGTCAAAACTTTGTTAGGAATTATGTGATCCTTACTAGCTGGAAGTAAGGGAGATGGGGCAGGAAGTTATTTCTAGGAGGTGGAGACATACCCACTTTAGCTCAGTTCTTGGCATCTTCTAAATACCTATACACACTTGTTCTTACATAGTAACTTGCTACTTGTAATGAGAAAGTGCTTGCTTAAAGCAACGTGCGACATGTTCTGAATGCCCGAATTGGGAATCTGTGTCAAAACTTTGTTAGGAATTATGTGATCCTTACTAGCTGGAAGTAAGGGAGATGGGTCATGAAGTTATTTCTAGGAGTTGGAGACACACCAAGTTTACCTCAGTTCTGGGCATCTTTGAAATAGCTATGCAAACTTGTTCCTACATAGTAACTTGCTACTTGGAATGAGAAAGTGTTTGCTTAAAGCAACGTGCGATATGTTCTGAATGCCCGAATTGGGAATCTCCGTCTAATCTTTGTTAGGAATTATGTGATCCTTACTAGCTGGTAGTGAGGGAGATGTGGCATGAAGTTATTTCTAGGAGTTGGAGACACACCAAGTTTAGATCAGTTCTGGGCATCTTTGAAATACCTATACAAACTTGTTCCTTCATAGTGACTTGCTCCTTGGAATGAGAAAGTGCTTGTTTAAAGCAACGTGCTGTATTTTCTGAATGCCCGAATTGGGAATCTGTGTCAAAACTTTGTTAGGAATTATGTGATACTTACTAGATGGAAGTAAGGGAGATAGGGCATGAAGTTATTTCTATGAGTTGGAGACATACCAATTTAGCTCATTCTGGGCATCTTTGAAATACCTATACAAACTTGTTTCTACATAGTAACTTGCATCTTTGAATGAGAATGTGCTTGCTTACAGCAACGTGCTATATGTTCTGAATGCCCGAATTGGGAATCTGTGTCAAACTTTGTTAGATATTACGTGATCCTTACTAGCAGGAAGTAAGGCAGATGGGGCATGAAGTTATTTCTAGGAGTTGGAGACATACCAAGTTTAGCTCAGATTTGGGCATCTTTGAAAGTCGTATACAATCTTGTTCCTACATAGTAACTTGCTACTTGGAATGAGAAAGTGCTTGCTTAAAGCAACGTGCTAAATGTTCTGAATGCCCGAATTGGGATCGGTGTCAAAACTTTGTTAGAAATTATGTGATCCTTACTAGCTGGAAGTAAGGGAGATGGGGCATGAAGTTATTTCTGGGAGTTGGAGACACACCCACTTTAGCTCAGATCTGGGCATCTTTGAAATACCTATACAAACTTGTTCCTACATAGTAACTTGCATCTTTGAATGAGAATGTGCTTGCTTACAGCAACGTGCTATATGTTCTGAATGCCCGAATTTGGAATCTGTGTCAAAACTTTGTTAGGAATTATGTGATCCTTACTAGCTGGAAGTAAGTGAGATGGAGCATGAAGTTATTTCTAGGAGTTGGAGACATACCAAGTTTAGCTCAGTTCTGGGAATCTTTGAAAGTCCTATACAATCTTGTTCCTACATAGTAACTTGCTACTTGGAATGAGAAAGTGCTTGCTTAAAGCTACATGCTAAATGTTCTGAATGCCCGAATTGGGAATCTGTGTCAAAACTTTGTTAGAAATTATGTGATCCTTACTAGCTGGAAGTAAGGGATATGGGACATGCAGATATTTCTAGGAGTTGGAGACATACCCACTTTAGCTCAGTTCTGGGCATCTTTGAAAGTCCTATACAAACTTGTTCCAAGATAGTAACCTGCGAGTTGTAATGAGAAAATGCTTGCTTAAAGCAACATACTGTATGTTCTGAATGCCCGAATTAGGAATCTGTGTCAAAACTTTGTTAGGAATTATGTGATCCTTACTAGCTGGAAGTGAGGGAAATGGGGCATGATGTTATTTCTAGAAGTGGGAGACATACCAAGTTTAGCTCAGTTCTGTGCATCTTTGAAATACCTATACAAACTTGTTCCTACATAGTAAATTGCAACTTCGAATGAGAATGTGCTTGCTTACAGCAACGTGCTGTATGTTCTGAATGCCCCATTGGGAATCTGTGTCAAAACTTTGTTAGGAATTATGTGATCCTTACGAGCTGGAAGTAAGGGAGATGAGTCATGAAGATATTTCTAGGAGTTGGAGACATACCCACTTTAGCTCAATTCTGGACATCTTTGAAATACCTATACAAACTTGTTCCTACATAGTAACTTGCTACTTGGAATGAGAAAGTGCTTGCTTAAAGCAACGTGCTATATGTTCTGAATGCCCGAATTGGAAATCTGTGTCAAAACTTTGTTAGGAATTATGTGATCCTTACTAGCTGGAAGTAAGGGAGATGGGGCATGAAGTTATTTCTCGGAGTTGGAGACATACAAAGTTTAGCTCAGTTCTGGGCATCTTTGAAACACCTATACAAACTTGTTCCTACATAGTAACTTCCTACTTTGTATGAGGAAGTGCTTGCTTAAAGTAACGTGCTCTATGATCTGAATGCCCAAATTGGGAATCTGTGTCAAAACTTTCTTAGGAATTATGTGATCCTTACTAGCTGGAAGTAAGGGAGATGGGGCATGAAGTTATTTCTAGGAGTTGGAGACACACTAAATGTAGCTCAGTTCTGGGCATCTTTGAAATACCTATACAAACTTGTTCCTACATAGTAACTTGCTACTTGGAATGAGAAAGTGCTCGCATAAAGCAACGTGCTATATGTTCTGAATGCCCGAATTGGGAATCTGTGTCAAAACTTTGTTTGGAATTATGTGATCGTTACTAGCTGGAAGTAACGGAGATGGGGCATGAAGTTATTTCTAGGATTTGGAGACATCACAAGTTTAGCTCAGTTCTGGGCTTCTTTGAAATAACTATACAAACTTGTTCCTACATAGTAACTTGCTACTTGGAATGAGAAAATGTCTGCTTAAAGCAACGTGCTATATGTTCTGAATGCCCGAATTCGGAATCTGTGTCAAAACTTTGTTAGGAATTATGTAATCCTTACTAGCTGGAAGTGAGGGAGATGGGGCCTGAAGTTATTTCTAGGAGTTGGACACACACCAAGTTTAGCTCAGTTCTGGGCATCTTTGAAATACCTATAGAAACTTGTTCCTACATAGTAACTTGCTACTTTGAATGAGAATGTGCTTGCTTACAGCAACGTGCTATATGTTCTGAATGCCCGAATTGGGAATCTCTGTCAAAACTTTGTTAGAAATTATGTGATCCTTACTAGCTGGAAGTAAGGCAGATGGGGCTTGAAGTTATTTCTAGGAGTTGGAGACATACCCACTTTAGCTCAGTTCTGGGCATCTTTGAAATACCTATACAAACTTGTTCCTAAATAGTAACTTGCAACTTTGAATGAGAAAGTGCTTGCTTAATGCAACGTCCTATATGTTCTGAATGCCCGAATTGGGAATCTGTGTCAAATCTTTGTTAGGAATTATGTGATCCTTACTAGCTGGAAGTAAGGGAAATGGGGCATGAAGTTATTTATAGGAGTTAGAGACCTACCAAGTTTAGCTCAATTCTGGGCATTTTTGAAAGTCCTATACAAACTTGCTCCTACATAGTAACTTGCATCTTTGAATGAAAATGTGCTTGCTTACAGCAACGTGCTATATGTTCTGAATGCCCGAATTTGGAATCTGTGTCAAATATTTGTTAGGAATTATGTGATCCTTACGAGCTAGAAGTATGGGAGATGGGGCATGAAGTTATTTCTAGGAGTTGGATACATACCAAGTTTATCTCAGTTCTGGGCATCTTTGAAATACCTGTACAAACTTGTTCCTACATAGTAACTTGCTACTTGGAATGAGAAAGTGCTTGCTTAAAGCAACGTGCTGTATTATCTGAATGCCCGAATTGGGAATCTGTGTCAAAACTTTGTTAGGAATTATGTGATCCTTGCTAGCTGGAAGTAAGGGAGATGGGGCATAAAGTTATTTCTAGGAGTTGGAGACATACCAACTATAGCTCAGTTCTGGGCATCTTTGAAATACCGATAGAAACTTGTTCCTACATAGTAACTTGCAACTTTGATTGAGAATGTGCTTGCTTACAGCAACGTGCTATATGTTCTGAATGCCCGAATTGGGAATCTGTGTCAAAACTTTGTTAGAAATTATCTGATCCTTACTAGCTGGAAGTAAGGCAGATGGGGCATGAAGTTAATTCTAGGAGTTGGAGACATACAACTTTTAGCTCAGTTCTGGGCATCTTTGAAAGTCTATACAATCTTGTTCCTACATAGTAACTTGCTACTTGGAATGAGAAAGTGCTTGCTTAAATCCACGTGCTATATTTTCTGAATGCCCAAATTGGGAATCTGTGTCAAATCTTTGTTAGAAATTATGTGATCCTTACTAGCTGGAAGTAAGGTAGATGGGGCATGAAGATATTTCTAGGAGTTGGAGACATACCCACTTTAGCTCAGTTCTGGGCATTTTTGAAAGTCCTATACAAACTTGTTCCAAGATAGTAACCTGCGAGTTGCAATGAGAAAGTGCTTGCTTAAAGCAACATGCTGTATGTTCTGAATGACCGAATTAGGAATCTGTGTCAAAACTTTGTTAGGAATTATGTGATCCTTACTAGCTGGAAGTAAGGGAGAAGGAGCATGAAGTTATTTCTAGGAGTGGCAGACATACCAAGTTTAGCTCAGTTCTGTGCATCTTTGAAATACCTATACAAACTTGTACCTACATAGTAACTTGCAACTTTGAATGAGAATGTGCTTGCTTACAGCAACGTGCTATATGTTCTGAATGCCCGAATTGGGAATCTGTGTCAAAACTTTGTTGGGAATTATGTGATCCTTTCTAGCTGGAAGTAAGGGAGATATGTCATGAAGATATTTCTAGGAGTTGGAGACATACCCACTTTAGCTCAATTCTGGGCATCTTTGAAATACCTATACAAACTAGTTCCTTCATAGTAACTTGCTACTTGGAATGAGAAAGTGCTTGCTTAAAGCAACGTGACATATGTTCTGAATGTCCGAATTGGAAATCTGTGTCAAAACTTTGTTAGGAATTATGGGATCATTACTAGCTGGAAGTAAGGGAGATGGGGCATGAAGTTATTTCTCGGAGTTGGAGACATACCAAGTTTAGCTCAGTTCTGGGCATCTTTGAAATACCTATACAAACTTGTTCCTACATAGTAACTTCCTACTTGGAATGAGAAAGTGCTTGCTTAAAGTAACGTGCTCTATGATCTGAATGCCCAAATTGGGAATCTGTGTCAAAACTTTGTTAGGAATTATGTGATCCTTACTAGCTGGAAGTTAGGGAGATGTGGCATGAAGTTATTTCTACGAGTTGGAGACATACCAAGTTTAGCTCAGTTCTGGGCATCTTTGAAATACCTATACAAACTTGTTCCTACATAGTAACTTGCTACTTGGAATGAGACAGTGTTTGCTTACAGCAACGTGCTATATGTTCTGAATGCCCGAATTGGGAATCTATGTCAAAACTTTATTAGGAATTATGTGATCCTTACTAGCTAGAAGTAAGGGAGATGGGGCATGAAGTTATTTCTAGGATTTGGAGACACACCAAGTTTAGCTCAGTTCTGGGCATCTTTGAAATACCTATACAAACTTGTTCCTACATAGTAACTTGCTACTTGGAATGAGAAATTGCTTGCTTAAAGCAACGTGCTATATGTTCTGAATGCCCGAATTGGGAATCTGTGTCAAAACTTTGTTTGGAATTATGTGATCCTTACTAGCTGGAAGTAACGGAGATGGGGCATGAAGTTATTTCTAGGATTTGGAGACATCACAAGTTTAGCTCAGTTCTGGGCTTCTTGGAAATACCTATACAAACTTGTTCCTACATAGTAACTTGCTACTTGGAATGAGAAAATATCTGCTTAAAGCAACGTGCTATATGTTGTGAATGCCCGAATTCGGAATCTGTGTCAAAACTTTGTTAGGAATTATGTGATCCTTACTAGCTGGAAGTGAGGGAGATGGGGCCTGAAGTTATTTCTAGGAGTTGGAGACACACCAAGTTTAGCTCAGTTCTGGGCATCTTTGAAATACCTATAGAAACTTGTTCCTACATACTAACTTGCAACTTTGAATGAGAATGTGCTTGCTTACAGCAACGAGCTATATGTTCTGAATGCCCGAATTGGGAATCTGTGTCAAAACTTTGTTAGAAATTATGTGATCCTTACTAGCTGGAAGTAAGACAGATGGGGCATGAAGTTTTTTCTAGAAGTTGGAGACATACCCACTTTAGCTCAGTTCTGGGCATCTTTGAAAAACCTATACAAACTTGTTCCTACATAGTAACTTGCAACTTTGAATGAGAATGTGCTTGCTTACAGCAACGTGCGATATGTTCTGAATGCCCGAATTGGGAATCTGTGTCAAAACTTTGTTAGGAATTATAGTGATCCTTACTAGCTGGAAGTAAGAGAGATGGGGCATGAAGTTATTTCTAGGAGTTGGAGACATAGCAAGTTTAGCTCAGTTCTGGGCATCTTTGAAAGTCCTATACAATCTTGCTCCTACATAGTAACTTGCTATTTGGAATGAGAAAGTGCTTGCTTAAAGGAACGTGCTATATGTTCTGAATGCCCGAATTGGGAATCTGTGTCAAAACTTTGTTAGGAATAATGTGATCTTTACTAGCTGGAAGTAAGGGAGATGGGGCATGAAGTTATTTCTTGGAGTTGGAGACATACCAAGTTTAGCTCAGTTCTGGGCATCTTTGAAATACCTATACAAACTTGTTCCTACATAGTAACTTCCTACTTGGAATGAGAAAGTGCTTGCTTAAAGTAACGTGCTCTATGATCTGAATGCCCAAATGGGGAATCTGTGTCAAAACTTTGTTAGGAATTATGTGATCCTTACTAGCTGGAAGTAAGGGAGATGGGGCATGAAGTTATTTCTAGGATTTGGAGACACACCAAGTTTAGCTCAGTTCTGGGCATCTTTGAAATACCTATACAAACTTGTTCCTACATAGTAACTTGCTACTTGGAATGAGAAAGTGATTGCTTAAAGCAACGTGCTATATGTTCTGAATGCCCGAATTGGGAATCTGTGTCAAAACTTTGTTTGGAATTATGTGATCCTTACTAGCTGGAAGTAACGGAGATGGGGCATGAAGTTATTTCTAGGATTTGGAGACATCACAAGTTTAGCTCAGTTCTGGGCTTCTTTGAAATACCTATACAAACTTGTTCCTACATAGTAACTTGCTACTTGGAATGAGAAAATATCTGCGTAAAGCAACGTGCTATATGTTCTGATTGCCCGAATTCGGAATCTGTGTCAAAACTTTGTTAGGAATTATGTGATCCTTACTAGCTG
Organism: Diceros bicornis minor; assembly: GCF_020826845.1. Lineage (NCBI taxonomy): Eukaryota > Metazoa > Chordata > Mammalia > Perissodactyla > Rhinocerotidae > Diceros > Diceros bicornis. Next base: position 431,981 of record NW_026691086.1, on the reverse strand, counting down.
GAAGTGAGGGAGATGGGGCCTGAAGATATTTCTAGGAGTTGGAGACACACCATGTTTAGCTCAGTTCTGGGCATCTTTGAAATACCTATAGAAACTTGTTCCTACATACTAACTTGCAACTTTGAATGAGAATGTGCTTGCTTTCAGCAACGTGCTATATGTTCTGAATGCCCGAAGGGGGAATCAGTGTCAAAACTTTGTTAGGAATTATGTGATCCTTTCAAGCTGGAAGTAAGGGAGATGGGGCATGAAGTTATTTCTAGGAGTGGGAGACATACCAAGTTTAGCTCAGTTCTGGGCATCTTTGAAATAGCTATACAAACTTGTCTCTGCATAGTAACTTTCTACTTGGAATGAGAAAATGTTTGCTTAAAGCAACGTGCTATATGTTCTGAATGCCCGAATTGGGAATGTGTGTCAAAACTTTGTTAGGAATTATGTGATCCTTACTAGCTGGAAGTGAGGGAGATGGGGCCTGAAGTTATTTCTAGGAGTTGGAGACATACCAAGTTTAGCTCACTTCTGGGGATCTTTGAATGTCCTATACAAACTTGCTCCTACATAGTAACTTGCAACTTTGAATGAGAATGTGCTTGCTTACAGCAACGTGCTATATGTTCTGAATGCCCGAAATGGGAATCTGTGTCAAAACTTTGTTAGGAATTATGTGATACTTACTAGCTGGAAGTACTGGAGATGGGGCATGAAGTTATTTCTTGGAGTTGGAGACATAGCAAGTTTAGCTCAGTTCTGGGCATCTTTGAAATACCTATACAAACTTGTTCCTACCTAGTAACTTGCAACTTTGAATGAGAATGTGCTTGCTTACAGCAACGTGCTATATGTTCTGAATGCCCGAATTGGGAATCTGTGTCAAAACTTTGTTAAGGATTATGTGATCCTTACAAGCTGGAGTAAGGGAGATGGGGCATGAAGTTATTTCTAGGAGTTGGAGACATACCCAGTTTAGCTCAGTTCTCGACATATTTGAAATACCTATACAAACTTGTTTCTACATTGTAACTTGCAACTTGGAATGAGAAAGTACTTGCTTAAAGCAACGTCCTATATGTTATGAATGACCGAATTGGGAATCTCCGTCAAATCTTTGTTAGAAATTATGTGATCCTTACTAGCTGGAAGTAAGGGAAATGGGGCATGAAATTATTTCTATGAGTTGGAGACATACCAAGTTTATCTCAATTCTCGGCATCTTTGAAAGTCCTGTACAAACGTGTTCCTACATAGTAACTTGCTATTTGGAATGAGACAGTGTTTGCTTACAGCAACGTGCTATATGTTCTGAATGCCCGAATTGGGAATCTGTGTCAAAACATTGTTAGGAATAATGTGATCCTTACTAGACGGAAGTAAGGGAGATGGGGCATGAAGTTTTTTCTAGTAGTAGGAGACATACCATGTTTAGCTCAGTTCTGGGCATCTTTGATATACCTATACAAACGTGTTCCTACATAGTAACTTGCTACTTGGAATGTGAAAGTGCTTACTTAAAGCAACGTGCTATATGTTCTGAATGCCCGAATTGGGAATCTGTGTCAAAACTTTGTTAGGAATTATGTGATCCTTACTAGCTGGAAGTTAGGGAGATGGGACATGAAGTTATTTCTAGGAGTTGGAGACATACCAAGTTTAACTCAGTTCTGGGCATCTTTGAAATACCTATACAAACTTGTTCCTACATAGTAACTTGCAACTTTGAATGAGAATGTGCTTGCTTAAAGCAACGTGCTATATGTTCTGAATGCCCGAATTGTGAATGTGTGTCAAATCTTTGTTAGGAATTATGTGATCCTTACTAGCTGGAAGTAAGGGAGATGGGGCATGAAGTTATTTCTCGGAGTTGGAGACATACCAAGTTTACCTCAGTTCTGGGCATCTTTGAAATACCTATACAAACTTGTTCCTACATAGTAACTTGCTACTTGGATTGAGAAAGTGCTTGCTTACAACAACGTGCTATATGTTCTGAATGCCCGAATTGGGAATCAGTGTCAAAACTTTGTTAGGAATTATGTGATCCTTACAAGCTGGAAGTAAGGGAGATGGGGCATGAAGTTATTTCTAGGAGTGGGAGACATACCAAGTTTAGCTCAGTTCTGGGCATCTTTGAAATAGCTATACAAAATTGTCTCTGCATAGTAACTTTCTACTTGGAATGAGAAAATGTTTGCTTAAAGCAACGTGCTATATGTTCTGAATGCCCGAATTGGGAATGTGTGTCAAAACTTTGTTAGGAATTATGTGATCCTTACTAGCTGGAAGTGAGGGAGATGGGGCCTGAAGTTATTTCTAGGAGTTGGAGACATACCAAGTTTAGCTCACTTCTGGGGATCTTTGAATGTCCTATACAAACTTGCTCCTACATAGTAACTTGCAACTTTGAATGAGAATGTGCTTGCTTACAGCAACGTGCTATATGATCTGAATGCCCGAATTGTGAATGTGTGTCAAAACTTTGTTAGGAATTATGTGATCCTTACTAGCTGGAAGTAAGGGAGATGGGGCATGAAGTTATTTCTCGGAGTTGGAGACATACCAAGTTTAACTCAGTTCTGAGCATCTTTGAAATACCTATACAAACTTGTTCCTACATGGTAACTTGCAACTTTGAATGAGAAAGTGCTTGCTTTCAGCAACGTGCTATATGTTCTGAATGCCCGAATTGGGAATCAGTGTCAAAACTTTGTTAGGAATTATGTGATCCTTACAAGCTGGAAGTAAGGGAGATGGGGCATGAAGTTATTTCTAGGAGTGGGAGACATACCAAGTTTAGCTCAGTTCTGGGAATCTTTGAAATAGCTATACAAACTTGTCTCTGCATAGTAACTTTCTACTTGGAATGAGAAAATGTTTGCTTAAAGCAACGTGCTATATGTTCTGAATGCCCGAATTGGGAATGTGTGTCAAAACTTTGTTAGGAATTATGTGATCCTTACTAGCTGGAAGTGAGGGAGATGGGGCCTGAAGTTATTTCTAGGAGTTGGAGACATACCAAGTTTAGCTCACTTCTTGGGATCTTTGAAAGTCCTATGCAAACTTGCTCCTACATAGTAACTTGCAACTTTGAATGAGAATGTGCTTGCTTACAGCAACGTGCTATATGTTCTGAATGCCCGAATTGGGAATCTGTGTCAAAACTTTGTTAGGAAATATGTGGTCCTCACTAGCTGGAGGTAAGTCAGATGGGGCGTCAAGTTATTTCTAGGAGTTGAGGACATACTAATTATAGCTCAGTTCTGGGCATCTTTGAAATACCTATACAAACTTTTTCCTACATAGTAACTTGCTACTTGGAATGAGAAGGTGCTTGCTTAAAGCAACGTGCTATATGTTCTGAATGCCCGAATTAGGAATCTGTGTCTAAACTTTGTTAGGACTTATGTGATCCTTACTAGCTGGAAGTAAGGGAGATGGGGCTTCAAGTTATTTCTAGGAGTTGTAGACATACCAAGTTTAGCTCAGTTCTGGGCATCTTTGAAAAACCTATACAAACTTGTTCCTACACAGTAACTTGCTACTTGGAATGAGAAAGTGCTTGCTTAAAGCAATGTGCTATATGTTCTGAATGCCCGAAATGGGAATCTGTCTCAAAAGTTTGTTAGGAATTATGTGATGCTTACTAGCTGGAAGTACTGGAGATGGGCATGAAGTTATTTCTAGGAGTTGGAGACACACCAAGTTTAGCTCAGTTCTGGGCATCTTTGAAATACCTATACAAACTTGTTCCTACATAGTAACTTGCTACTTGGAATGAGAAAGTGCTTACTTAAAACAACGTGCTATATGTTCTGAATGCCCGAATTTGGAATCTGTGTGAAAATTTTGTTAGGAATTATGTGATCCTTACTAGCTGGAAGTAAGGGAGATGGGGCATGAAGTTATTTCTAGAGGTTGGACACATACCAAGTTTAGCTCAGTTCTGGAAATCTTTGAAATACCTATACAAACTTGTTCCTACATAGTAACTTGCAACTTTGAATGAGAATGTGCTTGCTTACAGCAACGTGCTATATGTTCTGAATGCCCGAATTGGGAATCTGTGTTAAAATATGTTAGAAATTAAGTGATCCTTACTAGATGGAAGTAAGGGAGATGGGGCATGAAGTTATTTCTAGGAGTTGGAGACATACAACGTTTAGCTCAGTTCTGGGCATCTTTGAAATACCTATACAAACTTGTTCCTACATAGTAACTTGCAACTTTGATTGAGAAAGTGCTTGCTTACAGCAACGTGCTACATGTTCTGAATGTCCGAATTGGGAATCTGTGTCAAAACTTTGTTAGGAATTATGTGATCCTTACTAGCTGGAAGTAAGGGAGATGGGGCATGAAGTTATTTCTAGGAGTTGGAGACATACAACGTTTAGCTCAGTTCTGGGCATCTTTGAAATGCCTATACAAACTTGTTCCTACATAGTAACTTGCAACTTTGAATGAGAATGTGCTTGCTTACAGCAACGTGCTATATGTTCTGAATGCCCGAATTGGGAATCTGTGTCAAAACATTGTTTGGAATTATGTGATCCTTACTAGCTGGAAGTAAGGGAGATGGGGCATGAAGTTATGTCTAGGAGTTGGAGACATACCAAGTTAAGCTCAGTTCTGGGCATCTTTGAAATACCTATACAAACTTGTTCCTACATAGTAACTTGCATCTTTGAATGAGAATGTGCTTGCTTACAGCAACGTGCTATATGTTCTGAATGCCCGATTTGGAATCTGTTTCAAAACTTTGTTAGGAATTATGTGATCCTTACTAGCTGGAAGTAAGGGAGTTGGGGCATGAAGTTATTTCTAGAGGTAGGACACATACCAAGTTTAGCTCAGTTCTGGGCATCTTTGAAATACCTATACAAACTTGTTCCTACATAGTAACTTGCAACTTTGAATGAGAATGTGCTTGCTTACAGCAACGTGCTATATGTTCTGAATGCCCGAATTGGGAATCTCTGTCAAAACTTTGTTAGGAATTATGTGATCCTTACTAGATGGAAGTAAGAGAGATGGGGCATGAAGTTATTTCTAGGAGCTGGAGACATACAACGTTTAGCTCAGTTCTGGGCATCTTTGAAATACCTATAAAAAACTTGTTCCTACATAGTAACTTGCAACTTAGAATGAGAATGTGCTTGCTTACAGCAACGTGCTATATGTTCTGAATGCCCGAATTGGGAATCTGTGTCAAAACTTTGTTAGGAATTATGTGATCCTTACTAGATGGAAGTAAGGGAGTTGGGGCATGAAGTTATTTCTAGAGGTTGGACACATACCAAGTTTAGCTCAGTTCTGGACATCTTTGAAATACGTATACAAACTTGTTCCTACATAATAACCTGCAACTTTGAATGAGAATATGCTTGCTTACAGCAACGTGCTATATGTTCTGAATGCCCGAATTGGGAATCAGTATCAAAAATTTGTTAGAAATTATGTGATCCTTACTAGCTGGAAGTAAGGGAGATGGGACATGAAGTTATATCTAGGAGTTGGAGACATACAACGTTTAACTCAGCTCTGGGCATCTTTGAAATACCTAAACAAACTTGTTCCTACATAGAAACTTGCAACTTTGAATGAGAATGTGCTTGCTTACAGCAACGTGCTATATGTTCTGAATGCACGAATTAGGAATCTGTGTCAAAACTTTGTTAGGAATTATGTGATCCTTGCTAGCTGGAAGTAAGGGAGATGGGGCATGAAGTTATTTCTAGGAGTTGGAGACATACAACGTTTAGCTCAGTTCTGGGCATCTTTGAAATACCTATACAAACTTGTTCCTACATAGTAACTTGCATCTTTGAATGAGAATGTGCTTGCTTACAGCAACGTGCTACATGTTCTGAATGCCCGAATTGGGAATCTGTGTCAAAACTTTGTTAGGAATTATGTGATCCTTACCAGCTGGAAGTAAGGGAGTTGGGGCAAGAAGTCATTTCTAGGAGTTGGAGACATACCAAGTTTAGCTCAGTTCTGGGCATCTTTGAAATACCTCTACAAACTTGTTCCTACATAGTAACTTGCAACTTTGAATGAGAATGTGCTTGCTTACAGCAACGTGCTATATGTTCTGAATGCCCGAATTGGGAATCTGTGTCAAAAGTTTGTTAGGAATTATGTGATCCTTACTAGCTGGAAGTAAGGGAGATGTGGCATGAAGTTATTTCTAGGAGTTGGAGATATACAACGTTTAGCTCAGTTCTGGGCATCTTTGAAATACCTATACAAACTGGTTCCTACATAGTAACTTGCAACTTTGAATGAGAATGTGCTTGCTTACAGCAACGTGCTATATGTTCTGAATGCCCGAACTGGGAATCTTTGTCAAATCTTTGTTAGGAATTATGTGATCCTTACTAGCTGGAAGTAAGGGAGTTGGGGCATGAAGTTATTTCTAGAGGTAGGACACATACCAAGTTTAGCTCAGTTCTGGGCATCTTTGAAATACCTATACAAACTTGTTTCTACATAGTAACTTGCAACTTAGAATGAGAATGTGCTTGCTTACAGCAACGTGCAATATGTTCTGAATACCCGAATTGGGAATCTGTGTCAAAACTTTGTTAGGAATTATGTGATCCTTACTAGATGGAAGTAAGGGAGTTGGGGCATGAAGTTATTTCTAGAGGTTGGACACATACCAAGTTTAGCTCAGTTCTGGAATTCTTTGAAATACCTATACAAACTTGTTCCTACATAGTAACTTGCAACTTTGAATGAGAATGTGCTTGCTTACAGCAACGTGCTATATGTTCTGAATGCCCGAATTGGGAATCTGTGTTAAAATATGTTAGAAATTAAGTGATCCTTACTAGATGGAAGTAAGGGAGATGGGGCATGAAGTTATTTCTAGGAGTTGGAGACATACAACGTTTAGCTCAGTTCTGGGCATCTTTGAAATACCTATACAAACTTGTTCCTACATAGTAACTTGCAACTTTGATTGAGAAAGTGCTTGATTACAGCAACGTGCTACATGTTCTGAATGTCCGAATTGGGAATCTGTGTCAAAACTTTGTTAGGAATTATGTGATCCTTACTAGCTGGAAGTAAGGGAGATGGGGCATGAAGTTATTTCTAGGAGTTGGAGACATACAACGTTTAGCTCAGTTCTGGGCATCTTTGAAATGCCTATACAAACTTGTTCCTACATAGTAACTTGCAACTTTGAATGAGAATGTGCTTGCTTACAGCAACGTGCTATATGTTCTGAATGCCCGAATTGGGAATCTGTGTCAAAATATTGTTAGGAATTATGTGATCCTTACTAGCTGGATGTAAGGGAGATGGGGAATGAAGTTATGTCTGGGAGTTGGAGACATACCAAGTTAAGCTCAGTTCTGGGCATCTTTGAAATACCTATACAAACTTGTTCCTACATAGTAACTTGCATCTTTGAATGAGAATGTGCTTGCTTACAGCAACGTGCTATATGTTCTGAATGCCCGATGTGGAATCTGTTTCAAAACTTTGTTAGGAATTATGTGATCCTTACTAGCTGGAAGTAAGGGAGTTGGGGCATGAAGTTATTTCTAGGAGTTGGAGACATACCAAGTTTAGCTCAGTTCTGGGCATCTTTGAAAGTCCTATACAAACTTCTTCCTACATGGTAAGTTGCAACTTTGAATGAGAATGTGCTTGCTTACAGCAACGTGCTATATGTTCTGAATGCCCGAATTGGGAATCTGTGTCAAAACTTTGTTAGGAATTATGTGATCCTTACTAGCTGGCAGTAAGGGAGATGGGGCATGAAGTTATTTCTAGGAGTTGGAGACATACCAAGTTTAGCTCAGTTCTGGGAATCTTTGAAATACCTATACAAACTTGTTCCTACATAGTAACTTGCATCTTTGAATGAGAATGTGCTTGCTTACAGCAACGTGCTACATGTTCTGAATGCCCGAATTGGGAATCTGTGTAAAAACTTTGTTAGGAATTATGTGATCCTTACAAGCTGGAAGTAAGGGAGTTGGAGCAAGAAGTCATTTCCAGGAGTTGGAGACATACCAAGTTTAGCTCAGTTCTGGGCATCTTTGAAATACCTATACAAACTTGTTCCTACATAGTAACTTGCAACTTTGAATGAGAATGTGCTTGCTTACAGCAACGTGCTATATGTTCTGAATGCCCGAATTGGGAATCTGTGTCAAAAGTTTGTTAGGAATTATGTGATCCTTACTAGCTGGAAGTAAGGGAGTTGGGGCATGAAGTTATTTCTAGAGGTAAGACACATACCAAGTTTAGCTCAGTTCTGGGCATCTTTGAAATACCTATACAAACTTGTTCCTACATAGTAACTTGCAACTTTGAATGAGAATGTGCTTGCTTACAGCAACGTGCTATATGTTCTGAATGCCCGAATTGGGAATCTGTGTCAAAACTTTGTTAGGAATTATGTGATCCTTACTAGATGGAAGTAAGAGAGATGGGGCATGAAGTTATTTCTAGGAGCTGGAGACATACAACGTTTAGCTCAGTTCTGGGCATCTTTGAAATACCTATAAAAAACTTGTTCCTACATAGTAACTTGCAACTTAGAATGAGAATGTGCTTGCTTACAGCAACGTGCTATATGTTCTGAATGCCCGAATTGGGAATCTGTGTCAAAACTTTGTTAGGAATTATGTGATCCTTAGAGATGGAAGTAAGGGAGTTGGGGCATGAAGTTATTTCTAGAGGTTGAACACATACCAAGTTTAGCTCAGTTCTGGACATCTTTGAAATACGTATACAAACTTGTTCCTACATAGTAACTTGCAACTTTGAATGAGAATGTGCTTGCTTACAGCAACGTGCTATATGTTCTGAATGCCCGAATTGGGAATCTGTGTTAAAACTTTGTTAGGAATTAAGTGATCCTTACTAGATGGAAGTAAGGGAGATGGGGCATGAAGTTATTTCTAGGAGTTGGAGACATACAACGTTTAGCTCAGTTCTGGGCATCTTTGAAATACCTATACAAACTTGTTCCTACATAGTAAATTGCAACTTTGATTAAGAAAGTGCTTGCTTACAGCAACGTGCTACATGTTCTGAATGTCCGAATTGGGAATCTGTGTCAAAACTTTGTTAGGAATTATGTGATCCTTACTAGCTGGAAGTAAGGGAGATGGGGCATGAAGTCATTTGTAGGTGTTGGAGACATACAACGTTTAGCTCAGTTCTGGGCATCTTTGAAATACCTATACAAACTTGTTCCTACATAGTAACTTGCAACTTTGAATGAGAATGTGCTTGCTTACAGCAACGTGCTATATGTTCTGAATGCCCGAATTGGGAATCTGTGTCAAAAGTTTGTTAGGAATTATGTGATCCTTACTAGCTGGAAGTAAGGGAGATGGGGCATGAAGTTATTTCTAGAAGTTGGACACACACCAAGTTTTGCTCAGTTCTGGGCATCTTTGAAATACCTATACAAACTTGTTCCTACATAATAACCTGCAACTTTGAATGAGAATCTGCTTGCTCACAGCAACGTGCTATATGTTCTGAATGCCCGAATTGGGAATCAGTATCAAAAATTTGTTAGAAATTATGTGATCCTTACTAGCTGGAAGTAAGGGAGATGGGACATGAAGTCATATCTAGGAGTTGGAGACATACAACGTTTAGCTCAGCTATGGGCATCTTTGAAATACCTATACAAACTCGTTCCTACATAGAAACTTGTAACTTTGAATGAGAATGTGCTTGCTTACAGCAACGTGCTATATGTTCTGAATGCACGAATTAGGAAATTGTGTCAAAAGTTTGTTAGGAATTATGTGATCCTTGCTAGCTGGAAGTAAGGGAGATGGGGCATGAAGTTATTTCTAGGAGTTGGAGACATACAACGTTTATCTCAGTTCTGGGCATCTTTGAAATACCTATACAAACTTGTTCCTACATAGTAACTTGCAACTTTGAATGAGAATGTGCTTGCTTACAGCAACGTGCTATATGTTCTGAATGCCCGATTTGAGAATCTGTGTCAAAACTTTGTTAGGAATTATGTGATCCTTACTAGCTGGAAGTAAGGGAGTTGGGGCATGAAGTTATTTCTAGGAGTTGGAGACATACCAAGTTTAGCTCAGTTCTGGGCATCTTTGAAAGTCCTATACAAACTTCTTCTTACATAGTAACTTGCAACTTTGAATGAGAATGTGCTTGCTTACAGCAACGTGCTATATGTTCTGAATGCCCGAATTGGGAATCTGTGTCAAATCTTTGTTAGGAATTATGTGATCCTTACTAGCTGGAAGTAAGGGAGATGGGCATGAAGTTATTTCTAGGAGTTGGAGACATACAACGTTTAGCTCAGTTCTGGGCATCTTTGAAAGTCCTATACAAACTTGTTCCTGCATAGTAACTTGCAACTTTGAACGAGATTGTGCTTGCTTACAGCAACGTGCTATATGTTCTGAATGCTCGAATTGGGAATCTGTGTCTAAGCTTTGTTAGGAATTATCTGATCCTTACTAGCTGGAAGTAAGGGACATGGGGCATGAAGTTATTTCTATTAGTTGGAGAAATACCAAGTTTAGCTCAGTTCTGGGCATCTATGAAAGTCCTATACAAACTTCTTCCTGCATGGTAACTTGCAACATTGAATGAGAATGTGCTTGCTTACAGCAACGTGCTATATGTTCTGAATGCCCGAATTGGGAATCTGTGTCAAAACTTTGTTAGGAATTATGTGATCCTTACTAGCTGGAGGTAAGGGAGTTGGGGCAAGAAGTCATTTCTAGGAGTTGGAGACATACCAAGTTTAGCTCAGTTCTGGGCATCTTTGAAATACCTATACAAACTTGTTCCTACATAGTAACTTGCAACTTTTAATGAGAATGTGCTTGCTTACAGCAACGTCCTATATGTTCTGAATGCCCGAATTGGGAATCTGTGTCAAAACTTTGTTAGGAATTATGTGATCCTTACTAGCTGGAAGTAAGGGAGTTGGGGCATGAAGTTATTTCTAGGAGTTGGAGACATACCAAGTTTAGCTCACTTCTGGGCATCTTTGAAATACCTATACAAATATGTTCCTACATAGTAACTTGCAACTTTGAATGAGAATGTGCTTGCTTACAGCAACGTGCTATATGTTCTGAATGCCCGAATTGGGAATCTGTTTCAAAACTTTGTTAGGAATTATGTGATCCTTACAAGCTGGAAGTAAGAGAGTTGGGGCATTAAGTTCTTTATAGGAGTTGGAGACATACCAAGTTTAGCTCAGTTCTGAGCATCTTTGAAATACCTCAACAAACTTGTTCCTAAATAGTAACTTGCAACTTTTAATGAGAATGTTCTTGCTTACAGCAACGTGCTATATGTTCTGAATGCCCGAATTGGGAATCTGTGTCAAAAGTTTGTTAGGAATTATGTGATCATTACTAGCTGGAAGTAAGGGAGAAGTGGCATGATGTTATTTCTAGGAGTTGGAGATATACAACGTTTAGCTCAGTTCTGGGCTTCTTTGAAATACCTATACAAACTTGTTCCTACATAGTAACTTGCAACTTTGAATGAGAATGTGCTTGCTTACAGCAACGTGCTATATGTTCTGAATGCCCGAATTGGGAATCTGTGTCAAAACTTTGTTAGGATTTATGTGATCCTTACAAGCTGTAAGTAAGGGAGTTGGTGCATGAAGTTATTTCTCGGAGTTGGAGACATACCAAGTTTAGCTCAGTTCTGGGCATCTTTGAAATACCTATACAAACTTGTTCCTACATAGTAACTTGCAACTTTGAATGAGAATGTGCTTGCTTACAGCAACGTGCTAAATGTTCTGAATGCCCGCATTGGGAATCTGTCTCAAAACTTTGTTAGGAATTATGTGATCCTTACTAGATGGAAGTAAGGGAGATGGGGCATGAAGTTATATCTAGGACTTGGAGACATAAAACGAGTAGCTCAGTTCTGGGAATCTTTGAAATACCTATACAAACTTGTTCCTACATAGTAACTTGCAACTTTGAATGAGAATGTGCTTGCTTACAGCAACGTGCTATATGTTCTGAATGCCCGAATTGGGAATCTGTGTCAAAACTTTGTTAGGAATTATGTGATCCTTACGAGCTAGAAGTAAGGGAGATGGGGCATGAAGTTATTTCTAGGAGTTGGACACATACCAAGTTTAGCACCGCTCGGGGCATCTTTGAAATACCTATACAAACTTGTTCCTACATAGTAACTTGCAACTTTGAATGAGAATGTGCTTGCTTATAGCAACGTGCTATATGTTCTGAATGCCCGAATTGGGAATCTGTGTCAAAACTTTGTTAGGAATTATGTGATCCTTACTAGCTGGAAGTAAGGGAGATGGGGCATGAAGTTATTTCTAGGAGTTGGAGACATACCAAGTTTAGCTCAGTTCTGGGCATCTTTGAAATACCTATACAAACTTGTTCCTACATAGTAACTTGCATCTTTGAATGAGAATGTGCTTGCTTACAGCAACGTGCTATATGTTCTGAATGCCAGAATTGGGAATCTGTGTCAAAACTTTGTTAGGAATTATGTGATCCTTACTAGCTGGAAGTAAGGGAGTTGGGGCATGAAGTTATTTCTAGGAGTTGGACACATACCAAGTTTAGCTCAGTTCTGGGCATCTTTGAAAGTCCTATACAAACTTCTTCCTACATAGTAACTTGCAACTTTGAATGAGAATGTGCTTGCTTACAGCAACGTGCTATATGTTCTGAATGCCCGAATTGGGAATCTGTGTCAAAACTTTGTTAGGAATTATGTGATCCTTACTAGCTGGAAGTAAGGGAGTTGGGGCATGAAGTCATTTCTAGGAGTTGGAGACATACCAAGTTTAGCTCACTTCTGGGCATCTTTGAAATACCTATACAAACTTGTTCCTACATAGTAACTTGCAACTTTGAATGAGAATGTGCTTGCTTACAGCAACGTGCTAAATGATCTGAATGCCCGCATTGGGAATCTGTCTCAAAACTTTGTAAGGAATTATGTGATCCTTACTAGATGGAAGTAAGGGAGATGGGGCATGAAGTCATTTCTAGGAGTTGGAGACATACAACGTTTAGTTCAGTTCTGGGCATCTTTGAAATACCTATACAAACTTGTTCCTACATAGTAACTTGCAACTTTGAATGAGAATGTGCTTGCTTACAGCAACGTGCTATATGTTCTGAATGCCCGAATTGGGAATCTGTGTCAAAACTTTTTTAGGAATTATGTGATCCTTACTAGCTGGAAGTAAGGGAGATGGGGCATGAAGTTATTTCTAGGAGTTGGAGACATACCAAGTTAAGCTCAGTTCTGGGCATCTTTGAAATACCTATACAAACTTGTTCCTACATAGTAACTTGCATCTTTGAATGAGAATGTGCTTGCTTACAGCAACGTGCTATATGTTCTGAATGCCCGAATTGGGAATCTGTGTCAAAACTTTGTTAGGAATTATGTGATCCTTACTAGCTGGAAGTAAGGGAGTTGGGGCATGAAGTTATTTCTAGGAGTTGGAGACATACCAAGTTTAGCTCAGTTCTGGGCATCTTTGAAAGTCCTATACAAACTTCTTCCTACATGGTAAGTTGCAACTTTGAATGAGAATGTGCTTGCGTACAGCAACGTGCTATATGTTCTGAATGCCCGAATTGGGAATCTGTGTCAAAAGTTTATTAGGAATTATGTGATCCTTACTAGCTGGAAGTAAGGGAGTTGGGGCATGAAGTCATTTCTAGGAGTTGGAGACATACCAAGTTTAGCTCAGTTCTGGGCATCTTTGAAATACCTATACAAACTTCTTCTTACATATTAACTTGCAACTTTGAATGAGAATGTGCTTGCTTACAGCAACGTGCTATATGTCCTGAATGCCCGAATTGGGAATCTGTGTCAAATCTTTGTTAGGAATTATGTGATCCTTACTAGCTGGAAGTAAGGGAGATGGGCATGAAGTTATTTCTAGGCGTTGGAGACATACAACGTTTAGCTCAGTTCTGGGCATCTTTGAAAGTCCTATACAAACTTGTTCCTACATAGTAACTTGCAACTTTGAATGAGATTGTGCTTGCTTACAGCAACGTGCTATATGTTCTGAATGCCCGAATTGGGAATCTGTGTCAAAGCTTTGTTAGGAATTATCTGATCCTTACTAGCTGGAAGTAAGGGAGATGGGGCATGAAGTTATTTCTAGGAGTTGGAAACATACCAAGTTTAGCTCAGTTCTGGGCATCTTTGAAAGTCCTATACAAACTTCTTCCTGCATGGTAACTTGCAACATTGAATGAGAATGTGCTTGCTTACAGCAACGTGCTATATGTTCTGAATGCCCGAATTGGGAATCTGTGTCAAAACTTTGTTAGGAATTATGTGATCCTTACTAGCTGGAGGTAAGGGAGTTGGGGCAAGAAGTCATTTCTAGGAGTTGGAGACATACCAAGTTTAGCTCACTTCTGGGCATCTTTGAAATACCTATACAAATATGTTCCTACATAGTAACTTGCAACTTTGAATGAGAATGTGCTTGCTTACAGCAACGTGCTATATGTTCTGAATGCCCGAATTGGGAATCTGTTTCAAAACTTTGTTAGGAATTATGTGATCCTTACAAGCTGGATTTAAGAGAGTTGGGGCATGAAGTTATTTCTAGGAGTTGGAGACATACCAAGTTTAGCTCAGTTCTGAGCATCTTTGAAATACCTCTACAAACTTGTTCCTACATAGTAACTTGCAACTTTTAATGAGAATGTGCTTGCTTACAGCAACGTGCTATATGTTCTGAATGCCCGAATTGGGAATCTGTGTCAAAAGTTTGTTAGGAATTATGTGATCATTACTAGCTGGAAGTAAGGGAGAAGTGGCATGATGTTATTTCTAGGAGTTGGAGATATACAACGTTTAGCTAAGTTCTGGGCTTCTTTGAAATACCTATACAAACTTGTTCCTACATAGTAACTTGCAACTTTGAATGAGAATGTGCTTGCTTACAGCAACGTGCTATATGTTCTGAATGCCCGAATTGGGAATCTGTGTCAAAACTTTGTTAGGATTTATGTGATCCTTACAAGCTGTAAGTAAGGGAGTTGGTGCATGAAGTTATTTCTCGGAGTTGGAGACATACCAAGTTTAGCTCAGTTCTGGGCATCTTTGAAATACCTATACAAACTTGTTCCTACATAGTAACTTGCAACTTTGAATGAGAATGTGCTTGCTTATAGCAACGTGCTATATGTTCTGAATCCCCGAATTGGGAATCTGTGTCAAAACTTTCTTAGGAATTATGTGATCCTTACTAGCTGGACGTAAGGGAGATGGGGCATGAAGTTATTTCTAGGAGTTGGAGACATACCAAGTTTAGCTCAGTTCTGGGCATCTTTGAAATACCTATACAAACTTGTTCCTACATAGTAACTTGCATCTTTGAATGAGAATGTGCTTGCTTACAGCAACGTGCTATATGTTCTGAATGCCAGAATTGGGAATCTGTGTCAAAACTTTGTTAGGAATTATGTGATCCTTACTAGCTGGAAGTAAGGGAGTTGGGGCATGAAGTTATTTCTAGGAGTTGGAGACATACCAAGTTTAGCTCAGTTCTGGGCATCTTTGAAAGTCCTATACAAACTTCTTCCTACATAGTAACTTGCAACTTTGAATGAGAATGTGCTTGCTTACAGCAACGTGCTATATGTTCTGAATGCCCGAATTGGGAATCTGTGTCAAAACTTTGTTAGGAATTATGTGATCCTTACTAGCTGGAAGTAAGGGAGTTGGGGCATGAAGTCATTTCTAGGAGTTGGAGACATACCAAGTTTAGCTCACTTCTGGGCATCTTTGAAATACCTATACAAACTTGTTCCTACATAGTAACTTGCAACTTTGAATGAGAATGTGCTTGCTTACAGCAACGTGCTAAATGATCTGAATGCCCGCATTGGGAATCTGTCTCAAAACTTTGTAAGGAATTATGTGATCCTTACTAGATGGAAGTAAGGGAGATGGGGCATGAAGTCATTTCTAGGAGTTGGAGACATACAACGTTTAGTTCAGTTCTGGGCATCTTTGAAATACCTATACAAACTTGTTCCTACATAGTAACTTGCAACTTTGAATGAGAATGTGCTTGCTTACAGCAACGTGCTATATGTTCTGAATGCCCGAATTGGGAATCTGTGTCAAAACTTTTTTAGGAATTATGTGATCCTTACTAGCTGGAAGTAAGGGAGATGGGGCATGAAGTTATTTCTAGGAGTTGGAGACATACCAAGTTAAGGTCAGTTCTGGGCATCTTTGAAATACCTATACAAACTTGTTCCTACATAGTAACTTGCATCTTTGAATGAGAATGTGCTTGCTTACAGCAACGTGCTATATGTTCTGAATGCCCGAATTGGGAATCTGTGTCAAAACTTTGTTAGGAATTATGTGATCCTTACTAGCTGGAAGTAAGGGAGTTGGGGCATGAAGTTATTTCTAGGAGTTGGAGACATACCAAGTTTAGCTCAGTTCTGGGCATCTTTGAAAGTCCTATACAAACTTCTTCCTACATGGTAAGTTGCAACTTTGAATGAGAATGTGCTTGCGTACAGCAACGTGCTATATGTTCTGAATGCCCGAATTGGGAATCTGTGTCAAAAGTTTATTAGGAATTATGTGATCCTTACTAGCTGGAAGTAAGGGAGTTGGGGCATGAAGTCATTTCTAGGAGTTGGAGACATACCAAGTTTAGCTCAGTTCTGGGCTTCTTTGAAATACCTATACAAACTTCTTCTTACATAGTAACTTGCAACTTTGAATGAGAATGTGCTTGCTTACAGCAACGTGCTATATGTCCTGAATGCCCGAATTGGGAATCTGTGTCAAATCTTTGTTAGGAATTATGTGATCCTTACTAGCTGGAAGTAAGGGAGATGGGCATGAAGTTATTTCTAGGAGTTGGAGACATACAACGTTTAGCTCAGTTCTGGGCATCTTTGAAAGTCCTATACAAACTTGTTCCTACATAGTAACTTGCAACTTTGAATGAGATTGTGCTTGCTTACAGCAACGTGCTATATGTTCTGAATGCCCGAATTGGGAATCTGTGTCAAAGCTTTGTTAGGAATTATCTGATCCTTACTAGCTGGAAGTAAGGGAGATGGGGCATGAAGTTATTTCTAGGAGTTGGAAACATACCAAGTTTAGCTCAGTTCTGGGCATCTTTGAAAGTCCTATACAAACTTCTTCCTGCATGGTAACTTGCAACATTGAATGAGAATGTGCTTGCTTACAGCAACGTGCTATATGTTCTGAATGCCCGAATTGGGAATCTGTGTCAAAACTTTGTTAGGAATTATGTGATCCTTACTAGCTGGAGGTAAGGGAGTTGGGGCAAGAAGTCATTTCTAGGAGTTGGAGACATACCAAGTTTAGCTCACTTCTGGGCATCTTTGAAATACCTATACAAATATGTTCCTACATAGTAACTTGCAACTTTGAATGAGAATGTGCTTGCTTACAGCAACGTGCTATATGTTCTGAATGCCCGAATTGGGAATCTGTTTCAAAACTTTGTTAGGAATTATGTGATCCTTACAAGCTGGATTTAAGAGAGTTGGGGCATGAAGTTATTTCTAGGAGTTGGAGACATACCAAGTTTAGCTCAGTTCTGAGCATCTTTGAAATACCTCTACAAACTTGTTCCTACATAGTAACTTGCAACTTTTAATGAGAATGTGCTTGCTTACAGCAACGTGCTATATGTTCTGAATGCCCGAATTGGGAATCTGTGTCAAAAGTTTGTTAGGAATTATGTGATCATTACTAGCTGGAAGTAAGGGAGAAGTGGCATGATGTTATTTCTAGGAGTTGGAGATATACAACGTTTAGCTAAGTTCTGGGCTTCTTTGAAATACCTATACAAACTTGTTCCTACATAGTAACTTGCAACTTTGAATGAGAATGTGCTTGCTTACAGCAACGTGCTATATGTTCTGAATGCCCGAATTGGGAATCTGTGTCAAAACTTTGTTAGGATTTATGTGATCCTTACAAGCTGTAAGTAAGGGAGTTGGTGCATGAAGTTATTTCTCGGAGTTGGAGACATACCAAGTTTAGCTCAGTTCTGGGCATCTTTGAAATACCTATACAAACTTGTTCCTACATAGTAACTTGCAACTTTGAATGAGAATGTGCTTGCTTATAGCAACGTGCTATATGTTCTGAATCCCCGAATTGGGAATCTGTGTCAAAACTTTCTTAGGAATTATGTGATCCTTACTAGCTGGACGTAAGGGAGATGGGGCATGAAGTTATTACTAGGAGTTGGAGACATACCAAGTTTAGCTCAGTTCTGGGCATCTTTGAAATACCTATACAACTTGTTCCTACATAGTAACTTGCATCTTTGAATGAGAATGTGCTTGCTTACAGCAACGTGCTATATGTTCTGAATGCCAGAATTGGGAATCTGTGTCAAAACTTTGTTAGGAATTATGTGATCCTTACTAGCTGGAAGTAAGGGAGTTGGGGCATGAAGTTATTTCTAGGAGTTGGAGACATACCAAGTTTAGCTCAGTTCTGGGCATCTTTGAAAGTCCTATACAAACTTCTTCCTACATAGTAACTTGCAACTTTGAATGAGAATGTGCTTGCTTACAGCAACGTGCTATATGTTCTGAATGCCCGAATTGGGAATCTGTGTCAAAACTTTGTTAGGAATTATGTGATCCTTACTAGCTGGAAGTAAGGGAGTTGGGGCATGAAGTCATTTCTAGGAGTTGGAGACATACCAAGTTTAGCTCACTTCTGGGCATCTTTGAAATACCTATACAAACTTGTTCCTACATAGTAACTTGCAACTTTGAATGAGAATGTGCTTGCTTACAGCAACGTGCTAAATGATCTGAATACCCGCATTGGGAATCTGTCTCAAAACTTTGTAAGGAATTATGTGATCCTTACTAGATGGAAGTAAGGGAGATGGGGCATGAAGTCATTTCTAGGAGTTGGAGACATACAAAGTTTAGTTCAGTTCTGGGCATCTTTGAAATACCTATACAAACTTGTTCCTACATAGTAACTTGCAACTTTGAATGAGAATGTGCTTGCTTACAGCAACGTGCTATATGTTCTGAATGCCCGAATTGGGAATCTGTGTCAAAACTTTTTTAGGAATTATGTGATCCTTACTAGCTGGAAGTAAGGGAGATGGGGCATGAAGTTATTTCTAGGAGTTGGAGACATACCAAGTTAAGGTCAGTTCTGGGCATCTTTGAAATACCTATACAAACTTGTTCCTACATAGTACTTGCAACTTTGAATGAGAATGTGCTTGCTTACAGCAACGTGCTATATGTTCTGAATGCCCGAATTGGGAATCTGTGTCAAAACTTTGTTAGGAATTATGTGATCCTTACTAGCTGGAAGTAAGGGAGTTGGGGCATGAAGTTATTTCTAGGAGTTGGAGACATACCAAGTTTAGCTCAGTTCTGGGCATCTTTGAAAGTCCTATACAAACTTCTTCCTACATGGTAAGTTGCAACTTTGAATGAGAATGTGCTTGCGTACAGCAACGTGCTATATGTTCTGAATGCCCGAATTGGGAATCTGTGTCAAAAGTTTATTAGGAATTATGTGATCCTTACTAGCTGGAAGTAAGGGAGTTGGGGCATGAAGTCATTTCTAGGAGTTGGAGACATACCAAGTTTAGCTCAGTTCTGGGCTTCTTTGAAATACCTATACAAACTTCTTCTTACATAGTAACTTGCAACTTTGAATGAGAATGTGCTTGCTTACAGCAACGTGCTATATGTCCTGAATGCCCGAATTGGGAATCTGTGTCAAATCTTTGTTAGGAATTATGTGATCCTTACTAGCTGGAAGTAAGGGAGATGGGCATGAAGTTATTTCTAGGAGTTGGAGACATACAACGTTTAGCTCAGTTCTGGGCATCTTTGAAAGTCCTATACAAACTTGTTCCTACATAGTAACTTGCAACTTTGAATGAGATTGTGCTTGCTTACAGCAACGTGCTATATGTTCTGAATGCCCGAATTGGGAATCTGTGTCAAAGCTTTGTTAGGAATTATCTGATCCTTACTAGCTGGAAGTAAGGGAGATGGGGCATGAAGTTATTTCTAGGAGTTGGAAACATACCAAGTTTAGCTCAGTTCTGGGCATCTTTGAAAGTCCTATACAAACTTCTTCCTGCATGGTAACTTGCAACATTGAATGAGAATGTGCTTGCTTACAGCAACGTGCTATATGTTCTGAATGCCCGAATTGGGAATCTGTGTCAAAACTTTGTTAGGAATTATGTGATCCTTACTAGCTGGAGGTAAGGGAGTTGGGGCAAGAAGTCATTTCTAGGAGTTGGAGACATACCAAGTTTAGCTCACTTCTGGGCATCTTTGAAATACCTATACAAATATGTTCCTACATAGTAACTTGCAACTTTGAATGAGAATGTGCTTGCTTACAGCAACGTGCTATATGTTCTGAATGCCCGAATTGGGAATCTGTTTCAAAACTTTGTTAGGAATTATGTGATCCTTACAAGCTGGATTTAAGAGAGTTGGGGCATGAAGTTATTTCTAGGAGTTGGAGACATACCAAGTTTAGCTCAGTTCTGAGCATCTTTGAAATACCTCTACAAACTTGTTCCTACATAGTAACTTGCAACTTTTAATGAGAATGTGCTTGCTTACAGCAACGTGCTATATGTTCTGAATGCCCGAATTGGGAATCTGTGTCAAAAGTTTGTTAGGAATTATGTGATCATTACTAGCTGGAAGTAAGGGAGAAGTGGCATGATGTTATTTCTAGGAGTTGGAGATATACAACGTTTAGCTAAGTTCTGGGCTTCTTTGAAATACCTATACAAACTTGTTCCTACATAGTAACTTGCAACTTTGAATGAGAATGTGCTTGCTTACAGCAACGTGCTATATGTTCTGAATGCCCGAATTGGGAATCTGTGTCAAAACATTGTTAGGATTTATGTGATCCTTACAAGCTGTAAGTAAGGGAGTTGGTGCATGAAGTTATTTCTCGGAGTTGGAGACATACCAAGTTTAGCTCAGTTCTGGGCATCTTTGAAATACCTATACAAACTTGTTCCTACATAGTAACTTGCAACTTTGAATGAGAATGTGCTTGCTTACAGCAACGTGCTAAATGTTCTGAATGCCCGCATTGGGAATCTGTCTCAAAACTTTGTTAGGAATTATGTGATCCTTACTAGATGGAAGTAAGGGAGATGGGGCATGAAGTTATATCTAGGACTTGGAGACATAAAACGAGTAGCTCAGTTCTAGGCATCTTTGAAATACCTATACAAACTTGTTCCTACATAGTAACTTGCAACTTTGAATGAGAATGTGCTTGCTTACAGCAACGTGCTATATGTTCTGAATGCCCGAATTGGGAATCTGTGTCAAAACTTTGTTAGGAATTATGTGATCCTTACGAGCTAGAAGTAAGGGAGATGGGGCATGAAGTTATTTCTAGGAGTTGGACACATACCAAGTTTAGCACCGTTCGGGGCATCTTTGAAATACCTATACAAACTTGTTCCTACATAGTAACTTGCAACTTTGAATGAGAATGTGCTTGCTTACAGCAACGTGCTATATGTTCTGAATGCCCGAATTGGGAATCTGTGTCAAAAGTTTGTTAGGAATTATGTGATCCTTACTAGCTGGAAGTAAGGGAGATGGGGCATGAAGTTATTTCTAGGAGTTGGAGACACACCAAGTTTAGCTCAGTTCTGGGCATCTTTGAAATACCTATACAAACTTGTTCCTACATAGTAACTTGCTACTTGGAATGAGAAAGTGATTGCTTAAAGCAACGTGCTATATGTTCTGAATGCCCGAATTGGGAATCTGTGTCAAAACTTTGTTTGGAATTATGTGATCCTTACTAGCTGGAAGTAACGGAGATGGGGCATGAAGTTATTTCTAGGATTTGGAGACATCACAAGTTTAGCTCAGTTCTGGGCTTCTTTGAAATACCTATACAAACTTGTTCCTACATAGTAACTTGCTACTTGGAATGAGAAAATATCTGCGTAAAGCAACGTGCTATATGTTCTGATTGCCCGAATTCGGAATCTGTGTCAAAACTTTGTTAGGAATTATGTGATCCTTACTAGCTGGAAGTGAGGGAGATGGGGCCTGAAGATATTTCTAGGAGTTGGAGACACACCATGTTTAGCTCAGTTCTGGGCAGCTTTGAAATACCTATAGAAACTTGTTCCTACATACTAACTTGCAACTTTGAATGAGAATGTGCTTGCTTTCAGCAACGTGCTATATGTTCTGAATGCCCGAAGGGGGAATCAGTGTCAAAACTTTGTTAGGAATTATGTGATCCTTTCAAGCTGGAAGTAAGGGAGATGGGGCATGAAGTTATTTCTAGGAGTGGGAGACATACCAAGTTTAGCTCAGTTCTGGGCATCTTTGAAATAGCTATACAAACTTGTCTCTGCATAGTAACTTTCTACTTGGAATGAGAAAATGTTTGCTTAAAGCAACGTGCTATATGTTCTGAATGCCCGAATTGGGAATGTGTGTCAAAACTTTGTTAGGAATTATGTGATCCTTACTAGCTGGAAGTGAGGGAGATGGGGCCTGAAGTTATTTCTAGGAGTTGGAGACATACCAAGTTTAGCTCACTTCTGGGGATCTTTGAATGTCCTATACAAACTTGCTCCTACATAGTAACTTGCAACTTTGAATGAGAATGTGCTTGCTTACAGCAACGTGCTATATGTTCTGAATGCCCGAAATGGGAATCTGTGTCAAAACTTTGTTAGGAATTATGTGATACTTACTAGCTGGAAGTACTGGAGATGGGGCATGAAGTTATTTCTTGGAGTTGGAGACATAGCAAGTTTAGCTCAGTTCTGGGCATCTTTGAAATACCTATACAAACTTGTTCCTACCTAGTAACTTGCAACTTTGAATGAGAATGTGCTTGCTTACAGCAACGTGCTATATGTTCTGAATGCCCGAATTGGGAATCTGTGTCAAAACTTTGTTAAGGATTATGTGATCCTTACAAGCTGGAGTAAGGGAGATGGGGCATGAAGTTATTTCTAGGAGTTGGAGACATACCCAGTTTAGCTCAGTTCTCGACATATTTGAAATACCTATACAAACTTGTTTCTACATTGTAACTTGCAACTTGGAATGAGAAAGTACTTGCTTAAAGCAACGTCCTATATGTTATGAATGACCGAATTGGGAAGCTCCGTCAAATCTTTGTTAGAAATTATGTGATCCTTACTAGCTGGAAGTAAGGGAAATGGGGCATGAAATTATTTCTATGAGTTGGAGACATACCAAGTTTATCTCAATTCTCGGCATCTTTGAAAGTCCTGTACAAACGTGTTCCTACATAGTAACTTGCTATTTGGAATGAGACAGTGTTTGCTTACAGCAACGTGCTATATGTTCTGAATGCCCGAATTGGGAATCTGTGTCAAAACATTGTTAGGAATAATGTGATCCTTACTAGACGGAAGTAAGGGAGATGGGGCATGAAGTTTTTTCTAGTAGTTGGAGACATACCATGTTTAGCTCAGTTCTGGGCATCTTTGATATACCTATACAAACGTGTTCCTACATAGTAACTTGCTACTGGAATGTGAAAGTGCTTACTTAAAGCAACGTGCTATATGTTCTGAATGCCCGAATTGGGAATCTGTGTCAAAACTTTGTTAGGAATTATGTGATCCTTACTAGCTGGAAGTTAGGGAGATGGGACATGAAGTTATTTCTAGGAGTTGGAGACATACCAAGTTTAACTCAGTTCTGGGCATCTTTGAAATACCTATACAAACTTGTTCCTACATAGTAACTTGCAACTTTGAATGAGAATGTGCTTGCTTAAAGCAACGTGCTATATGTTCTGAATGCCCGAATTGTGAATGTGTGTCAAATCTTTGTTAGGAATTATGTGATCCTTACTAGCTGGAAGTAAGGGAGATGGGGCATGAAGTTATTTCTCGGAGTTGGAGACATACCAAGTTTACCTCAGTTCTGGGCATCTTTGAAATACCTATACAAACTTGTTCCTACATAGTAACTTGCTACTTGGATTGAGAAAGTGCTTGCTTACAACAACGTGCTATATGTTCTGAATGCCCGAATTGGGAATCAGTGTCAAAACTTTGTTAGGAATTATGTGATCCTTACAAGCTGGAAGTAAGGG
This sequence comes from Diceros bicornis minor, assembly GCF_020826845.1. NCBI lineage: Eukaryota > Metazoa > Chordata > Mammalia > Perissodactyla > Rhinocerotidae > Diceros > Diceros bicornis. Next base: position 407,816 of record NW_026691086.1, on the reverse strand, counting down.
AGATGGGGCATGAAGTTATTTCTAGGAGTGGGAGACATACCAAGTTTAGCTCAGTTCTGGGCATCTTTGAAATAGCTATACAAAATTGTCTCTGCATAGTAACTTTCTACTTGGAATGAGAAAATGTTTGCTTAAAGCAACGTGCTATATGTTCTGAATGCCCGAATTGGGAATGTGTGTCAAAACTTTGTTAGGAATTATGTGATCCTTACTAGCTGGAAGTGAGGGAGATGGGGCCTGAAGTTATTTCTAGGAGTTGGAGACATACCAAGTTTAGCTCACTTCTGGGGATCTTTGAATGTCCTATACAAACTTGCTCCTACATAGTAACTTGCAACTTTGAATGAGAATGTGCTTGCTTACAGCAACGTGCTATATGATCTGAATGCCCGAATTGTGAATGTGTGTCAAAACTTTGTTAGGAATTATGTGATCCTTACTAGCTGGAAGTAAGGGAGATGGGGCATGAAGTTATTTCTCGGAGTTGGAGACATACCAAGTTTAACTCAGTTCTGGGCATCTTTGAAATACCTATACAAACTTGTTCCTACATGGTAACTTGCAACTTTGAATGAGAAAGTGCTTGCTTTCAGCAACGTGCTATATGTTCTGAATGCCCGAATTGGGAATCAGTGTCAAAACTTTGTTAGGAATTATGTGATCCTTACAAGCTGGAAGTAAGGGAGATGGGGCATGAAGTTATTTCTAGGAGTGGGAGACATACCAAGTTTAGCTCAGTTCTGGGAATCTTTGAAATAGCTATACAAACTTGTCTCTGCATAGTAACTTTCTACTTGGAATGAGAAAATGTTTGCTTAAAGCAACGTGCTATATGTTCTGAATGCCCGAATTGGGAATGTGTGTCAAAACTTTGTTAGGAATTATGTGATCCTTACTAGCTGGAAGTGAGGGAGATGGGGCCTGAAGTTATTTCTAGGAGTTGGAGACATACCAAGTTTAGCTCACTTCTTGGGATCTTTGAAAGTCCTATACAAACTTGCTCCTACATAGTAACTTGCAACTTTGAATGAGAATGTGCTTGCTTACAGCAACGTGCTATATGTTCTGAATGCCCGAATTGGGAATCTGTGTCAAAACTTTGTTAGGAAATATGTGGTCCTCACTAGCTGGAGGTAAGTCAGATGGGGCGTCAAGTTATTTCTAGGAGTTGAGGACATACTAATTATAGCTCAGTTCTGGGCATCTTTGAAATACCTATACAAACTTTTTCCTACATAGTAACTTGCTACTTGGAATGAGAAGGTGCTTGCTTAAAGCAACGTGCTATATGTTCTGAATGCCCGAATTAGGAATCTGTGTCTAAACTTTGTTAGGACTTATGTGATCCTTACTAGCTGGAAGTAAGGGAGATGGGGCTTCAAGTTATTTCTAGGAGTTGTAGACATACCAAGTTTAGCTCAGTTCTGGGCATCTTTGAAAAACCTATACAAACTTGTTCCTACACAGTAACTTGCTACTTGGAATGAGAAAGTGCTTGCTTAAAGCAATGTGCTATATGTTCTGAATGCCCGAAATGGGAATCTGTGTCAAAAGTTTGTTAGGAATTATGTGATGCTTACTAGCTGGAAGTACTGGAGATGGGCATGAAGTTATTTCTAGGAGTTGGAGACACACCAAGTTTAGCTCAGTTCTGGGCATCTTTGAAATACCTATACAAACTTGTTCCTACATAGTAACTTGCTACTTGGAATGAGAAAGTGCTTACTTAAAACAACGTGCTATATGTTCTGAATGCCCGAATTTGGAATCTGTGTGAAAATTTTGTTAGGAATTATGTGATCCTTACTAGCTGGAAGTAAGGGAGATGGGGCATGAAGTTATTTCTAGAGGTTGGACACATACCAAGTTTAGCTCAGTTCTGGAAATCTTTGAAATACCTATACAAACTTGTTCCTACATAGTAACTTGCAACTTTGAATGAGAATGTGCTTGCTTACAGCAACGTGCTATATGTTCTGAATGCCCGAATTGGGAATCTGTGTTAAAATATGTTAGAAATTAAGTGATCCTTACTAGATGGAAGTAAGGGAGATGGGGCATGAAGTTATTTCTAGGAGTTGGAGACATACAACGTTTAGCTCAGTTCTGGGCATCTTTGAAATACCTATACAAACTTGTTCCTACATAGTAACTTGCAACTTTGATTGAGAAAGTGCTTGCTTACAGCAACGTGCTACATGTTCTGAATGTCCGAATTGGGAATCTGTGTCAAAACTTTGTTAGGAATTATGTGATCCTTACTAGCTGGAAGTAAGGGAGATGGGGCATGAAGTTATTTCTAGGAGTTGGAGACATACAACGTTTAGCTCAGTTCTGGGCATCTTTGAAATGCCTATACAAACTTATTCCTACATAGTAACTTGCAACTTTGAATGAGAATGTGCTTGCTTACAGCAACGTGCTATATGTTCTGAATGCCCGAATTGGGAATCTGTGTCAAAACATTGTTTGGAATTATGTGATCCTTACTAGCTGGAAGTAAGGGAGATGGGGCATGAAGTTATGTCTAGGAGTTGGAGACATACCAAGTTAAGCTCAGTTCTGGGCATCTTTGAAATACCTATACAAACTTGTTCCTACATAGTAACTTGCATCTTTGAATGAGAATGTGCTTGCTTACAGCAACGTGCTATATGTTCTGAATGCCCGATTTGGAATCTGTTTCAAAACTTTGTTAGGAATTATGTGATCCTTACTAGCTGGAAGTAAGGGAGTTGGGGCATGAAGTTATTTCTAGAGGTAGGACACATACCAAGTTTAGCTCAGTTCTGGGCATCTTTGAAATACCTATACAAACTTGTTCCTACATAGTAACTTGCAACTTTGAATGAGAATGTGCTTGCTTACAGCAACGTGCTATATGTTCTGAATGCCCGAATTGGGAATCTCTGTCAAAACTTTGTTAGGAATTATGTGATCCTTACTAGATGGAAGTAAGAGAGATGGGGCATGAAGTTATTTCTAGGAGCTGGAGACATACAACGTTTAGCTCAGTTCTGGGCATCTTTGAAATACCTATAAAAAACTTGTTCCTACATAGTAACTTGCAACTTAGAATGAGAATGTGCTTGCTTACAGCAACGTGCTATATGTTCTGAATGCCCGAATTGGGAATCTGTGTCAAAACTTTGTTAGGAATTATGTGATCCTTACTAGATGGAAGTAAGGGAGTTGGGGCATGAAGTTATTTCTAGAGGTTGGACACATACGAAGTTTAGCTCAGTTCTGGACATCTTTGAAATACGTATACAAACTTGTTCCTACATAATAACCTGCAACTTTGAATGAGAATATGCTTGCTTACAGCAACGTGCTATATGTTCTGAATGCCCGAATTGGGAATCAGTATCAAAAATTTGTTAGAAATTATGTGATCCTTACTAGCTGGAAGTAAGGGAGATGGGACATGAAGTTATATCTAGGAGTTGGAGACATACAACGTTTAACTCAGCTCTGGGCATCTTTGAAATACCTAAACAAACTTGTTCCTACATAGAAACTTGCAACTTTGAATGAGAATGTGCTTGCTTACAGCAACGTGCTATATGTTCTGAATGCACGAATTAGGAATCTGTGTCAAAACTTTGTTAGGAATTATGTGATCCTTGCTAGCTGGAAGTAAGGGAGATGGGGCATGAAGTTATTTCTAGGAGTTGGAGACATACAACGTTTAGCTCAGTTCTGGGCATCTTTGAAATACCTATACAAACTTGTTCCTACATAGTAACTTGCATCTTTGAATGAGAATGTGCTTGCTTACAGCAACGTGCTACATGTTCTGAATGCCCGAATTGGGAATCTGTGTCAAAACTTTGTTAGGAATTATGTGATCCTTACCAGCTGGAAGTAAGGGAGTTGGGGCAAGAAGTCATTTCTAGGAGTTGGAGACATACCAAGTTTAGCTCAGTTCTGGGCATCTTTGAAATACCTCTACAAACTTGTTCCTACATAGTAACTTGCAACTTTGAATGAGAATGTGCTTGCTTACAGCAACGTGCTATATGTTCTGAATGCCCGAATTGGGAATCTGTGTCAAAAGTTTGTTAGGAATTATGTGATCCTTACTAGCTGGAAGTAAGGGAGATGTGGCATGAAGTTATTTCTAGGAGTTGGAGATATACAACGTTTAGCTCAGTTCTGGGCATCTTTGAAATACCTATACAAACTGGTTCCTACATAGTAACTTGCAACTTTGAATGAGAATGTGCTTGCTTACAGCAACGTGCTATATGTTCTGAATGCCCGAACTGGGAATCTTTGTCAAATCTTTGTTAGGAATTATGTGATCCTTACTAGCTGGAAGTAAGGGAGTTGGGGCATGAAGTTATTTCTAGAGGTAGGACACATACCAAGTTTAGCTCAGTTCTGGGCATCTTTGAAATACCTATACAAACTTGTTTCTACATAGTAACTTGCAACTTAGAATGAGAATGTGCTTGCTTACAGCAACGTGCAATATGTTCTGAATACCCGAATTGGGAATCTGTGTCAAAACTTTGTTAGGAATTATGTGATCCTTACTAGATGGAAGTAAGGGAGTTGGGGCATGAAGTTATTTCTAGAGGTTGGACACATACCAAGTTTAGCTCAGTTCTGGAATTCTTTGAAATACCTATACAAACTTGTTCCTACATAGTAACTTGCAACTTTGAATGAGAATGTGCTTGCTTACAGCAACGTGCTATATGTTCTGAATGCCCGAATTGGGAATCTGTGTTAAAATATGTTAGAAATTAAGTGATCCTTACTAGATGGAAGTAAGGGAGATGGGGCATGAAGTTATTTCTAGGAGTTGGAGACATACAACGTTTAGCTCAGTTCTGGGCATCTTTGAAATACCTATACAAACTTGTTCCTACATAGTAACTTGCAACTTTGATTGAGAAAGTGCTTGATTACAGCAACGTGCTACATGTTCTGAATGTCCGAATTGGGAATCTGTGTCAAAACTTTGTTAGGAATTATGTGATCCTTACTAGCTGGAAGTAAGGGAGATGGGGCATGAAGTTATTTCTAGGAGTTGGAGACATACAACGTTTAGCTCAGTTCTGGGCATCTTTGAAATGCCTATACAAACTTGTTCCTACATAGTAACTTGCAACTTTGAATGAGAATGTGCTTGCTTACAGCAACGTGCTATATGTTCTGAATGCCCGAATTGGGAATCTGTGTCAAAACATTGTTAGGAATTATGTGATCCTTACTAGCTGGATGTAAGGGAGATGGGGAATGAAGTTATGTCTGGGAGTTGGAGACATACCAAGTTAAGCTCAGTTCTGGGCATCTTTGAAATACCTATACAAACTTGTTCCTACATAGTAACTTGCATCTTTGAATGAGAATGTGCTTGCTTACAGCAACGTGCTATATGTTCTGAATGCCCGATGTGGAATCTGTTTCAAAACTTTGTTAGGAATTATGTGATCCTTACTAGCTGGAAGTAAGGGAGTTGGGGCATGAAGTTATTTCTAGGAGTTGGAGACATACCAAGTTTAGCTCAGTTCTGGGCATCTTTGAAAGTCCTATACAAACTTCTTCCTACATGGTAAGTTGCAACTTTGAATGAGAATGTGCTTGCTTACAGCAACGTGCTATATGTTCTGAATGCCCGAATTGGGAATCTGTGTCAAAACTTTGTTAGGAATTATGTGATCCTTACTAGCTGGCAGTAAGGGAGATGGGGCATGAAGTTATTTCTAGGAGTTGGAGACATACCAAGTTTAGCTCAGTTCTGGGAATCTTTGAAATACCTATACAAACTTGTTCCTACATAGTAACTTGCATCTTTGAATGAGAATGTGCTTGCTTACAGCAACGTGCTACATGTTCTGAATGCCCGAATTGGGAATCTGTGTAAAAACTTTGTTAGGAATTATGTGATCCTTACAAGCTGGAAGTAAGGGAGTTGGAGCAAGAAGTCATTTCCAGGAGTTGGAGACATACCAAGTTTAGCTCAGTTCTGGGCATCTTTGAAATACCTATACAAACTTGTTCCTACATAGTAACTTGCAACTTTGAATGAGAATGTGCTTGCTTACAGCAACGTGCTATATGTTCTGAATGCCCGAATTGGGAATCTGTGTCAAAAGTTTGTTAGGAATTATGTGATCCTTACTAGCTGGAAGTAAGGGAGTTGGGGCATGAAGTTATTTCTAGAGGTAAGACACATACCAAGTTTAGCTCAGTTCTGGGCATCTTTGAAATACCTATACAAACTTGTTCCTACATAGTAACTTGCAACTTTGAATGAGAATGTGCTTGCTTACAGCAACGTGCTATATGTTCTGAATGCCCGAATTGGGAATCTGTGTCAAAACTTTGTTAGGAATTATGTGATCCTTACTAGATGGAAGTAAGAGAGATGGGGCATGAAGTTATTTCTAGGAGCTGGAGACATACAACGTTTAGCTCAGTTCTGGGCATCTTTGAAATACCTATAAAAAACTTGTTCCTACATAGTAACTTGCAACTTAGAATGAGAATGTGCTTGCTTACAGCAACGTGCTATATGTTCTGAATGCCCGAATTGGGAATCTGTGTCAAAACTTTGTTAGGAATTATGTGATCCTTAGAGATGGAAGTAAGGGAGTTGGGGCATGAAGTTATTTCTAGAGGTTGAACACATACCAAGTTTAGCTCAGTTCTGGACATCTTTGAAATACGTATACAAACTTGTTCCTACATAGTAACTTGCAACTTTGAATGAGAATGTGCTTGCTTACAGCAACGTGCTATATGTTCTGAATGCCCGAATTGGGAATCTGTGTTAAAACTTTGTTAGGAATTAAGTGATCCTTACTAGATGGAAGTAAGGGAGATGGGGCATGAAGTTATTTCTAGGAGTTGGAGACATACAACGTTTAGCTCAGTTCTGGGCATCTTTGAAATACCTATACAAACTTGTTCCTACATAGTAAATTGCAACTTTGATTAAGAAAGTGCTTGCTTACAGCAACGTGCTACATGTTCTGAATGTCCGAATTGGGAATCTGTGTCAAAACTTTGTTAGGAATTATGTGATCCTTACTAGCTGGAAGTAAGTGAGATGGGGCATGAAGTCATTTGTAGGTGTTGGAGACATACAACGTTTAGCTCAGTTCTGGGCATCTTTGAAATACCTATACAAACTTGTTCCTACATAGTAACTTGCAACTTTGAATGAGAATGTGCTTGCTTACAGCAACGTGCTATATGTTCTGAATGCCCGAATTGGGAATCTGTGTCAAAAGTTTGTTAGGAATTATGTGATCCTTACTAGCTGGAAGTAAGGGAGATGGGGCATGAAGTTATTTCTAGAAGTTGGACACACACCAAGTTTTGCTCAGTTCTGGGCATCTTTGAAATACCTATACAAACTTGTTCCTACATAATAACCTGCAACTTTGAATGAGAATCTGCTTGCTCACAGCAACGTGCTATATGTTCTGAATGCCCGAATTGGGAATCAGTATCAAAAATTTGTTAGAAATTATGTGATCCTTACTAGCTGGAAGTAAGGGAGATGGGACATGAAGTCATATCTAGGAGTTGGAGACATACAACGTTTAGCTCAGCTATGGGCATCTTTGAAATACCTATACAAACTCGTTCCTACATAGAAACTTGTAACTTTGAATGAGAATGTGCTTGCTTACAGCAACGTGCTATATGTTCTGAATGCACGAATTAGGAAATTGTGTCAAAAGTTTGTTAGGAATTATGTGATCCTTGCTAGCTGGAAGTAAGGGAGATGGGGCATGAAGTTATTTCTAGGAGTTGGAGACATACAACGTTTATCTCAGTTCTGGGCATCTTTGAAATACCTATACAAACTTGTTCCTACATAGTAACTTGCAACTTTGAATGAGAATGTGCTTGCTTACAGCAACGTGCTATATGTTCTGAATGCCCGATTTGAGAATCTGTGTCAAAACTTTGTTAGGAATTATGTGATCCTTACTAGCTGGAAGTAAGGGAGTTGGGGCATGAAGTTATTTCTAGGAGTTGGAGACATACCAAGTTTAGCTCAGTTCTGGGCATCTTTGAAAGTCCTATACAAACTTCTTCCTACATGGTAAGTTGCAACATTGAATGAGAATGTGCTTGCTTACAGCAACGTGCTATATGTTCTGAATGCCCGAATTGGGAATCTGTGTCAAAATTTTATTAGGAATTATGTGATCCTTACTAGCTGGAAGTAAGGGAGTTGGGGCATGAAGTCATTTCTAGGAGTTGGAGACATACCAAGTTTAGCTCAGTTCTGGGCATCTTTGAAATACCTATACAAACTTCTTCTTACATAGTAACTTGCAACTTTGAATGAGAATGTGCTTGCTTACAGCAACGTGCTATATGTTCTGAATGCCCGAATTGGGAATCTGTGTCAAATCTTTGTTAGGAATTATGTGATCCTTACTAGCTGGAAGTAAGGGAGATGGGCATGAAGTTATTTCTAGGAGTTGGAGACATACAACGTTTAGCTCAGTTCTGGGCATCTTTGAAAGTCCTATACAAACTTGTTCCTGCATAGTAACTTGCAACTTTGAACGAGATTGTGCTTGCTTACAGCAACGTGCTATATGTTCTGAATGCTCGAATTGGGAATCTGTGTCTAAGCTTTGTTAGGAATTATCTGATCCTTACTAGCTGGAAGTAAGGGACATGGGGCATGAAGTTATTTCTATTAGTTGGAGAAATACCAAGTTTAGCTCAGTTCTGGGCATCTATGAAAGTCCTATACAAACTTCTTCCTGCATGGTAACTTGCAACATTGAATGAGAATGTGCTTGCTTACAGCAACGTGCTATATGTTCTGAATGCCCGAATTGGGAATCTGTGTCAAAACTTTGTTAGGAATTATGTGATCCTTACTAGCTGGAGGTAAGGGAGTTGGGGCAAGAAGTCATTTCTAGGAGTTGGAGACATACCAAGTTTAGCTCAGTTCTGGGCATCTTTGAAATACCTATACAAACTTGTTCCTACATAGTAACTTGCAACTTTTAATGAGAATGTGCTTGCTTACAGCAACGTCCTATATGTTCTGAATGCCCGAATTGGGAATCTGTGTCAAAACTTTGTTAGGAATTATGTGATCCTTACTAGCTGGAAGTAAGGGAGTTGGGGCATGAAGTTATTTCTAGGAGTTGGAGACATACCAAGTTTAGCTCACTTCTGGGCATCTTTGAAATACCTATACAAATATGTTCCTACATAGTAACTTGCAACTTTGAATGAGAATGTGCTTGCTTACAGCAACGTGCTATATGTTCTGAATGCCCGAATTGGGAATCTGTTTCAAAACTTTGTTAGGAATTATGTGATCCTTACAAGCTGGAAGTAAGAGAGTTGGGGCATTAAGTTCTTTATAGGAGTTGGAGACATACCAAGTTTAGCTCAGTTCTGAGCATCTTTGAAATACCTCTACAAACTTGTTCCTAAATAGTAACTTGCAACTTTTAATGAGAATGTTCTTGCTTACAGCAACGTGCTATATGTTCTGAATGCCCGAATTGGGAATCTGTGTCAAAAGTTTGTTAGGAATTATGTGATCATTACTAGCTGGAAGTAAGGGAGAAGTGGCATGATGTTATTTCTAGGAGTTGGAGATATACAACGTTTAGCTCAGTTCTGGGCTTCTTTGAAATACCTATACAAACTTGTTCCTACATAGTAACTTGCAACTTTGAATGAGAATGTGCTTGCTTACAGCAACGTGCTATATGTTCTGAATGCCCGAATTGGGAATCTGTGTCAAAACTTTGTTAGGATTTATGTGATCCTTACAAGCTGTAAGTAAGGGAGTTGGTGCATGAAGTTATTTCTCGGAGTTGGAGACATACCAAGTTTAGCTCAGTTCTGGGCATCTTTGAAATACCTATACAAACTTGTTCCTACATAGTAACTTGCAACTTTGAATGAGAATGTGCTTGCTTACAGCAACGTGCTAAATGTTCTGAATGCCCGCATTGGGAATCTGTCTCAAAACTTTGTTAGGAATTATGTGATCCTTACTAGATGGAAGTAAGGGAGATGGGGCATGAAGTTATATCTAGGACTTGGAGACATAAAACGAGTAGCTCAGTTCTGGGAATCTTTGAAATACCTATACAAACTTGTTCCTACATAGTAACTTGCAACTTTGAATGAGAATGTGCTTGCTTACAGCAACGTGCTATATGTTCTGAATGCCCGAATTGGGAATCTGTGTCAAAACTTTGTTAGGAATTATGTGATCCTTACGAGCTAGAAGTAAGGGAGATGGGGCATGAAGTTATTTCTAGGAGTTGGACACATACCAAGTTTAGCACCGCTCGGGGCATCTTTGAAATACCTATACAAACTTGTTCCTACATAGTAACTTGCAACTTTGAATGAGAATGTGCTTGCTTATAGCAACGTGCTATATGTTCTGAATGCCCGAATTGGGAATCTGTGTCAAAACTTTGTTAGGAATTATGTGATCCTTACTAGCTGGAAGTAAGGGAGATGGGGCATGAAGTTATTTCTAGGAGTTGGAGACATACCAAGTTTAGCTCAGTTCTGGGCATCTTTGAAATACCTATACAAACTTGTTCCTACATAGTAACTTGCATCTTTGAATGAGAATGTGCTTGCTTACAGCAACGTGCTATATGTTCTGAATGCCAGAATTGGGAATCTGTGTCAAAACTTTGTTAGGAATTATGTGATCCTTACTAGCTGGAAGTAAGGGAGTTGGGGCATGAAGTTATTTCTAGGAGTTGGACACATACCAAGTTTAGCTCAGTTCTGGGCATCTTTGAAAGTCCTATACAAACTTCTTCCTACATAGTAACTTGCAACTTTGAATGAGAATGTGCTTGCTTACAGCAACGTGCTATATGTTCTGAATGCCCGAATTGGGAATCTGTGTCAAAACTTTGTTAGGAATTATGTGATCCTTACTAGCTGGAAGTAAGGGAGTTGGGGCATGAAGTCATTTCTAGGAGTTGGAGACATACCAATTTTAGCTCACTTCTGGGCATCTTTGAAATACCTATACAAACTTGTTCCTACATAGTAACTTGCAACTTTGAATGAGAATGTGCTTGCTTACAGCAACGTGCTAAATGATCTGAATGCCCGCATTGGGAATCTGTCTCAAAACTTTGTAAGGAATTATGTGATCCTTACTAGATGGAAGTAAGGGAGATGGGGCATGAAGTCATTTCTAGGAGTTGGAGACATACAACGTTTAGTTCAGTTCTGGGCATCTTTGAAATACCTATACAAACTTGTTCCTACATAGTAACTTGCAACTTTGAATGAGAATGTGCTTGCTTACAGCAACGTGCTATATGTTCTGAATGCCCGAATTGGGAATCTGTGTCAAAACTTTTTTAGGAATTATGTGATCCTTACTAGCTGGAAGTAAGGGAGATGGGGCATGAAGTTATTTCTAGGAGTTGGAGACATACCAAGTTAAGCTCAGTTCTGGGCATCTTTGAAATACCTATACAAACTTGTTCCTACATAGTAACTTGCATCTTTGAATGAGAATGTGCTTGCTTACAGCAACGTGCTATATGTTCTGAATGCCCGAATTGGGAATCTGTGTCAAAACTTTGTTAGGAATTATGTGATCCTTACTAGCTGGAAGTAAGGGAGTTGGGGCATGAAGTTATTTCTAGGAGTTGGAGACATACCAAGTTTAGCTCAGTTCTGGGCATCTTTGAAAGTCCTATACAAACTTCTTCCTACATGGTAAGTTGCAACTTTGAATGAGAATGTGCTTGCGTACAGCAACGTGCTATATGTTCTGAATGCCCGAATTGGGAATCTGTGTCAAAAGTTTATTAGGAATTATGTGATCCTTACTAGCTGGAAGTAAGGGAGTTGGGGCATGAAGTCATTTCTAGGAGTTGGAGACATACCAAGTTTAGCTCAGTTCTGGGCATCTTTGAAATACCTATACAAACTTCTTCTTACATATTAACTTGCAACTTTGAATGAGAATGTGCTTGCTTACAGCAACGTGCTATATGTCCTGAATGCCCGAATTGGGAATCTGTGTCAAATCTTTGTTAGGAATTATGTGATCCTTACTAGCTGGAAGTAAGGGAGATGGGCATGAAGTTATTTCTAGGCGTTGGAGACATACAACGTTTAGCTCAGTTCTGGGCATCTTTGAAAGTCCTATACAAACTTGTTCCTACATAGTAACTTGCAACTTTGAATGAGATTGTGCTTGCTTACAGCAACGTGCTATATGTTCTGAATGCCCGAATTGGGAATCTGTGTCAAAGCTTTGTTAGGAATTATCTGATCCTTACTAGCTGGAAGTAAGGGAGATGGGGCATGAAGTTATTTCTAGGAGTTGGAAACATACCAAGTTTAGCTCAGTTCTGGGCATCTTTGAAAGTCCTATACAAACTTCTTCCTGCATGGTAACTTGCAACATTGAATGAGAATGTGCTTGCTTACAGCAACGTGCTATATGTTCTGAATGCCCGAATTGGGAATCTGTGTCAAAACTTTGTTAGGAATTATGTGATCCTTACTAGCTGGAGGTAAGGGAGTTGGGGCAAGAAGTCATTTCTAGGAGTTGGAGACATACCAAGTTTAGCTCACTTCTGGGCATCTTTGAAATACCTATACAAATATGTTCCTACATAGTAACTTGCAACTTTGAATGAGAATGTGCTTGCTTACAGCAACGTGCTATATGTTCTGAATGCCCGAATTGGGAATCTGTTTCAAAACTTTGTTAGGAATTATGTGATCCTTACAAGCTGGATTTAAGAGAGTTGGGGCATGAAGTTATTTCTAGGAGTTGGAGACATACCAAGTTTAGCTCAGTTCTGAGCATCTTTGAAATACCTCTACAAACTTGTTCCTACATAGTAACTTGCAACTTTTAATGAGAATGTGCTTGCTTACAGCAACGTGCTATATGTTCTGAATGCCCGAATTGGGAATCTGTGTCAAAAGTTTGTTAGGAATTATGTGATCATTACTAGCTGGAAGTAAGGGAGAAGTGGCATGATGTTATTTCTAGGAGTTGGAGATATACAACGTTTAGCTAAGTTCTGGGCTTCTTTGAAATACCTATACAAACTTGTTCCTACATAGTAACTTGCAACTTTGAATGAGAATGTGCTTGCTTACAGCAACGTGCTATATGTTCTGAATGCCCGAATTGGGAATCTGTGTCAAAACTTTGTTAGGATTTATGTGATCCTTACAAGCTGTAAGTAAGGGAGTTGGTGCATGAAGTTATTTCTCGGAGTTGGAGACATACCAAGTTTAGCTCAGTTCTGGGCATCTTTGAAATACCTATACAAACTTGTTCCTACATAGTAACTTGCAACTTTGAATGAGAATGTGCTTGCTTATAGCAACGTGCTATATGTTCTGAATCCCCGAATTGGGAATCTGTGTCAAAACTTTCTTAGGAATTATGTGATCCTTACTAGCTGGACGTAAGGGAGATGGGGCATGAAGTTATTTCTAGGAGTTGGAGACATACCAAGTTTAGCTCAGTTCTGGGCATCTTTGAAATACCTATACAAACTTGTTCCTACATAGTAACTTGCATCTTTGAATGAGAATGTGCTTGCTTACAGCAACGTGCTATATGTTCTGAATGCCAGAATTGGGAATCTGTGTCAAAACTTTGTTAGGAATTATGTGATCCTTACTAGCTGGAAGTAAGGGAGTTGGGGCATGAAGTTATTTCTAGGAGTTGGAGACATACCAAGTTTAGCTCAGTTCTGGGCATCTTTGAAAGTCCTATACAAACTTCTTCCTACATAGTAACTTGCAACTTTGAATGAGAATGTGCTTGCTTACAGCAACGTGCTATATGTTCTGAATGCCCGAATTGGGAATCTGTGTCAAAACTTTGTTAGGAATTATGTGATCCTTACTAGCTGGAAGTAAGGGAGTTGGGGCATGAAGTCATTTCTAGGAGTTGGAGACATACCAAGTTTAGCTCACTTCTGGGCATCTTTGAAATACCTATACAAACTTGTTCCTACATAGTAACTTGCAACTTTGAATGAGAATGTGCTTGCTTACAGCAACGTGCTAAATGATCTGAATGCCCGCATTGGGAATCTGTCTCAAAACTTTGTAAGGAATTATGTGATCCTTACTAGATGGAAGTAAGGGAGATGGGGCATGAAGTCATTTCTAGGAGTTGGAGACATACAACGTTTAGTTCAGTTCTGGGCATCTTTGAAATACCTATACAAACTTGTTCCTACATAGTAACTTGCAACTTTGAATGAGAATGTGCTTGCTTACAGCAACGTGCTATATGTTCTGAATGCCCGAATTGGGAATCTGTGTCAAAACTTTTTTAGGAATTATGTGATCCTTACTAGCTGGAAGTAAGGGAGATGGGGCATGAAGTTATTTCTAGGAGTTGGAGACATACCAAGTTAAGGTCAGTTCTGGGCATCTTTGAAATACCTATACAAACTTGTTCCTACATAGTAACTTGCATCTTTGAATGAGAATGTGCTTGCTTACAGCAACGTGCTATATGTTCTGAATGCCCGAATTGGGAATCTGTGTCAAAACTTTGTTAGGAATTATGTGATCCTTACTAGCTGGAAGTAAGGGAGTTGGGGCATGAAGTTATTTCTAGGAGTTGGAGACATACCAAGTTTAGCTCAGTTCTGGGCATCTTTGAAAGTCCTATACAAACTTCTTCCTACATGGTAAGTTGCAACTTTGAATGAGAATGTGCTTGCGTACAGCAACGTGCTATATGTTCTGAATGCCCGAATTGGGAATCTGTGTCAAAAGTTTATTAGGAATTATGTGATCCTTACTAGCTGGAAGTAAGGGAGTTGGGGCATGAAGTCATTTCTAGGAGTTGGAGACATACCAAGTTTAGCTCAGTTCTGGGCTTCTTTGAAATACCTATACAAACTTCTTCTTACATAGTAACTTGCAACTTTGAATGAGAATGTGCTTGCTTACAGCAACGTGCTATATGTCCTGAATGCCCGAATTGGGAATCTGTGTCAAATCTTTGTTAGGAATTATGTGATCCTTACTAGCTGGAAGTAAGGGAGATGGGCATGAAGTTATTTCTAGGAGTTGGAGACATACAACGTTTAGCTCAGTTCTGGGCATCTTTGAAAGTCCTATACAAACTTGTTCCTACATAGTAACTTGCAACTTTGAATGAGATTGTGCTTGCTTACAGCAACGTGCTATATGTTCTGAATGCCCGAATTGGGAATCTGTGTCAAAGCTTTGTTAGGAATTATCTGATCCTTACTAGCTGGAAGTAAGGGAGATGGGGCATGAAGTTATTTCTAGGAGTTGGAAACATACCAAGTTTAGCTCAGTTCTGGGCATCTTTGAAAGTCCTATACAAACTTCTTCCTGCATGGTAACTTGCAACATTGAATGAGAATGTGCTTGCTTACAGCAACGTGCTATATGTTCTGAATGCCCGAATTGGGAATCTGTGTCAAAACTTTGTTAGGAATTATGTGATCCTTACTAGCTGGAGGTAAGGGAGTTGGGGCAAGAAGTCATTTCTAGGAGTTGGAGACATACCAAGTTTAGCTCACTTCTGGGCATCTTTGAAATACCTATACAAATATGTTCCTACATAGTAACTTGCAACTTTGAATGAGAATGTGCTTGCTTACAGCAACGTGCTATATGTTCTGAATGCCCGAATTGGGAATCTGTTTCAAAACTTTGTTAGGAATTATGTGATCCTTACAAGCTGGATTTAAGAGAGTTGGGGCATGAAGTTATTTCTAGGAGTTGGAGACATACCAAGTTTAGCTCAGTTCTGAGCATCTTTGAAATACCTCTACAAACTTGTTCCTACATAGTAACTTGCAACTTTTAATGAGAATGTGCTTGCTTACAGCAACGTGCTATATGTTCTGAATGCCCGAATTGGGAATCTGTGTCAAAAGTTTGTTAGGAATTATGTGATCATTACTAGCTGGAAGTAAGGGAGAAGTGGCATGATGTTATTTCTAGGAGTTGGAGATATACAACGTTTAGCTAAGTTCTGGGCTTCTTTGAAATACCTATACAAACTTGTTCCTACATAGTAACTTGCAACTTTGAATGAGAATGTGCTTGCTTACAGCAACGTGCTATATGTTCTGAATGCCCGAATTGGGAATCTGTGTCAAAACTTTGTTAGGATTTATGTGATCCTTACAAGCTGTAAGTAAGGGAGTTGGTGCATGAAGTTATTTCTCGGAGTTGGAGACATACCAAGTTTAGCTCAGTTCTGGGCATCTTTGAAATACCTATACAAACTTGTTCCTACATAGTAACTTGCAACTTTGAATGAGAATGTGCTTGCTTATAGCAACGTGCTATATGTTCTGAATCCCCGAATTGGGAATCTGTGTCAAAACTTTCTTAGGAATTATGTGATCCTTACTAGCTGGACGTAAGGGAGATGGGGCATGAAGTTATTTCTAGGAGTTGGAGACATACCAAGTTTAGCTCAGTTCTGGGCATCTTTGAAATACCTATACAACTTGTTCCTACATAGTAACTTGCATCTTTGAATGAGAATGTGCTTGCTTACAGCAACGTGCTATATGTTCTGAATGCCAGAATTGGGAATCTGTGTCAAAACTTTGTTAGGAATTATGTGATCCTTACTAGCTGGAAGTAAGGGAGTTGGGGCATGAAGTTATTTCTAGGAGTTGGAGACATACCAAGTTTAGCTCAGTTCTGGGCATCTTTGAAAGTCCTATACAAACTTCTTCCTACATAGTAACTTGCAACTTTGAATGAGAATGTGCTTGCTTACAGCAACGTGCTATATGTTCTGAATGCCCGAATTGGGAATCTGTGTCAAAACTTTGTTAGGAATTATGTGATCCTTACTAGCTGGAAGTAAGGGAGTTGGGGCATGAAGTCATTTCTAGGAGTTGGAGACATACCAAGTTTAGCTCACTTCTGGGCATCTTTGAAATACCTATACAAACTTGTTCCTACATAGTAACTTGCAACTTTGAATGAGAATGTGCTTGCTTACAGCAACGTGCTAAATGATCTGAATACCCGCATTGGGAATCTGTCTCAAAACTTTGTAAGGAATTATGTGATCCTTACTAGATGGAAGTAAGGGAGATGGGGCATGAAGTCATTTCTAGGAGTTGGAGACATACAACGTTTAGTTCAGTTCTGGGCATCTTTGAAATACCTATACAAACTTGTTCCTACATAGTAACTTGCAACTTTGAATGAGAATGTGCTTGCTTACAGCAACGTGCTATATGTTCTGAATGCCCGAATTGGGAATCTGTGTCAAAACTTTTTTAGGAATTATGTGATCCTTACTAGCTGGAAGTAAGGGAGATGGGGCATGAAGTTATTTCTAGGAGTTGGAGACATACCAAGTTAAGGTCAGTTCTGGGCATCTTTGAAATACCTATACAAACTTGTTCCTACATAGTACTTGCAACTTTGAATGAGAATGTGCTTGCTTACAGCAACGTGCTATATGTTCTGAATGCCCGAATTGGGAATCTGTGTCAAAACTTTGTTAGGAATTATGTGATCCTTACTAGCTGGAAGTAAGGGAGTTGGGGCATGAAGTTATTTCTAGGAGTTGGAGACATACCAAGTTTAGCTCAGTTCTGGGCATCTTTGAAAGTCCTATACAAACTTCTTCCTACATGGTAAGTTGCAACTTTGAATGAGAATGTGCTTGCGTACAGCAACGTGCTATATGTTCTGAATGCCCGAATTGGGAATCTGTGTCAAAAGTTTATTAGGAATTATGTGATCCTTACTAGCTGGAAGTAAGGGAGTTGGGGCATGAAGTCATTTCTAGGAGTTGGAGACATACCAAGTTTAGCTCAGTTCTGGGCTTCTTTGAAATACCTATACAAACTTCTTCTTACATAGTAACTTGCAACTTTGAATGAGAATGTGCTTGCTTACAGCAACGTGCTATATGTCCTGAATGCCCGAATTGGGAATCTGTGTCAAATCTTTGTTAGGAATTATGTGATCCTTACTAGCTGGAAGTAAGGGAGATGGGCATGAAGTTATTTCTAGGAGTTGGAGACATACAACGTTTAGCTCAGTTCTGGGCATCTTTGAAAGTCCTATACAAACTTGTTCCTACATAGTAACTTGCAACTTTGAATGAGATTGTGCTTGCTTACAGCAACGTGCTATATGTTCTGAATGCCCGAATTGGGAATCTGTGTCAAAGCTTTGTTAGGAATTATCTGATCCTTGCTAGCTGGAAGTAAGGGAGATGGGGCATGAAGTTATTTCTAGGAGTTGGAAACATACCAAGTTTAGCTCAGTTCTGGGCATCTTTGAAAGTCCTATACAAACTTCTTCCTGCATGGTAACTTGCAACATTGAATGAGAATGTGCTTGCTTACAGCAACGTGCTATATGTTCTGAATGCCCGAATTGGGAATCTGTGTCAAAACTTTGTTAGGAATTATGTGATCCTTACTAGCTGGAGGTAAGGGAGTTGGGGCAAGAAGTCATTTCTAGGAGTTGGAGACATACCAAGTTTAGCTCACTTCTGGGCATCTTTGAAATACCTATACAAATATGTTCCTACATAGTAACTTGCAACTTTGAATGAGAATGTGCTTGCTTACAGCAACGTGCTATATGTTCTGAATGCCCGAATTGGGAATCTGTTTCAAAACTTTGTTAGGAATTATGTGATCCTTACAAGCTGGATTTAAGAGAGTTGGGGCATGAAGTTATTTCTAGGAGTTGGAGACATACCAAGTTTAGCTCAGTTCTGAGCATCTTTGAAATACCTCTACAAACTTGTTCCTACATAGTAACTTGCAACTTTTAATGAGAATGTGCTTGCTTACAGCAACGTGCTATATGTTCTGAATGCCCGAATTGGGAATCTGTGTCAAAAGTTTGTTAGGAATTATGTGATCATTACTAGCTGGAAGTAAGGGAGAAGTGGCATGATGTTATTTCTAGGAGTTGGAGATATACAACGTTTAGCTAAGTTCTGGGCTTCTTTGAAATACCTATACAAACTTGTTCCTACATAGTAACTTGCAACTTTGAATGAGAATGTGCTTGCTTACAGCAACGTGCTATATGTTCTGAATGCCCGAATTGGGAATCTGTGTCAAAACTTTGTTAGAATTTATGTGATCCTTACAAGCTGTAAGTAAGGGAGTTGGTGCATGAAGTTATTTCTCGGAGTTGGAGACATACCAAGTTTAGCTCAGTTCTGGGCATCTTTGAAATACCTATACAAACTTGTTCCTACATAGTAACTTGCAACTTTGAATGAGAATGTGCTTGCTTACAGCAACGTGCTAAATGTTCTGAATGCCCGAATTGGGAATCTGTGTCAAAAGTTTGTTAGGAATTATGTGATCCTTACTAGCTGGAAGTAAGGGAGATGGGGCATGAAGTTATTTCTAGGAGTTGGACACATACCATGTTTAGCACCGCTCGGGGCATCTTTGAAATACCTATACAAACTTGTTCCTACATAGTAACTTGCAACTTTGAATGAGAATGTGCTTGCTTATAGCAACGTGCTATATGTTCTGAATGCCAGAATTGGGAATCTGTGTCAAAACTTTGTTAGGAATTATGTGATCCTTACTAGCTGGAAGTAAGGGAGATTGGGCATGAAGTTATTTCTAGGAGTTGGAGACATACCAAGTTTAGCTCAGTTCTGGGCATCTTTGAAATACCTATACAAACTTGTTCCTACATAGTAACTTGCATCTTTGAATGAGAATGTGCTTGCTTACAGCAACGTGCTATATGTTCTGAATGCCAGAATTGGGAATCTGTGTCAAAACTTTGTTAGGAATTATGTGATCCTTACTAGCTGGAAGTAAGGGAGTTGGGGCATGAAGTTATTTCTAGGAGTTGGAGACATACCAAGTTTAGCTCAGTTCTGGGCATCTTTGAAAGTCCTATACAAACTTCTTCCTACATAGTAACTTGCAACTTTGAATGAGAATGTGCTTGCTTACAGCAACGTGCTATATGTTCTGAATGCCCGAATTGGGAATCTGTGTCAAAACTTTGTTAGGAATTATGTGATCCTTACGAGCTAGAAGTAAGGGAGATGGGGCATGAAGTTATTTCTAGGAGTTGGACACATACCAAGTTTAGCACCGCTCGGGGCATCTTTGAAATACCTATACAAACTTGTTCCTACATAGTAACTTGCAACTTTGAATGAGAATGTGCTTGCTTATAGCAACGTGCTATATGTTCTGAATGCCCGAATTGGGAATCTGTGTCAAAACTTTGTTAGGAATTATGTGATCCTTACTAGCTGGAAGTAAGGGAGATGGGGCATGAAGTTATTTCTAGGAGTTGGAGACATACCAAGTTTAGCTCAGTTCTGGGCATCTTTGAAATACCTATACAAACTTGTTCCTACATAGTAACTTGCATCTTTGAATGAGAATGTGCTTGCTTACAGCAACGTGCTATATGTTCTGAATGCCAGAATTGGGAATCTGTGTCAAAACTTTGTTAGGAATAATGTGATCCTTACTAGCTGGAAGTAAGGGAGTTGGGGCATGAAGTTATTTCTAGGAGTTGGAGACATACCAAGTTTAGCTCAGTTCTGGGCATCTTTGAAAGTCCTATACAAACTTCTTCCTACATAGTAACTTGCAACTTTGAATGAGAATGTGCTTGCTTACAGCAACGGGCTATATGTTCTGAATGCCCGAATTGGGAATCTGTGTCAAAACTTTGTTAGGAATTATGTGATCCTTACTAGCTGGAAGTAAGGGAGTTGGGGCATGAAGTCATTTCTAGGAGTTGGAGACATACCAAGTTTAGCTCACTTCTGGGCATCTTTGAAATACCTATACAAACTTGTTCCTACATAGTAACTTGCAACTTTGAATGAGAATGTGCTTGCTTACAGCAACGTGCTATATGTTCTGAATGCCCGAATTGGGAATCTGTGTCAAAAGTTTATTAGGAATTATGTGATCCTTACTAGCTGGAAGTAAGGGAGTTGGGGCATGAAGTCATTTCTAGGAGTTGGAGACATACCAAGTTTAGCTCAGTTCTGGGCATCTTTGAAATTCCTATACAAACTTCTTCTTACATAGTAACTTGCAACTTTGAATGAGAATGTGCTTGCTTACAGCAACGTGCTATATGTCCTGAATGCCCGAATTGGGAATCTGTGTCAAATCTTTGTTAGGAATTATGTGATCCTTACTAGCTGGAAGTAAGGGAGATGGGCATGAAGTTATTTCTAGGAGTTGGAGACATACAACGTTTAGCTCAGTTCTGGGCATCTTTGAAAGTCCTATACAAACTTGTTCCTACATAGTAACTTGCAACTTTGAATGAGATTGTGCTTGCTTACAGCAACGTGCTATATGTTCTGAATGCCCGAATTGGGAATCTGTGTCAAAGATTTGTTAGGAATTATCTGATCCTTACTAGCTGGAAGTAAGGGAGATGGGGCATGAAGTTATTTCTAGGAGTTGGAAACATACCAAGTTTAGCTCAGTTCTGGGCATCTTTGAAAGTCCTATACAAACTTCTTCCTGAATGGTAACTTGCAACATTGAATGAGAATGTGCTTGCTTACAGCAACGTGCTATATGTTCTGAATGCCCGAATTGGGAATCTGTGTCAAAACTTTGTTAGGAATTATGTGATCCTTACTAGCTGGAGGTAAGGGAGTTGGGGCAAGAAGTCATTTCTAGGAGTTGGAGACATACCAAGTTTAGCTCACTTCTGGGCATCTTTGAAATACCTATACAAATATGTTCCTACATAGTAACTTGCAACTTTGAATGAGAATGTGCTTGCTTACAGCAACGTGCTATATGTTCTGAATGCCCGAATTGGGAATCTGTTTCAAAACTTTGTTAGGAATTATGTGATCCTTACAAGCTGGATTTAAGAGAGTTGGGGCATTAAGTTATTTCTAGGAGTTGGAGACATACCAAGTTTAGCTCAGTTCTGAGCATCTTTGAAATACCTCTACAAACTTGTTCCTACATAGTAACTTGCAACTTTTAATGAGAATGTGCTTGCTTACAGCAACGTGCTATATGTTCTGAATGCCCGAATTGGGAATCTGTGTCAAAAGTTTGTTAGGAATTATGTGATCATTACTAGCTGGAAGTAAGGGAGAAGTGGCATGATGTTATTTCTAGGAGTTGGAGATATACAACGTTTAGCTAAGTTCTGGGCTTCTTTGAAATACCTATACAAACTTGTTCCTACATAGTAACTTGCAACTTTGAATGAGAATGTGCTTGCTTACAGCAACGTGCTATATGTTCTGAATGCCCGAATTGGGAATCTGTGTCAAAACTTTGTTAGGAATTATGTGATCCTTACGAGCTAGAAGTAAGGGAGATGGGGCATGAAGTTATTTCTAGGAGTTGGACACATACCAAGTTTAGCACCGTTCGGGGCATCTTTGAAATACCTATACAAACTTGTTCCTACATAGTAACTTGCAACTTTGAATGAGAATGTGCTTGCTTACAGCAACGTGCTATATGTTCTGAATGCCCGAATTGGGAATCTGTGTCAAAAGTTTGTTAGGAATTATGTGATCCTTACTAGCTGGAAGTAAGGGAGATGGGGCATGAAGTTATTTCTAGGAGTTGGAGACATACCAAGTTTAGCTCAGTTCTGGGCATCTTTGAAATACCTATACAAACTTGTTCCTACATAGTAACTTGCATCTTTGAATGAGAATGTGCTTGCTTACAGCAACGTGCTATATGTTCTGAATGCCAGAATTGGGAATCTGTGTCAAAACTTTGTTAGGAATTATGTGATCCTTACTAGCTGGAAGTAAGGGAGTTGGGGCATGAAGTTATTTCTAGGAGTTGGAGACATACCAAGTTTAGCTCAGTTCTGGGCATCTTTGAAAGTCCTATAAAAACTTCTTCCTACATGGTAACTTGCAACTTTGAATGAGAATGTGCTTGCTTACAGCAACGTGCTATATGTTCTGAATGCCAGAATTGGGAATCTGTGTCAAAACTTTGTTAGGAATTATGTGATCCTTACTAGCTGGAAGTAAGGGAGTTGGGGCATGAAGTCATTTCTAGGAGTTGGAGACATACCAAGTTTAGCTCACTTCTGGGCATCTTTGAAATACCTATACAAACTTGTTCCTACATTGTAACTTGCAACTTTGAATGAGAATGTGCTTGCTTACAGCAACGTGCTAAATGATCTGAATGCCCGCATTGGGAATCTGTCTCAAGACTTTGTAAGGAATTATGTGATCCTTACTAGATGGAAGTAAGGGAGATGGGGCATGAAGTCATTTCTAGGAGTTGGAGACATACAACGTTTAGTTCAGTTCTGGGCATCTTTGAAATACCTATACAAACTTGTTCCTACATAGTAACTTGCAACTTTGAATGAGAATGTGCTTGCTTACAGCAACGGGCTATATGTTCTGAATGCCCGAATTGGGAATCTGTGTCAAAACTTTGTTAGGAATTATGTGATCCTTACTAGCTGGAAGTAAGGGAGTTGGGGCATGATGTCATTTCTAGGAGTTGGAGACATACCAAGTTTAGCTCACTTCTGGGCATCTTTGAAATACCTATACAAACTTGTTCCTACATAGTAACTTGCAACTTTGAATGAGAATGTGCTTGCTTACAGCAACGTGCTAAATGATCTGAATGCCCGCATTGGGAATCTGTCTCAAAACTTTGTAAGGAATTATGTGATCCTTACTAGATGGAAGTAAGGGAGATGGGGCATGAAGTCATTTCTAGGAGTTGGAGACATACAACGTTTAGTTCAGTTCTGGGCATCTTTGAAATACCTATACAAACTTGTTCCTACATAGTAACTTGCAACTTTGAATGAGAATGTGCTTGCTTACAGCAACGTGCTATATGTTCTGAATGCCCGAATTGGGAATCTGTGTCAAAACATTTTTAGGAATTATGTGATCCTTACTAGCTGGAAGTAAGGGAGATGGGGCATGAAGTTATTTCTAGGAGTTGGAGACATACCAAGTTAAGCTCAGTTCTGGGCATCTTTGAAATACCTATACAAACTTGTTCCTACATAGTAACTTGCATCTTTGAATGAGAATGTGCTTGCTTACAGCAACGTGCTATATGTTCTGAATGCCCGAATTGGGAATCTGTGTCAAAA
Source organism: Diceros bicornis minor (assembly GCF_020826845.1). Classification (NCBI taxonomy): domain Eukaryota; kingdom Metazoa; phylum Chordata; class Mammalia; order Perissodactyla; family Rhinocerotidae; genus Diceros; species Diceros bicornis. Next base: position 383,702 of record NW_026691086.1, on the reverse strand, counting down.
CTTTGTTAGGAATTATGTGATCCTTACTAGCTGGAAGTAAGGGAGTTGGGGCATGAAGTTATTTCTAGGAGTTGGAGACATACCAAGTTTAGCTCAGTTCTGGGCATCTTTGAAAGTCCTATACAAACTTCTTCCTACATGGTAAGTTGCAACTTTGAATGAGAATGTGCTTGCGTACAGCAACGTGCTAAATGTTCTGAATGCCCGAATTGGGAATCTGTGTCAAAAGTTTATTAGGAATTATGTGATCCTTACTAGCTGGAAGTAAGGGAGTTGGGGCATGAAGTCATTTCTAGGAGTTGGAGACATACCAAGTTTAGCTCAGTTCTGGGCATCTTTGAAATACCTATACAAACTTCTTCTTACATAGTAACTTGCAACTTTGAATGAGAATGTGCTTGCTTACAGCAACGTGCTATATGTCCTGAATGCCCGAATTGGGAATCTGTGTCAAATCTTTGTTAGGAATTATGTGATCCTTACTAGCTGGAAGTAAGGGAGATGGGCATGAAGTTATTTCTAGGAGTTGGAGACATACAACGTTTAGCTCAGTTCTGGGCATCTTTGAAAGTCCTATACAAACTTGTTCCTACATAGTAACTTGCAACTTTGAATGAGATTGTGCTTGCTTACAGCAACGTGCTATATGTTCTGAATGCCCGAATTGGGAATCTGTGTCAAAGCTTTGTTAGGAATTATCTGATCCTTACTAGCTGGAAGTAAGGGAGATGGGGCATGAAGTTATTTCTAGGAGTTGGAAACATACCAAGTTTAGCTCAGTTCTGGGCATCTTTGAAAGTCCTATACAAACTTCTTCCTGCATGGCAACTTGCAACATTGAATGAGAATGTGCTTGCTTACAGCAACGTGCTATATGTTCTGAATGCCCGAATTGGGAATCTGTGTCAAAACTTTGTTAGGAATTATGTGATCCTTACTAGCTGGAGGTAAGGGAGTTGGGGCAAGAAGTCATTTCTAGGAGTTGGAGACATACCAAGTTTAGCTCACTTCTGGGCATCTTTGAAATACCTATACAAATATGTTCCTACATAGTAACTTGCAACTTTGAATGAGAATGTGCTTGCTTACAGCAACGTGCTATATGTTCTGAATGCCCGAATTGGGAATCTGTTTCAAAACTTTGTTAGGAATTATGTGATCCTTACAAGCTGGATTTAAGAGAGTTGGGGCATGAAGTTATTTCTAGGAGTTGGAGACATACCAAGTTTAGCTCAGTTCTGAGCATCTTTGAAATACCTCTACAAACTTGTTCCTACATAGTAACTTGCAACTTTTAATGAGAATGTGCTTGCTTACAGCAACGTGCTATATGTTCTGAATGCCCGAATTGGGAATCTGTGTCAAAAGTTTGTTAGGAATTATGTGATCATTACTAGCTGGAAGTAAGGGAGAAGTGGCATGATGTTATTTCTAGGAGTTGGAGATATACAACGTTTAGCTAAGTTCTGGGCTTCTTTGAAATACCTATACAAACTTGTTCCTACATAGTAACTTGCAACTTTGAATGAGAATGTGCTTGCTTACAGCAACATGCTATATGTTCTGAATGCCCGAATTGGGAATCTGTGTCAAATCTTTGTTAGGATTTATGTGATCCTTACAAGCTGTAAGTAAGGGAGTTGGTGCATGAAGTTATTTCTCGGAGTTGGAGACATACCAAGTTTAGCTCAGTTCTGGGCATCTTTGAAATACCTATACAAACTTGTTCCTACATAGTAACTTGCAACTTTGAATGAGAATGTGCTTGCTTACAGCAACGTGCTATATGTTCTGAATGCCCGAATTGGGAATCTGTGTCAAAACTTTGTTAGGAATTATTTGATCCTTACGAGCTAGAAGTAAGGGAGATGGGGCATGAAGTTATTTCTAGGAGTTGGACACATACCAAGTTTAGCACCGTTCGGGGCATCTTTGAAATACCTATACAAACTTGTTCCTACATAATAACTTGCAACTTTGAATGAGAATGTGCTTGCTTACAGCAACGTGCTATATGTTCTGAATGCCCGAATTGGGAATCTGTGTCAAAACTTTGTTAGGAATTATGTGATCCTTACTAGCTGGAAGTAAGGGAGTTGGGGCATGAAGTCATTTCTAGGAGTTGGAGACATACCAAGTTTAGCTCACTTCTGGGCATCTTTGAAATACCTATACAAACTTGTTCCTACATAGTAACTTGCAACTTTGAATGAGAATGTGCTTGCTTACAGCAACGTGCTAAATGATCTGAATGCCCGCATTGGGAATCTGTCTCAAGACTTTGTAAGGAATTATGTGATCCTTACTAGATGGAAGTAAGGGAGATGGGGCATGAAGTCATTTCTAGGAGTTGGAGACATACAACGTTTAGTTCAGTTCTGGGCATCTTTGAAATACCTATACAAACTTGTTCCTACATAGTAACTTGCAACATTGAATGAGAATGTGCTTGCTTACAGCAACGTGCTATATGTTCTGAATGCCCGAATAGGAATCTGTGTCAAAACTTTTTTAGGAATTATGTGATCCTTACTAGCTGGAAGTAAGGGAGGTGGGGCATGAAGTTATTTCTAGGAGTTGGAGACATACCAAGTTAAGCTCAGTTCTGGGCATCTTTGAAATACCTATACAAACTTGTTCCTACATAGTAACTTGCATCTTTGAATGAGAATGTGCTTGCTTACAGCAACGTGCTATATGTTCTGAATGCCCGAATTGGGAATCTGTGTCAAAACTTTGTTAGGAATTATGTGATCCTTACTAGCTTTAAGTAAGTGAGTTGGGGCATGAAGTTATTTCTAGGAGTTGGAGACATACCAAGTTTAGCTCAGTTCTGGGCATCTTTGAAAGTCCTATACAAACTTCTTCCTACATGGTAAGTTGCAACTTTGAATGAGAATGTGCTTGCTTACAGCAACGTGCTATATGTTCTGAATGCCCGAATTGGGAATCTGTGTCAAAAGTTTATTAGGAATTATGTGATCCTTACTAGCTGGAAGTAAGGGAGTTGGGGCATGAAGTCATTTCTAGGAGTTGGAGACATACCAAGTTTAGCTCAGTTCTGGGCATCTTTGAAATACCTATACAAACTTCTTCTTACATAGTAACTTGCAACTTTGAATGAGAATGTGCTTGCTTACAGCAACGTGCTATATGTCCTGAATGCCCGAATTGGGAATCTGTGTCAAATCTTTGTTAGGAATTATGTGATCCTTACTAGCTGGAAGTAAGGGAGATGGGCATGAAGTTATTTCTAGGAGTTGGAGACATACAACGTTTAGCTCAGTTCTGGGCATCTTTGAAAGTCCTATACAAACTTGTTCCTACATAGTAACTTGCAACTTTGAATGAGATTGTGCTTGCTTACAGCAACGTGCTATATGTTCTGAATGCCCGAATTGGGAATCTGTGTCAAAGCTTTGTTAGGAATTATCTGATCCTTACTAGCTGGAAGTAAGGGAGATGGGGCATGAAGTTATTTCTAGGAGTTGGAAACATACCAAGTTTAGCTCAGTTCTGGGCATCTTTGAAAGTCCTATACAAACTTCTTCCTGCATGGTAACTTGCAACATTGAATGAGAATGTGCTTGCTTACAGCAACGTGCTATATGTTCTGAATGCCCGAATTGGGAATCTGTGTCAAAACTTTGTTAGGAATTATGTGATCCTTACTAGCTGGAGGTAAGGGAGTTGGGGCATGAAGTTATTTCTAGGAGTTGGAGACATACAACGTTTAGCTCAGTTCTGGGCATCTTTGAAAGTCCTATACAAACTTGTTCTTACATAGTAACTTGCAACTTTGAATGAGAATGTGCTTGCTTACAGCAACGTGCTATATGTTCTGAATGCCCGAATTGGGAATCTGTTATAAAACTTTGTTAGGAATTATGTGATCCTTACAAGCTGGAAGTAAGAGAGTTGGGGCATGAAGTTATTTCTAGGAGTTGGAGACATACCAATTTTAGCTCAGTTCTGGGCATCTTTGAAATACCTCTACAAACTTGTTCCTACATAGTAACTTGCAACTTTGAATGCGAATGTGCTTGCTTACAGCAACGTGCTATATGTTCTGAATGCCCGAATTGGGAATCTGTGTCAAAAGTTTGTTAGGAATTATGTGATCATTACTAGCTGGAAGTAAGGGAGAAGTGGCATGATGTTATTTCTAGGAGCTGGAGATATACAACGTTTAGCTCAGTTCTGGGCTTCTTTGAAATACCTATACAAACTTGTTCCTACATAGTAACTTGCAACTTTGAATGAGAATGTGCTTGCTTACAGCAACGTGCTATATGTTCTGAATGCCCGAATTGGGAATCTGTGTCAAAACTTTGTTAGGAATTATGTGATCCTTACAAGCTGTAAGTAAGGGAGTTGGTGCATGAAGTTATTTCTCGGAGTTGGAGACATACCAAGTTTAGCTCAGTTCTGGGCATCTTTGAAATACCTATACAAACTTGTTCCTACATAGTAACTTGCAACTGTGAATGAGAATGTGCTTGCTCACAGCAACGTGCTAAATGTTCTGAATGCCCGCATTGGGAATCTGTCTCAAAACTTTGTTAGGAATTATGTGATCCTTACTAGATGGAAGTAAGGGAGATGGGGCATGAAGTTATATCTAGGACTTGGAGACATAAAACGAGTAGCTCAGTTCTGGGCATCTTTGAAATACCTATACAAACTTGTTCCTACATAGTAACTTGCAACTTTGAATGAGAATGTGCTTGCTTACAGCAACGTGCTATATGTTCTGGATGCCCGAATTGGGAATCTGTGCCAAAACTTTGTTAGGAATTATGTGATCCTTACGAGCTAGAAGTAAGGGAGATGGGGCATGAAGTTATTTCTAGGAGTTGGACACATACCAAGTTTAGCACCGTTCGGGGCATCTTTGAAATACCTATACAAACTTGTTCCTACATAGTAACTTGCAACTTTGAATGAGAATGTGCGTGCTTACAGCAACGTGCTATATTTTCTGAATGCCCGAATTGGGAATCTGTGTCAAACTTTGTTAGGAATTATGTGATCCTTACTAGCTGGAAGTAAGGGAGATGGGGCATGAAGTTATTTCTAGGAGTTGGAGACATACCAAGTTTAGCTCAGTTCTGGGCATCTTTGAAATACCTATACAAACTTGTTCCTACATAGTAACTTGCATCTTTGAATGAGAATGTGCTTGCTTACAGCAACGTGCTATATGTTCTGAATGCCAGAATTGGGAATCTGTGTCAAAACTTTGTTAGGAATTATGTGATCCTTACTAGCTGGAAGTAAGGGAGTTGGGGCATGAAGTTATTTCTAGGATTTGGAGACATACCAAGTTTAGCTCAGTTCTGGGCATCTTTGAAAGTCCTATACAAACTTCTTCCTACATGGTAACTTGCAACTTTGAATGAGAATGTGCTTGCTTACAGCAACGTGCTATATGTTCTGAATGCCCGAATTGAGAATCTGTGTCAAAACTTTGTTAGGAATTATGTGATCCTTACTAGCTGGAAGTAAGGGAGTTGGGGCATGAAGTCATTTCTAGGAGTTGGAGACATACCAAGTTTAGCTCACTTCTGGGCATCTTTGAAATACCTATACAAACTTGTTCCTACATAGTAACTTGCAACTTTGAATGAGAATGTGCTTGCTTACAGCAACGTGCTATATGTTCTGAATGCACGAATTGGGCATCTGTGTCAAAACTTTGTTAGGAATTATGTGATCCTTACTACCTGCAACTAAGGGAGATGGGCATGAAGTTATTTCTAGGAGTTGGAGACATACAACGTTTAGCTCAGTTCTGGGCATCTTTGAAAGTCCTCTACAAACTTGTTCCTACATAGTAACTTGCAACTTTTAATGAGAATGTGCTTGCTTACAGCAACGTGCTATATGTTCTGAATGCCCGAAATGGGAATCTGTGTCAAAACTTTGTTAGGATTTATGTGATCCTTACAAGCTGGAAGTAAGGGAGTTGGTGCATGAAGTTATTTCTCGGAGTTGGAGACATACCAAGTTTAGCTCAGTTCTGGGCATCTTTGAAATACCTATACAAACTTGTTCCTACATAGAAACTTGCAACTTTGAATGAGAATGTGCTTGCTTACAGCAACGTGCTAAATGTTCTGAATGCCCGCATTGGGAATCTGTCTCAAATCTTTGTTAGGAATTATGTGATCCTTACTAGATGGAAGTAAGGGAGATGGGGCATGAATTTATATCTAGGACTTGTAGACATACAACGTTTAGCTCAGTTCTGGGCATCTTTGAAATACCTATTCAAACTTGTTCCTACATAGTAACTTGCAACTGTGAAGGAGAATGTGCTTGCTTACAGCAACGTGCTATATGTTCTGAATGCCCGAATTGGGAATCTGTGTCAGAACTTTGTTAGGAATTATGTGATCCTTACTAGCTGGAAGTAAGGGAGTTGGGGCATGAAGTTATTTCTAGGAGTTTGACACATACCAAGTTTAGCTCAGTTCTGGGCATCTTTGACATACCTATACAAACTTGTTCCTACATAGTAACTTGCAACTTTGAATGAGAATATGCTTGCTTACAGCAACGTGCTATATGTTCTGAATGCGCGAATTGGGAATCTGTGTCAAAACTTTGTTAGGAATTATGTGATCCTTACAAGCTGGAAGTAAGGGAGATGGGACATGAAGTTATTTCTAGGAGTTGGACACATACAACGTTTAGCTCAGTTCTGGGCATCTTTGAAATACCTATACAAACTTGTTCCTACATAGTAACTTGCAACTTTGAATGAGAATGTGCTTGCTTACAGCAACGTGCTATATGTTCTCAATGCCCGAATTGGGAATCTGTGTCAAATCTTTGTTAGGAATTATGTGATCCTTCCTAGCTGCAAGTAAGGGAGTTGGGGCATGAAGTTATTTCTAGAGGTAGGACACATACCAAGTTTAGCTCCGTTCTGGGCATCTTTGAAATACCTATGCAAACTTGTTCCTACATAGTAACTTGCAACTTTGAATGAGAATGTGCTTGCTTACAGCAACGTGCTACATGTTCTGAATGCCCGAATTGGGAATCTGTGTCAAAACTTTGTTAGGAATTATGTGATCCTTACTAGCTGGAAGTAAGGGTGATGGGGCATGAAGTTATTTCTGGGAGTTGGAGACATACAACGTTTAGCTCAGTTCTGGGCATCTTTGAAATACCTTTACAAACTTGTTCCTACATAGTAACTTGCAACTTTGAATGAGAATGTGCTTGCTTACAGCAACGTGCTACATGTTCTGAATGCCCGAATTGGGAATCTGTGTCAAAACTTTGTTAGGAATTATGTGATCCTTAGTAGCTGGAAGTAAGTGAGATGGGGCATGAAATTATTTCTAGGAGTTGGACACATACCAAGTTTAGCTCAGTTCTGGGCATCTTTGAAATACCTATACAAACTTGTTCCTACATAGTAACTTGCAACTTTGAATGAGAATGTGCTTGCTTACAGCAACGTGCTATATGTTCTGAATGCCCGAATTGGGAATCTGTGTCAAAACTTTGTTAGGAATTATGTGATCCTTACTAGCTGGAAGTAAGGGAGATGGGGCATGAAGTTATTTCTAGGAGTTGGAGACATACCAAGTTTAGCTCAGTTCTGGGCATCTTTGAAAGTCCTATTCAAACTTGTTCCTACATAGTAACTTGCATCTTTGAATGAGAATATGCTTGCTTACAGGAACGTGCTATATGTTCTGAATGCCCGAATTGGGAATCTGTGTCAAAACTTTGTTAGGAATTATGTGATCCTTACTAGCTGGAAGTAAGGGAGATGGGGCATGAAGTTATTTCTAGGAGTTGGAGACATACCAAGTTTAGCTCAGTTCTGGGCATCTTTGAAATACCTATACAAACCTGTTCCTACATAGTAACTTGCAACTTTGACTGAGAATGTGCTTGCTTACAGCAACGTGCTATATGTTCTGAATGGCCGAATTGGGAATCTGGGTAAAATCTTTGTTAGAATTATGTGATCCTTTCTAGCTGGAAGAAAGGGAGTTGGGGCATGAAGTTATTTATATGTGTTGGAGACATACCAAGTTTAGCTCAGTTCTGGGCATCTTTGAAATACCTATACAAACTTGTTCCTACAGAGTAACTTGCAACTTTGAATGAGAATGTGCTTGCTTACATCAACGTGCTATATGTTCTGAATGCCCAAATTGGGAATCTGTGTCAAAACTTTGTTAAGAATGATGTGATCCTTACTAGCTGGAAGTAAGGGACTTGGGCATGAAGTTATTTCAAGGAGTTGGAGACATACAACGTTTAGCTCTGTTCTGGGCATCTTTGAAATACCTATACAAACTTCTTCCTACATAGTAACTTGCAACTTTGAATGAGAATGTGCTTGCTTACAGCAACGTGCTATATGTTCTGAATGCCCGAATTGGGAATCTGTGTCAAAACTTTGTTAGGAATTATGTGGTCCTTACTAGCTGAAAGTAAGGGATTTGGGGCATGAAGTTATTTCTAGGAGTTGTAGACATTCCAAGTTTAGCTCAGTTCTGGGCATCTTTGAAATACCTATACAAACTTGTTCCTACATAATAACTTGCAACTTTGAATGAGAATGTGCTTGCTTACAGCAACGTGCTATATGTTCTGAATGCCCGAATTGGGAATCTGTGTCAAAACTTTGTTAGGAATTATGTGATCCTTACTAGCTGGAAGTAAGGGAGATGGGGCATGAAGTTATTTCTAGGAGTTGGAGACGCACAACGTTTAGCTCAGTTCTGGGCATCTTTGAAATACCTATACACACTTGTTCCTACAGAGTAACTTGCAACTTTGAATTGAATGTGCTTGCTTACAGCAACGTGCTACATGTTCTGAATGCCCGAATTGGGAATCTGTGTCAAAACTTTGTTAGGAATTATGTGATCCTTACTAGCTGGAAGTAACGGAGATGGGGCACGAAGTTATTTCTAGGAGTTGGAGACATACCAAGTTTAGCTCAGTTCTGGGCATCTTTGAAATACCTATACAAACTTGTTCCTACATAGTAACTTGCAACTTTAAATGAGAATGTGCTTGCTTACAGCAACGTGCTATATGTTCTGAATGCCTGAATTGGGAATCTGTGTCAAAACTTTGTTAGGAATTATGTGATCCTTACTAGCTGGAAGTAAGGGAGTTCGGGCATGAAGTTATTTCTAGGAGTTGAGGACATACCAAGTTTAGCTCAGTTCTGGGCATCTTTGAAATACCTATACAATCTAGTTCCTACATATTAACTTGCAACTTTGAATGAGAATGTGCTTGCTTACAGCAACGTGCTATATGTTCTGAATGCCCGAATTGGGAATCTGTGTCAAAACTTTGTTAGGAATTATGTGATCCTTACTAGCTGGAAGTAAGGGAGATGGGGCATGAAGTTATTTCTAGGAGTTGGAGACATACAACGTTTAGCTCAGTTCTGGGCATCTTTGAAATACCTATACAAACTTGTTCCTACATAGTAACTTGCAACTTTGAATGAGAATGTGCTTGCTTACAGCAACGTGCTATATGTTCTGAATGCCCGAATTGGGAATCTGTGTCAAAACTTTGTTAGGAATTATGTGATCCTCACTAGCTGGAAGTAAGGGAGATGGGGCATGATGTTATTTCTAGGAGTTGGAGACATACAACGTTTAGCTCAGTTCTGGGCATCTTTGAAATACCTATACAAACTTGTTCCTACAGAGTAACTTGCAACTTTGAATTGAATGTGCTTGCTTACAGCAACGTGCTACATGTTCTGAATGCCCGAATTGGGAATCTGTGTCAAAACTTTGTTAGGAATTATGTGATCCTTACTAGCTGGAAGTAAGGGAGATGAGGCATGAAATTATTTCTAGGAGTTGGACACATACCTAGTTTAGCTCAGTTCTGGGCATCTTTGAAATACCTATACAAACTTGTTCCTACATAGTATCTTGCAACTTTGAATGAGAATGTGCTTGCTTACATCAACGTGCTATATGTTCTGAAAGCCCGAATTGGGAATCTGTGTCAAAACTTTGTTAGGAATGATGTGATCCTTACTAACTGGAAGTAAGGGAGATTGGGCATGAAGTTATTTCAAGGAGTTGGAGACATACAACGTTTAGCTCAGTTCTGGGCATCTTTGAAATACCTATACAAACTTGTTCCTACATAGTAACTTGCAACTTTGAATGAGAATGTGCTTGCTTACAGCAACGTGCTATATGTTCTGAATGCCCGAATTGGGAATCTGTGTCAAAATTTGTTAGGAATTATGTGAGCCTTACTAACTGGAAGTAAGGGAGTTGTGGCATGAAGGTATTTCTAGGAGTTGGACACATACCAAGTTTAGCACAGTTCTGGGCATCTTTGAAATACCTATACAAACTTGTTCCTACATAGTAACTTGCAACTTTGAATGAGAATGTGCTTGCTTACAGCAACGTGCTATATGTTCTGAATGCCCGAATTGGGAATCTGTGTCAAATCTTTGTTAGGAATTATGTGATCCTTACTAGCTGGAAGTAAGAGAGATGGGGCATGAAGATATTTCTAGGAGTTGGAGACATACCAAGTTTAGCTCAGTTCTGTGCATCTTTGAAATACCTATACAAACTTGTTCCTACATAGTAACTTGCAACAGTGAATGAGAATGTGCTTGCTTACAGCAACGTGCTATATGTTCTGAATGCCCGAATTGGGAATCTGTGTCAAAACTTTGTTAGGAATTATGTGATCCTTACTAGCTGGAAGTAAGGGAGATGGGGCATGAAGTTATTTCTAGGAGTTGGAGACATACAACGTTTAGCTCAGTTCTGGGCATCTTTGAAATACCTATACAAACTTGTTCCTACAGAGTAACTTGCAACTTTGAATTGAATGTGCTTGCTTACAGCAACGTGCTACATGTTCTGCAAGCCCGAATTGGGAATCTGTGTCAAAACTTTGTTAGGAATTATGTGATCCTTACTAGCTGGAAGTAAGGGAGATGGGGCATGAAATTATTTCTAGGAGTTGGACACATACCAAGTTTAGCTCAGTTCTGGGCATCTTTGAAATACCTATACAAACTTGTTCCTACATAGTATCTTGCAACTTTGAATGAGAATGTGCTTGCTTACATCAACGTGCTATATGTTCTGAATGCCCGAATTGGGAATCTGTGTTAAAACTTTGTTAGGAATGATGTGATCCTTACTAACTGGAAGTAAGGGAGATTCGGCATGAAGTTATTTCAAGGAGTTGGAGACATACAACGTTTAGCTCAGTTCTGGGCATCTTTGAAATACCTATACAAACTTGTTCCTACATAGTAACTTGCAATTTTGAATGAAAATGTGCTTGCTTACAGCAATGTGCAATATGTTCTGAATGCCCGAATTGGGAATCTGTGTCAAAACATTGTTAGGAATGATGTGATCCTTACAAGCTGGAAGTAAGGGTGATTGGGCATGAAGTTATTTCAAGGAGTTGGAGACATACAACGTTTCGCTCAGTTCTGGGCATCTTTGAAATAACTTTACAAACTTGTTCCTACATAGTAACTTGCAACTTTGAATGAGAATGTGCTTGCTTACAGCAACGTGCTATATGTTCTGAATGCCCGAATTGGGAATCTGTGTCAAAACTTTGTTAGGAATTATGTGATCCTCACTAGCTGGAAGTAAGGGAGATGGGGCATGATGTTATTTCTAGGAGTTGGAGACATACAACGTTTAGCTCAGTTCTGGGCATCTTTGAAATACCTATACAAACTTGTTCCTACATATTAACTTGCAACTTTGAATTGAATGTGCTTGCTTACAGCAACGTGCTACATGTTCTGAATGCCCGAATTGGGAATCTGTGTCAAAACTTTGTTAGGAATTATGTGATCCTTACTAGCTGGAAGTAAGGGAGATGAGGCATGAAATTATTTCTAGGAGTTGGACACATACCTAGTTTAGCTCAGTTCTGGGCATCTTTGAAATACCTATACAAACTTGTTCCTACATAGTATCTTGCAACTTTGAATGAGAATGTGCTTGCTTACATCAACGTGCTATATGTTCTGAAAGCCCGAATTGGGAATCTGTGTCAAAACTTTGTTAGGAATGATGTGATCCTTACTAACTGGAAGTAAGGGAGATTGGGCATGAAGTTATTTCAAGGAGTTGGAGACATACAACGTTTAGCTCAGTTCTGGGCATCTTTGAAATACCTATACAAACTTGTTCCTACATAGTAACTTGCAACTTTGAATGAGAATGTGCTTGCTTACAGCAACGTGCTATATGTTCTGAATGCCCGAATTGGGAATCTGTGTCAAAATTTGTTAGGAATTATGTGAGCCTTACTAACTGGAAGTAAGGGAGTTGTGGCATGAAGGTATTTCTAGGAGTTGGACACATACCAAGTTTAGCACAGTTCTGGGCATCTTTGAAATACCTATACAAACTTGTTCCTACATAGTAACTTGCAACTTTGAATGAGAATGTGCTTGCTTACAGCAACGTGCTATATGTTCTGAATGCCCGAATTGGGAATCTGTGTCAAATCTTTGTTAGGAATTATGTGATCCTTACTAGCTGGAAGTAAGAGAGATGGGGCATGAAGATATTTCTAGGAGTTGGAGACATACCAAGTTTAGCTCAGTTCTGTGCATCTTTGAAATACCTATACAAACTTGTTCCTACATAGTAACTTGCAACAGTGAATGAGAATGTGCTTGCTTACAGCAACGTGCTATATGTTCTGAATGCCCGAATTGGGAATCTGTGTCAAAACTTTGTTAGGAATTATGTGATCCTTACTAGCTGGAAGTAAGGGAGATGGGGCATGAAGTTATTTCTAGGAGTTGGAGACATACAACGTTTAGCTCAGTTCTGGGCATCTTTGAAATACCTATACAAACTTGTTCCTACAGAGTAACTTGCAACTTTGAATTGAATGTGCTTGCTTACAGCAACGTGCTACATGTTCTGCAAGCCCGAATTGGGAATCTGTGTCAAAACTTTGTTAGGAATTATGTGATCCTTACTAGCTGGAAGTAAGGGAGATGGGGCATGAAATTATTTCTAGGAGTTGGACACATACCAAGTTTAGCTCAGTTCTGGGCATCTTTGAAATACCTATACAAACTTGTTCCTACATAGTATCTTGCAACTTTGAATGAGAATGTGCTTGCTTACATCAACGTGCTATATGTTCTGAATGCCCGAATTGGGAATCTGTGTCAAAACATTGTTAGGAATGATGTGATCCTTACAAGCTGGAAGTAAGGGTGATTGGGCATGAAGTTATTTCAAGGAGTTGGAGACATACAACGTTTCGCTCAGTTCTGGGCATCTTTGAAATAACTTTACAAACTTGTTCCTACATAGTAACTTGCAACTTTGAATGAGAATGTGCTTGCTTACAGCAACGTGCTACATGTTCTGAATGCCCGAATTGGGAATCTGTGTCAAAACTTTGTTAGGAATTATGTGATCCTTACTAGCTGGAAGTAAGGGTGATGGGGCATGAAATTATTTCTAGGAGTTGGACCCATACAAGTTTAGCTCAGTTCTGGGCATCTTTGAAATACCTATACAAACTTGTTCCTACATAGTAACTTGCAACTTTGAATGAGAATGTGCTTGCTTACAGCAACGTGCTATATGTTCTGAATGCCCGAATTGGGAATCTGTGTCAAAATTTGTTAGGAATTATGTGATCCTTACTAACTGGAAGTAAGGGAGTTGTGGCATGAAGGTATTTCTAGGAGTTGGACACATACCAAGTTTAGCACAGTTCTGGGTATCTTTGAAATACCTATACAAACATGTTCCTACATAGTAACTTGCAACTGTGAATGAGAATGTGCTTGCTTACAGCAACGTGCTATATGTTCTGAATGCCGGAATTGGGATTCTGTGTCAAAACATTGTTAGGAATTATGTGATCCTTACTAGCTGGAAGTAAGGGTGATGGGGCATGAAGTTATTTCTAGGAGTTGGAGACATACAACATTTAGCTCAGTTCTGGGCATCTTTGAAATACCTTTACAAACTTGTTCCTACATAGTAACTTGCAACTTTGAATGAGAATGTGCTTGCTTACAACAACGTGCTACATGTTCTGAATGCCCGAATTGGGAATCTGTGTCAAAACTTTGTTAGGAATTATGTGATCCTTACTAGCTGGAAGTAAGGGAGATGGGGCATGAAATTATTTCTAGGAGTTGGACACATACCAAGTTTAGCTCAGTTCTGGGCATCTTTGAAATACCTATACAAACTTGTTCCTACATATTAACTTGCAACTTTGAATGAGAATGTGCTTGCTTACAGCAAAGTGCTATATGTTCTGAATGCCCGAATTGGGAATCTGTGTCAAAACTTTGTTAGGAATTATGTGATCCTTACTAGCTGGAAGTAAGGGAGATGGGGCATGAAGTCATTTCTAGGAGTTGGAGACATACCAAGTTTAGCTCAGTTCTGGGCATCTTTGAAATACCTATACAAACTTGTTCCTACATAGTAACTTGCAACTTTGAATGAGAATGTGCTTGCTTACAGCAACGTGCTATATGTTCTGAATGCCCGAATTGGGAATCTGTGTCAAAACTTTGTTAGGAATTATGTGATCCTTACTAGCTGGAAGTAAGGGAGATGGGGCATGAAGTTATTTCTAGGAGTTGGAGACATACCAAGTTTAGCTCAGTTCTGGGCATCTTTGAAAGTCCTATTCAAACTTGTTCCTACATAGTAACTTGCATCTTTGAATGAGAATGTGCTTGCTTACAGCAACGTGCTATATGTTCTGAATGCCCGAATTGGGAATCTGTCTCAAAACTTTGTTAGGAATAATGTGATCCTTACTAGCTGGAAGTAAGGAAGTTTGGGCATGAAGTTATTTCAATGAGTTGAGGACATACCAAGTTTAGCTCAGTTCTGGACATCTTTGAAATACCTATACAAACCTGTTCCTACATAGTAACTTGCAACTTTGAATGAGAATGTGCTTGCTTACAGCAACGTACTATATGTTCTGAATGCCCGAATTTGGAATCTGTGTCAAAACTTTGTTACTAATTATGTGATCCTTACTAGATGGAAGTAAGGGAGATGGGGCATGAAGTTATTTCTAGGAGTTGGAGACCTACAGCGTTTAGCTCAGTTCTGGGCATCTTTGAAATACCTACACAAACTTGTTCCTACATCGTAACTTGCAACTTTTAATTGAATGTGCTTGCTTACAGCAACGTGCTACATGTTCTGAATGCCCGAAGTGGGAATCTGTGTCAAAACTTTGTTAGGAATTATGTGATCCTTACTAGCTGGAAGTAAGGGAGGTGGGGCATGAAGTTATTTCTAGGAGTTGGAGACATACCAAGTTTAGCTCAGTACTGGGCATCTTTGAAATACCTATACAAACTTGTTCCTACATAGTAACTTGCAACTTTGAATGAGAATGTGCTTGCTTACAGCAACGTGCTATATGTTCTGAATGACCGAATTGGGAATCTGTGTCAAAACTTTGTTAAAAATTATGTGATCCTTAGTAGCTGGAAGTAAGTGAGATGGGGCATGAAATTATTTCTAGGAGTTGGAGACATACCAAGTTTAGCTCAGTTCTGGGCATCTTTGAAAAACCTATACAAACTTGTTCCTACATAGTAACTTCCAACTTTGAATGAGAATGTGCTTGCTTACAGCA